>NW_012267274.1:2914078-2994755 GCF_000151885.1 Dipodomys ordii
CCTGTCCATTGTTCAAAGGGCTTACACCATGGAAATCAACCTCTGCATATATGAGACTTGAGTTCAAATGTATATATGCATAGTCTCATATATATATATATATATATATATATATATAATATTGTTTTAGGTCTAACTTTGACCTATGAAATAAAACATTTGCTCTTTGTCTCTCTGAAAAAAAAAAAGATATCAGCCATGTAAATCACCAAAGTCACAAATGAAGTGAATTGAATGGTCCAAGTTTGGTCTCCAGAAAGGAGCATAGTAGGTGCTCAAGTTCAGCCTTTTGATAAGTTTTGCTGATAATCGGCTTAAATGGGGGACTTTCGGAGAAGGCAGGAGACAGGGCCCATGGAAGAGCTGTTCGAGCCTGTCCCATCACCCTGTCCCAATAAGTTCACGCAGAGGTTATCTTCCAGAAGCCCTCCTCAGCCACATTAAAAGGAGCTTATCGGTGGGGCTTACCGCACTGCTTCAGCTGCAGGTCTTTGCTTAAAGACTTACAGGCAAAGCACTCACAGTTCCCAGTGCGGTGACATTTGCAGCTCGCTGTAATTTATTGAAGATCTTCCAACTAGCAAACACAGGGTTTATCTGGTGGCGGTTCGTTGGGTTGTAAATGTTTGCCATGTACCAAGAATAGAAAGAAAGGGTGAGACAGGGACATGAGAGAGAGAGAGAGAGAGAGAGGGAGGAGAAAGAGAGAGAGAGAGAGGGAGGAGAGAGAGAGAGAGAGAGAGAGTGAGCGCAGGGCTAGGGCTCAGATCCCCGGTTTGGTGAGACCCAGCGAGCCGGCTGCTTCTGCTCCATCTTCACACACAGCTTTGCCTCCTGTCCAAGATCAGTTCCCCATGCGCATTCCAGGCTCAGCTCTAAACACACACGCTTGCCAGGTTACCTTGGAAGTCTCCCTCCCCGGGCTCGCCTGGAAAGCCTGGCTCAGAGAGGGCCTTGTTCCCACATCTCTGAGGATGAGCTCAAGAATGTAATATTCTCCTCCTTCCACAACTCTGACAAGGAATAAGATTTGCTGGAGGAGTGGGGGTGGGGGAAAGGGGGGGAGGCTGACATCATCTCCATCAATTAGTTGAAGGTTGAATCTACGTAGCTACATGGTCAACATTAGCCATTTGAGGAATTTAAATTAAAACTACAATGAGATACTGCCACGTACTTATCCAAATGGTTAAACTAGAACAGCAGAGGAGACATGAAATGCTGGCAGAAACAACAGCAAACATACCACCAGTACCTCATAGACAGCAACATAATGAGGCACTGCCACGCAGAAAAACCGTTTCAGAGACAAAGAAAAGAAAAGTAAAGAAAAACTGTTTGGGAATTTGTTATGATGTAAGCATGCAATGACCACGCAGCCCAGAAATGTGTCCACCAGTTACCTTTGCAGAAAAATGAAGACATGGGCTCATATGAAAATGTGTGCACAAGCATCAACAGCAGATTTATTTGCAAGATCAAAAAACTTGAAGTGACCCAGATGTCTTCCACAAGACAAGACAGACGGGTGAGCCAAGTGTCATGTGTGGAATAAGAACTCTGAAGCGAGAAGTAGAAGTCAAGTGCTGGCACATGAGACAAGCAGGGAAGGTAACAGGAGGAACCACACTGAGAATGATCAGCTATATCATATTCTTGGAATGACAAATCTATAGAGATGAGGAAGAGAAGAGACGGGAAGGGGTGTGGGACAGAAGGGCATCTGGAGGCCTTCTTCCAGGTCAGTGGCTCTGTGAGTCTCACTTGAGACACAATTGCTTTTTCTCATCGATTAAAATTTCCAACCAAATAAAGACAAATGAAATCACATCATTTTCAAGAAAATGGATGACACTGGAGATCATCAGGTTAAATGAAATATTCCAGAAAACAAACAATGTTTCACTTATATTCAGGATTTAGATCTAAAAACAACCAGAACAACAACATGAAAGTAGAGAGCAGACTATGGGAGAAGAGGAAGTGGGTAAGTGGGAAGGGCAGGTAGGAATGATGGTAGAGGGCAGACAGGGGTGAATGTGATCCAAGGATATCACACACATGCACAAAAATACCACCATGAAACATGCTATTTGTCTAATTAATCTGTGCTAACAAAGAACTTCATTTGCAGAACAATAAGAAAATTGTTAAGCCTAGTCCCTAAGAGGACAGAAGAAAAATGTTAGCCTTTGATAGGGGAAATGGGGCAAAGGGTATTAATGACCTGTGAATCCATTCTTAGATAAAACCAAGACAAATGAATGGATTGGAAGGAAGGAGAAAAAGGCAGAGAGATGTAGATAAAGAGATAGTGCAGAGGAGGAAGAAAAGAAGAAACAAGAAGAAGAGGACAGGGCCAGAGAAAGGGAAGTGGCAGAGTCCATGGGGGTAGGAACACACCCTGCTGGAGGAAGAATCCATGAGGTCAACCCTCACTCCAACTCCAGGCTCCCTGGCTAGCTACACATTCATGACTTGAGGAGAAATGTCCACTCACTCACTGCATGGCCATTGTCAAGAAACATCCCTACAGGCCAGTGATGAGTAATTGTAATGTTGAGTAATGAGAACAAGCACTTCCTAGAGAAGACAAAGATCCATCTGTTTATGTATTGGTTTGGTGATAGTAAGGTTTGAACTCAAGACCTCACCTTTGCTGGCACGTTTTCCCACACCTTGTCCCTTTCAAGTTTTAGTTACTTTTCAGGTAAGTGCTTACACTTTTGCCTGGGGACCGTTATCCCCTTACCTGCATAACTGGGATCACAGGTACGTGCCACCATGCCCACATTATGTATTGAGTTGGAGGTCTCACTAGTGTATTGTCTAGACTGGTCTCCAGTATGATTCTCTTAATCTCTTCTTCCTAAGTATCTGGGAAAACAAACACAAACCACTGTGCCTGGCCAAAGACAAGGAACTTTATAAAGAACTAGTATGAGGCTACAGTTCTGTGGCCACACATTTATAATCCCAGGCCAGCCCCACTAACTTAAAGAGAACCTATCTGGAAAACAAAACCAACTGTGTAAGTGCCAGGAACATGGAAGACAAGGACATTTATGAAGAATTATTGATCAAGGGCAGAGCATGGCGGTGCACACCTATAATCTAAGCTACTTAGGAGGCTGAGATAGGAGAATCTCAATGCAAGACCAGTCCCACGATAGTTAAGGGAACTCTAAAGTAATAAACATCAATTGTATAAAGACTGGAGACATAGAGTAAATGGTAGAACACTTGCTAGGAAATAGTGAATTCAATCCCTTGTAACACAAACATACATACACACCCCACAAATTACTGAGAAAGAGAAAAAAGGAGGTGCATTAAATCAGGTAAATCAGGTAAATAGGCTGAAGACCCACTACGTGGCAAAATGTCTCCAGCTAACAATAGTACATTGCATACCCAGGGTTCATGGGGAAGAGTTTATAGTGTATGTTCTAACTGTATGCACACACCAATGAGCTTATTGTAGAATGTTGTTTGAGTTTTCTGTATTGTAAAACTTACTCAAAAATAAAATATTCCAAAGAATATTCTTAGGAATGTGCCCCTGAAGATCCAGATGTTCCACCAAGGTGTGGAGGTTGTACAATATTTAAAGGTGGCTAGGGAGGTTGAGCTTTTCTTCATGTGCAAATCAAAACAACATTGAGATACCACCTCACCCCAGTTAGAATGGCTATAATCAAGAACTCTAATAACAACAGATGGTGGAAGGGATGTGGACAGAAGGGAACCCTACTGCATTGTTGGTAGGAGTGTAAACTTGTTCAATCACTTTGGAAAGTAGTATGGAGGTTCTTCAAAAGACTCCATATAGAGCTCCCCTATGGCCCAGCGATCTCAATTTTGGGCATTTACCCAAATGAGCACAAACATATATTTATTGCACAACTATATTTATTGCAGCATTATTTACCATGGCTAAGATATGGAACCAACCCAGTTGCCCTCAGTAGATGAATGGATCAAGAAAATGTGGTATATATACACAGTGGAATTCTATGCCTCCATCAGAAAGAATGACATTGCTCCATTTGTTAGGAAATGGAAAGACTTGGAAAAAATTATATTAAGTGAAGTAAGCCAGGCCCAAAGAAACATAGGTCGCATAGTTCCATTATTTGCAATAACTGGTTTATGTCTGATACGAGCAGAAAAGGTCAGATAAGCTGATGTTAGACGAAATGAACCCCAAGATAAGGACTCAAATTTTTTTTCTTTCTTGCTATTGTTTCTACAATATTTATAAGATGATTTCTTTGTTGCTTTGTATATCTCTCCCCCACCATATAACCCCTGTTTTCATGGTATTTGATGTTGGTATAATTTGTAGAGGGGAAGGGAAAAAACAAATAGGGATACAGGTGGACCCATTGTAATAATGAGATGTACAAGACGTTATGTCGAAAAACAAACTTTACAACTTAGGTGCAGGCTGGGGGGTGGAAAGGAGGATGGTAAGGGAAAACAAAGGAAGAGGCAACAATGCTTGATAAGAAATGTACTCATTACCTTGCTAATGTAATTGTGACCCCTCTGTACGGTATTCTCACAATTAAAAAAAAAAGATATTTAAAGGTGCACATGCGTCTGTAGCTCCATGAAGAAATTGCTTCATGGTGTCTGCAGGCTCCGTGGATAGCTGTGAGGCCAGCCACAGAGAGAATGCCACTCCTTGCTTCCTCCAGAATCCTCATCCTTGAGCTTTAGGAGCTTCAAGGACACAGGTGACAAAATGTAAGACCACTACCACATTGCACCTGCTTCTTTGTTGCTGGCATACCCTCAGTTGTAAATGTGTTATCATTTAGGGCAGCCTTGAAAAAGTTACAGAGACTTAGGGTCTTGAAGTTGCATCTATGACCTATGCACAATGTCCTAAAATCAACTTAAAGAGCTGCAAACAACTCTTAATAGTAAAGTAAAACAAAAGGAATAAGAGCAAAATATTAGAGAATGTTGGTTCTACTAGAAGGGAGCTGTGTTTGGTGAAACTTTTCTCAAGTAGAGGTCTCTGTGTGCCTGTGTCCACTCTGGTAGTGAGATTAGAAAGATTAAAATGAACTATGAAGTATAGACCACAGAATATGTAAGTGTGTTTACATAAGCAGATTAATGACTTCTCTCACATTTTTAATTTACTCAATTCTTCTCTGAATTTAAATTTCCCAAGACCCAATATGTTCATGTTAGCATATTAAATATTGAGCTTGAAGATTCTCATGGAAGTTAAATGTGGTGCTGTTTATAAAAGTGCTTTGTAACCTCTAAAGCTGGTCCAGATGTGAGGGATTGTGCTGCGGGCACTCGCGGTGAGCCGAGAATATTCTAAAGGGCAGCCTTTCCCAGGGTTTCCAGGCTTCCTCAGTGCAGGCCTCCACGGGAGGGGCCTGGGGAGCCGTCAGGAGACTGGGCTGTGACTGTCCAGCAGGTCACCCCAGAGACACTGGCCGAGTGGCTTTTCTGGACATGGACCACCAACATGGCCATGAACGTCTCGGTGGAGCCCTCATGGCTTCTATCCTGTTTCTCTTGCTTCACGCTGAGCCCGTCCCCAGGTTTGCTCAAGGAGTTGACATTTACCATCTCTGTCATATTGATTGACACATACACCATGGCCAAGTGCATGATACCAGCCATGGGTGGACGCAGTAGACTGGGACTCAATCTGTCCACAGTGCTGGGTACACTACGTCCGATTGGGAGATGGGGGCTCCCACGGGACTCCAGGCACTCCCCAGGGAGTCCTGGGGGGCAGGGGAGCTTTGGCACATCTGCTCTGAGAGGGTGGTAGCCCATGTTTGGTGTCCCTCTGGGATGTTTCCCAGCTACCTCTCTCCTAGGCTGACAGGGTAAAGGCGATGGAGCTTCTCTCGCCTGATGGATGGGAGGACCAAAGTTGGGGAGATCCAGACACTTCTGACATCACCGAACACACAGGCGGCAGAGTTCAAACTAAATTAGATTTCCTATCTTTGCCCCCAGTCCAGCTCCATAGCACCAAAGCTTGAGTACCATGGTGAAGAAGACCATGATACTTGTTCCTGTAGACAGGTGCCCAGTGGTCGTCCAAAGTGAAGGCCTGGCGGTGGCCACAGCCATAACTTTGAAAAGTCTCCCAGTCCATTTCCACCGTGTCATTCACACACAGCCTCCCAAGACAGCGGGCAGTTCCTTCGCTAGACACATTTCAAAGGGAGCAAAATGCAGTACTGGCCAGACACCAACAGCTCACACTTGTAATCCTGGCCAGTGTAGACACAGAGATTGGGAGTATCTTAGTCCAGGGCCAGCCTGGCACCACAAGACTTCCACTTCAACCGGGATCTGGGCATGTTCACACCCTTGACATCACAGCTGTGCAGGAGGATGAGATCAGAAGACTGTGGTTTCAGGCCAGCCTCTCTAAAAAGTAAGAATCCATCTCAACAGAGAAAGCCAGGTGTGGTGATGCATGCCTGTCACCCCAGCCTGAGCCCAAGGCTTCAGGAGGCCTGAGATCTGGACTGGCCCAGGCAAGAATGATCTCATCAATAACCAGAGCCAAAGGAGCTAAGGGTACAACTAGTGGTGGAGTTCCTGCTTAGCAAAGGCAAAGCTCTGAGTTCAAAGGCTGGGGGCAGGGAGGAGGGGGGAATGGCCTCACCATTATCGCACTGCTAACCAGTCCAGAGCCAAGTTGGCCTCCTGTTCTCCCATCACACTAGGCCAGAGAAACTCAGACAGAGCTGAGAGGAGGCTCTGTGACCCTGAAACCAGCAGCTAGGCTGCTGTGCCCCTGACCCTGCTACCCCTTTTCCCTTACGTCTAATGAGCACATTTGTGGTCAATTAAAATGCCCAAAGTCACAAATAGTAGAAACATGCTTTGTTCTGGGCTTCTGGACTTGAAAACACAATCCAGCCATTTTGCTACTATTCCTCTGGCTTCCGATCCTTAAAGAACACCACAGCGGTGAGAGGCATGCAATAGCACGGACATTTGGTTGTAACTGAATAGTGTGACACCCGGTGACAGAGGAGGAAGACACGGGCATCAGAGTCACAGTAGCAGCACGTGTACCACCCCCCATCCTCCCCATGGGAAGAGCACACGTGTTTAGATTTTACAGAAGGAAGCCCTACGGTGGGCTAAGAAGGGCATCTCCAGGGCTCCCAAGGCTCCCGGACACATGCCTGTGACTGGCACCTGCACTGGGCATGCCTTTCTCAATCACAACGGCCTGGCCTGTCTGCTCACTGATGGCCGGGCTGTCGCAGCATTCCTGTATTTTGGGGAGTAGAAGGTATTTTTGCTGACGGTGGTCCCATCTGAATACTAGCTAATAATAGTACCGGAAGGTCACAGAGATTTCCTGGGAAGCCGACGTACAAGGCGCTGGCTTTGTGCCATACAAGATGAATCTGACTCTCGTATGGAGTGAACTCTCCTCTTGTGCACCAGCCTGTCCTTAGCATGGATTAAATTTGAGGAGAGGAACACATCACTCATGTATGTTTTTCCCCCCTGTGGATCCATTTGGAAAGAAAGCTTGCACGGGAAGACAATGGGGGGAGGTGAGTCCCTCCAAGGCCACAGCCATGACCGGTGTGTCACATGACTGTGGGCCTTGGTTTGCCCACCTCCCAACTCCAATGGGGTCAGGGGCAGGACCGCCCCTCCCCCACCTGCACCCCAGCTTGCTTGCAGGACAGAGGGTTCTCTGTGAGCATGCACCTGCTGCTGGCTGCTAGACACGCAAACTCCAGCGACGCCCAAAGACCGTGCTGTGGCCACGCGGTATCTGAGTGCACACAGCTGCCTCCGGTCTTCTGCTCAGCCTCCCACACTCCTCCTCGATCGCTGTTTTCCAAACTTCACAACAAAACTTCAAGAAAAAAAAAACTATTAGCTGCAAATTAGATATTCTGGTGGAAGCCTAGAATTATTTTTCAGGACAGAGGGCTCAATTTCCCACTCTCAGGTGTATGATTAAAATCAATTAAATCACTCTTCCAATGTCAGCCGCAAGATTCTCCTGACAAATGAAATTATGCGCAGAAACCGTTCCCTCCCTCTCCAGCCCCTCCACAGCCCCCTCTCACCGCAGAGGAGATCAAAATGCTCAGCTCCGGGATTTCTGAGATATTTTCCATAAGAACCGGAGCAATCCCTGGGCCGCTATGTAAGGAGTTGGGGAGGTCTCCGGTGGCCAGATTTGATGGCCTCCGAACGTGGAGCTAGACTCGCAACTAACGAACAGGAAAACACTAGGAAGGGAAATTTAACCATTCGGGGGCCGAGCCAGGCTTCTTTACATAAATTAACGTTTTCTTGGCAGGAATGCAAAGGGCTCCCTTCAAATTTGGGACGAAACCTTTGCCTGTCTTTTCTATGCCTACGACGAGCCTTTGTACATTGTTCTCTGTTGAGCAGAGCCGTTGTGTCCACCCCTGGAGGTCAGTGATGGATTTCACACCGGCGGCGCACATGGCTGCCTTCCCACCTTCCAGAGAGGCTTGGGGCTGAGCCGACCAGGCCGGGCCCGGAAGTCTTTCCAGGAAAGAGTGGAGAGCAAAATATACAGGTGAGCCGATGATTGAAGGGACAGAGAGGTGCTCAGATGCAGTTCTCCAGCGAGTTATTTACCTCTTAATTTGTTAAAACATATGGACTGGGCTTAGGTGAGACTTTTGCCCAAGAGACATTCGTCGATATTATATGCTCGCTTGGTTTGACTTTTTTTCCCCACTGAGGATTGAACAAATGTTTGCTGTTGCATTCTGGAAGCTTCCCTCCCTCCGCGGCTGCTACTTGCCTCCCGCTCCCCCTCCCTCCCCCCATGATGGTGAAAACCAGGCTCCCTGTGCCCTCTGCTTCTCTTCCAGTAGAGGGCGCTACCAGCCCCTCAGCCTGTCCTGGGCACATGCCCATTGGTCCGATGTGGCCTCTACTGGGTATCCATCACCATCCTGTGCATACCACAGTCATCCAGATGATGCGCAAAGAGCAGCCACCAGAAGAGCCTGAGCCGCAGGCCTCCTGCTCAGGGCGCTCTCAGCCCAGTCCCACCTGTTCTCTGGAATGTAGTCCTGCCTGTCCACTGGTGTCTTCCACCGTCTTCTGTGATGATGCCGGCACCGGTCCACACTGAGAACCCTCCCCTTGTTCCAAAAGACCAGCGTGCAGAGATGCGGCAGCAGCGGGCCAGGTGTCAGCCTGGAGTGAGGCCCAGCTTGGAGCTCAGCGCTTCCCGGGAGGAAGGGTCACTAGGAAGGTGCTCGGCCTCCTCCAGGCTCTGGCTCCCTCTGCGATAGCACGTCTGCCGACCAGGCACATGAGATTGACAGGACTGTGCACAGACTTCATGCCGGGCCAGCGCCGCCAGTTCCCCGGCACGTTGCCCTCTGCGATGACACCCCTCCAGGACCCCCCCATTCATCCTCCGGATGGTGGTAGCCCAGCTGGCCTTTCCGTGTGTCCCTGGGCTGGATGCTGCTGCCAGCCAGGGGCTTCCGCTGTAGCCACTTTTTGTGTTTAATAGCTCTGCATAGGGCTTGACATCTGGCTAATGTCATACCAATGCTCTCCTGATGGAAAGGACTGGCATGGATGTTAAATGTGAAGTTAAACGTCCACTGGGTCTGGTGTCTCTGAAGAACGTTTCCTTCCGTGGAATTCTGGATGGATGATGTTTCGGGGGCAGACGTCCGCCCTCCTGGACACTGCTACCGGAAGTAAGGGTAAGGAAAGAGAAAGAAACTCAAGTCGGTGAGACAAAGCACAAAGGGCGGCCAATGTATAGCGATGCTCACAAGACAAGATGCTGCGAATGAACTGTACAACGTGGGGAGAGGGGGTTGCAGGGAGAGAAAGTGGGAGGAAAACAAGGGAGGGGGAGCAATGTTCGACAAAAATGTACCCAGCTCCTTACTCTGCAACGGCAACCCCTCTGTACATCATCTTACCAAAAAAAATGCATTTCTTAAAAAAGAAAAAGAGCCAAAAGATGGGCCCAGAGGTCCAACGGGTTTTATTCAGTAGGAAAGCCTGGGAAGGGCCGCAAAGTCTCCTTCAGCCCAGCTGAGGAGGAATTGGAGCCCCTCACAAGCAGGGGTGAAGCCCGGAGGGCAGCTGGAAGCAGGGAGAGAGGGAGGCGGGCGGGAGAGCAACGCTGTGTCCACTGAGGAACATCCAGGTCTCCACACATCTGTGTCCCTCAGGGGCATCAACCTCAGACATGGCCTTGGTGTCTGGATCTCTTCCAAGACTGCTGGGTGCGTTTGTTCAGGGGGAAGGAGAGGGGCGATGGGGTGGCAGGGTCAGCCCCAAGGTCCCCTCGAAGGCAGGGCTGGCTGTGACACCAGGCCGGCCCCCCACGACCTGGCCGAGCTGCGTGGGGAGCCCAAAGCCGGCTCCTCACTCTGGGCTCCCAGAAGCCTTTGCACAGCTTGAACCCCCTAAATAGCTCTCCAGCCAAAGGCCTTGCGATGGGTCCTCAATGTTTGGATCCACCGTGGATTTGGCTTTGCCCCCTTTTCTCATTTCTGCATTTGTGTTTCTTCTACTATGAATATTGTTTTATTATGTGTGATTTTGTGGATTTTTAAAAACATGTCTGAAAAATACTTTTACATGATGATTACATTAGGCCTCCTTGGTCATCTACCTGTGACCTCTCCATACTGACAGAGCTTGGGCTTTAAGTTCCTCTGTATTTACCTTTCATTCTTTTCCTGTTGGCTAATAGCTAAGTAATTAGACAGTCCCCATATACCTTGATATTATGAGAATCATTCCTGTGCAATACCTTTATGGTTGCACACTTGGTACTATATGTGTGTGTGTATTAATCTTAGTAACTAGATCTATAATAGCGTTTATTACGTTTACCTGTTGATTTAAAGTCCCTTTGTTCTTTGTAAATTCTGGATGTGTGTGTCATGAGGGTTATGTAAATCTTTTGATAGATGGGTTGCTTCCAGTCTTCTAGCACACCCACCTAACGATGTCTTCTTAATAGCAGGCTTTAATGCTCTGTTCTGCAGCTTCCTTCTTGCTTCCTGTGTGACTCTTGTGCATCTGTGCTTCTAATTCTCCAGGGTGTTTAGAATGCTTCTGGTGAGTTCCTCACCCCTCTCCCCCATAACTTTCTTCTCAACAACAACACAACCTCAATGTATACTACAAAGCTAAACCTCAGAATAATCATTGTGATACGAAACAAAGCAGACAACATCAGGATGCTTTTACAGTTCCATGTTCTAAGACCTTGGAAATGGAAACTTTGGGTCATTTCTAGTGACACAGAGAGAGCACGGTGTCCTGAAGGAGTCAGGGAGCACAGCATACAGGAGTTACCTGACTCCCCCTGGCCTTTGTGACAACTTACCAACTCTAACGTCTGCCAGGCACAGCTCATGGCACGCACGCACCTGCGCGTCAGTGACCCTCGTCAGCACCCCACGAGGTGGGGACAAAGTCCCCTCTCAGAGCAGCAGAGCTTTACTGTACACACTGCCGGGTCAGACGGCCAAACTTCCCCGTGCTCACAGCTCCACGGTCAGCTTTATGAGCTTGCCACCAGGACGTGGCACCAAGTATTACACTTGGTTTTATAACTCAAAGCTATTGCTTGAGAGTATTTAATCTTATAATGGATCACCTTATAGAACACTCTCATCATTTCTGACTTCCCTAGCAGATCCCTTTCTTCTATAGGAGCAGAGAGTATCAGTGGAGAAGCACACATGGAGGTTTGAGCTCCTCTCGGGAAGAGGGGATCCTAATGCCCAGACTGACTCTTCCATCACGGCCTAAGACAAGGCTGATAATGTTCATCTTAAGC
This sequence comes from Dipodomys ordii, assembly GCF_000151885.1. Classification (NCBI taxonomy): domain Eukaryota; kingdom Metazoa; phylum Chordata; class Mammalia; order Rodentia; family Heteromyidae; genus Dipodomys; species Dipodomys ordii. The sequence continues at coordinate 2,925,921 of NW_012267274.1, forward strand.
GAGTAAAATGCATATCACCATCCTGTTCCTGGCGCGGGTACAGATGTGTCAAATTTTCCCTGTCACATACTTGATCAAATGATTGATTGGAGATGATCGTAAATAACAAGTTGTACCTTCAACCCTGCTCTGTGCAGTGGACACTGAGTTAAAGGCTGAAATTTTCTGGTCTTTTTTAGACATAAAGATAAAAAAGAAATGTGACTTTTGTATCTCTTTGACTTCTGCATGTAACAAGTTGCATTAATAAATTCTGAAAGAAGAGTAAAGCTCATTAGTTCATTAGTGCTACCCTATTAAAATGCTATTTAAGAGTATTACTGCTCGAGAAGTACATTGCTACTGTTAGTACATCAGTTTGCTTGAAGTTTTATTCTAGAGATTTTGTAAACAAAAATCAAAGACTAAAGGTGTGTGAATGTGGGCGGTGTGATTTTATAGGATTTAAATATCATGGTTTATCCTAGTTTTATAAAATGAATTCATATATATATACTCATTATAGTTATTAACAAATGATAAATATACTTTATTTTGAGATCTGCACAAATTGCAAAATCTACTGAAGATTCCTTAAATTCGGCTTTTCAATTAATGTGATGATTTTGAGATATATACAGCTTGCTTTAGTTCATTTTAATTTGCATAGTATTCTATTATAGGGATGGATGCTATTATTTTTTCTGTTCCTCTGCTGAGTGTATGGAGTTTGGTCCCATTTTCGGTTCAGGGATACAATCCCCGAGCTCATGTCATCTCCACAGCAGGGTCTTCATCCAAGCCTCAGACTTGGCTGCGAGTGGGGTGGCTGGATTGACGACTTGGTCAACACCCACAGATCCAGACTTGCCAAAGTGCTGCACAGCATGATGTACACCACTGTCCCTCTGTCCCCACGCTTTCGCCCACAGTGGCCAGCTAGTAGTGGATTCACAGGCCAGGATTCTGAGAGAGAGAGAGAGAGAGAGAGAGAGAGAGAGAGAGATCTGGACCATTACACTAGGCAAGAAGCAAATGCCCAACATGCCAGGGGTTTTCTGGCCCCTGGCTTCCAGTCACCATATCTCCCCATCTACCCCACATTTACTCTGCCAGGTGATTTGACTTTTTCTGTCTAGGGCAGGGGTCTGACTTCTGTCCCATCACTTTGCATGTTCTTGGTTGCTGGTGAGGTTAAGCGATTTTCTCTTCTGCCCTGGTTGCTTACTGTCCACCTGCTGGGCGGCAATGCTCGACAGGATGAAGGAGGACTGTGTCCAGCTCTGACCACTGTCCTTGGAGTTGAGGGGTGAGCAGAGTAAGGAGGGAGTCCAGTAATCTACCGCCAGAGCCCGCAGCCTCCTGCGGCAAACCTTATCTTCTGTGCATTGTGTCATCCCCTGAGGGCTGGTGGTGTTAAGCATTCTGAAAGGGAATCCTGCTGGGTATGAGGATAAAGGTGTACAGGTGATGTGCGGAGGGACCCTGGGGCCCCGGGAAGGCCTCCCAGAGAAAGAACACAGGAAGCAGCAGTTTTAGAATGACCCTGCAGGCTTCCAAGCCCAGGAGAGTTTGAAGCCTTCAAATGAGGCAGCAGGAAGTTATTGGGGCAGGAGGCAGGGGCCAGGCTGTGGATCACCTCGGCTGTGCTGAGAGACTTTTTCCTTTTTCCCCAGGGGTCAGGGGAACATTGGAGGGTTTTGGACCAAGATGGGAGCTACACTACATATGGATGTTGCTCTGGGGACGGGTGGAAGAGGAAGGCCATGCAGGACTTCTGTGATTCCTGGAGAGAGGTCGCTGGGGTTGGACCCCGTGGTACCCGTGCACGTTGGAGTGGGAGAATTCACTCAATTCAGCCGTGTGGCAGGAGGGCAGTCTGCAAAGCTGTCATGGAACGTGGCCTGACCTGAGCAGATATCCTTTCAGCCCTCGTCTACTACTAGATTCTTGGCAACGTTTCTCCATGTGTGCTCAGCACTTACCACTTACAAAGCTGTGATGGTCTTTTTAGGTTGTGAGATGTTTTTTTCCTACCCAGCATGTAAATGAATGTATATGTTGGGACTTTTGTGTATTGTTGGACACTTTTAGATTAAGATGGATACCTTCATGACATTAGATTAATTTTTCATAGACATACCTTGAATGGAACTGAAGTGTATCTAACACACAAGATAGAGGTCAAAATATTTTTATGAGCATAATCATTAGTCCTATTTATTTACAATCGATCATTTTCCCATTCTCAATACCTCCACTATCACATGTTTTGTATTAAATAGTTGTCAGTATGTGGTTAGTCATATAAACTTTCTGTTTGGTTCTAGTTTACTTTTCTATCTCTATACAAATAATAAGCCTCCTAATGATTAGATCTCTCTAATACTTTCTGAAAACTGTCCTGGCCATTAGCCCTTAACAAACTGATCAAAAATTATTATAACTTCCCAGAGAAAACCACTGGAGCCCTTTATTGAAATTAAGTGACTTTGACTCACAAGGCGTCATTATCATATTTCTGAAACTTTAGCCTTCCTATCATGAACTATCCATCTGCCCACTGCTTGCTCCCAAATCCTTACATATAGCCTGACCTGTTCTCCATTGGTGTCATATAGACCTTAGCTTCAAGTTAAGGAAGTACAGATTTTTGTAGCTATCACAAAAGGAATCTAATTATATCTTATTTATAATTACTTGTTGTAGGAATGTGGGAGCAATCATTTGGGGATCACAATTTAATTCTTGTAAGCTTCTGAACCTACTATTAGTTGTAATACTGTCTCTGCAGAGTCTCTTTAATTGCTAGGCTGACAACCAGATCTATCATGATGAATGAGGAATTTGTTTCTTCCTTTGGAATTTTTCTGACTTTTTCTCTCTCCTCTCCTCTCTCTTAATTCCTCCTCTTGCTACACTTTCTGGGATTTTAAGTGTAATATTGAATAAAAGATTGGATATATTTTGTTTTGTTTTCTGTGTCATGTGCTGAAAAACTTTTGGTAATTAAAGTAAGACTATTTTTCCTTAGTTCCTCTTGGTTACTTCTAATTTTAATGCCCTTTATTCAGAATCATTTGATAGGGCGATATCAGTTCCTTCCATTGAGATTTCATTTAGTAGTTGCTGCATGACCAATCTTAGTAAATAACAAAAAATGTTTTTAAAAAGCAAATTATGGCTGCATTCAAATACCTGAGTTGGTTTAATAGACGAAGATGAGTCAGTGTGCATTCAAATTTTTCTGTTCCTTAATGTTTTTCCCTTCTTTGCCTCATCAGTTTTGAGGAGATCTGCTATGACCTTGGGATGTTCCGTTTCTCCTTGTGATTCAGCTGTATTTACTTTGTGTTTGCTCATAAGGAATCGGGAGCATCTATGTTCAGCATTGTTAACTTTTCTTACACAACTGCCTGTTGAGTCTCTGCTATCACAGCTGAGTGTGGCTGAATTACAAGTTCTTGCCCACATGGAGTTTACATTATTGTTGTTTTATCCTGGTGACTTTTTTTTTCCTCACTGTCATCAGTTATAATTTGCTTTGTAATTAGTGATGGCTTTTGCACTTGAATATTTTGTTGGTATGATGCTTTTAGTTGTTTTCTACTATCTTTACTTGGCCTTCTATTTTCAGTATTTCCATACCATGACAGCTTAAAAGAAATTCTTCCAAATAATCATTAGGTGTAGGAAGGTGGCTCAGTGGTAGAGTGCTTGCTTGCCTCACATGTATCAAGCCCTAGGTTTGATTTTTCAGCACCACATACACAGAAAAAGTCAGAAGTGGAGCCATGGCTCAAGTGGTAGAGTGCTAACCTTGAGCTGAAGAGCTCAGGGACAGAGCCCAGGCCGAGTTCAGGCCCCACGACAGACAGAAAAAATAATAATAATAATAAGATTGACTTCTTTGGTTTTAATTCTTCAAAATGTCATCTTTACCAGCAACACTAATCCATTGAAATGTGGTAGAGAAGAATGTGTTCCCCAATGCCTTAGCTCTATGAAGAAGGGGGGCTTTTTTTTTTGGTCGTAGGGTTTGAACTCTGTGCTTGGGTGCTATCTCTCAGCTCTTCAGCTCAAGACAAGAGCTCTACCACTTGAGCCACAGTGCCACTTCCAGTTTTCTAGTGATTTATTGGAGATAAGAGTCTCACAGACTTTCCTGCGTGGGCTGGCTTTGAACCATGATCCTCAGATCTCAGCCTCCGGAGTAGCTAGGGTTACAGATGTAAGCCACTAGTGCCCAGCTAAGAAGGGGCTTTTAAGTAGACTTCTCTAAGAACTCACCCACTTTCTTACTAGCACTGATTTATCTAGGTAATATCTACCTGGTTTTATGCTAAACTAGTTATATATAGAGAGAGAGGTTTATCTCTTTTCTTATTTTTCATTAGATTTGTACTCTTTTTCTCTTTATTTAGTTCCAGAATCCTTAAAGACTATATATTTGCTAGTATTTTAGTTGTCTGATTTAAATTATTTGATAAACCAAAATGATGCATACCTAAAATGTATTGCTGTCTGGGGTTCTCCTCAGATAATAAGAGAGTTAGCAGGTATCACTTCTAATAACTTCCATTTTACTGTTACACTGTATTTTAGTGATAACTAAAAAGTCCACCAAAACATCTTAGAACTGATAAATGAGTGTAGTAAAGTTTCAGGTTACAATATCCATATTCAAAATCAGCAGTGTCTGTATATACATCAGTAGTGACTTTGATGAATAAAGAAATTAAGGGAACAAATCAATTTCTAATAACGCCATAAGGAAAAGATAAAGTCCTTAAGAATAAATCATACCAAGAAGGTAAACGATCTGAACACGGAAAACTAGAGAATATTTATGGAAGAAGACAATGAAGAGAGAACACGAATGAATGGAAAGAGCCCATGTTCATGGATGGAGTAACAAGTCTTGTTGAAATGTCCTTACTTTCCAAAGCCACATACAGATTCAGTGCAATCCCTGCCAAAATACCAGTGTCACTTTCACAGAAATGAAATATATATATATATATATATATATAATTTCAATTTAAAAAGGACAAAACTGGAAATACCATATGATTTTAAATATACTACAAAGCAATAGTAATCAAACCGCATAATGCTGGTATAAAACAGGCACTAGATAAAACAAAAAGCAGAAAAGGTCAAAAGCTGTATACATATGGCCAGATAAAATGATTTAACCAAAATAAACCCCAAGATAGGGACACAAGTGGTTTTTTCTTTCTTGCTATTGTTTCTAATGTATTTATAGTATACCATGTGATTTTTTTTGTTGCTTTGTATGTTCCTCCCCCACAGTATAACCCCTGTTTTCACTGTATTTGATGTCATTCTAATTTAGGGAAGGGAAGGGAAAAAACAAAATGCTTAAACAGGGAAACAGATGGCCCCATTGCAGCAACGAGATGTACAAGACACTATGTTGAAAAACGAACTTTACAATTTAGGCAGGGGGAGGGGGGAGTGTAGTTATGGAGGTGGGAGGGAAGGGATGGTAGGGGGAAAACGAAGGAGGAAGCAACAATGCTTAATAGGAAATGTAATCATTACCTTGCTCATGTAACTGTAACCCCTCTGTACAGTATTTTTACAATAAAAACATATATATATATATATATATATATATATGAAGCAGGCTAGAAAGCCCCAAAATGATTGATACATTCGTGCTCAATGGATTTTCTTTTTTTACTAAAGTATCAAGAACACTCCATGGAGAAAGGATAGTCTCTTTAATAAATGGTGCTGGGAAAATAAGATAGCATTACACAATCATTTTTATGTTGTTTTTTTAGCAAGCATTTACTTAGATTTGGAGCCGTTTTCAGCTTGATAATGTTCCTTGTATTGACTTTCTCTTTCCTATTTCCTCCTTCCAATTTTGTATTCTTGGTTCCAAAAGTCAAATTCCCCCAAAAAACTTCTTGAACATAAGGTTTTATCTCAGACTCTTTGTTAGGAGTACCTCCAAATGAAGAGTATTTACAGTTAGGAAGATAAAGTTTGGAATCACAACCCCTTTTTAAAATCACTAATATAACTGAATATAGACCAGGGAAACAAAATGTTTGATTACACATTTAGTGTTAACATTGATGACCTGGCCGTAGGACAGGACAAGTGCTTGTGTGTGGACAGCATCCTCCTTCTAGCCCACCCCACCCCCCAGCAGCTCAGGTGTGAGCACCAAGGAAGAGGATCTGGCTTCCCTAGTATTTGAAGACTGCCCGCCACACTGCCATATGGGAGAAGGGCAGAGTATGTGTTTGGAATTTCGCAAAGATAGTGATGTGGAAAAAGGCTGTGACATTTGCTTCTGAGAAGGAATCAGAGACCAAGAGGGCAGTGCAAAGGGAGGACCTGTGGAGAGACAGGGGTTGAATGGCTTGGATGGCACTCATGAGGCAGAAAACTACGGTGACCGCTGTGCTACTGCTCCAGAGTCTGGGTGTCGGAGTCTGAGGGACAGATTCCAGCCTCGGGTGGATCTACAGTGCGTGCACAGGCAGGCACGTACCAAACCCAAGGTCTATTTGGTACTTGCTATGTCTAAAAACCACAGCAGAAACCAAGGAAGCCCAACGCAGCCTTTTCCAAACTACAAAGAACTGACTGATTTCCAAATGTGGTCTTTGTCATTGTTGCTGCCACTCTCACCCCAACTTCATATTCAGTATCTTACCCTCGAACTTACTTTCACAGAAAGAAATTACCAGCTCAGGAATCATCAGATTCCTCAGCGGGGAATCACATGACTTTTCTTCACTCACAGATTTCCTTTATTATGGTTTGAAGGAGAACCAACAATGTTTTTATTTCTTTGCACTTGGCTTAGAGATTAATATTTCCAGGGAGTGGGGGAGTTTAAAAATCTACTAGAGAAAGCTTGGGTCTAGAGTCTTGGGAGTCCCTCCTTCCCTCCCTCCCTCCCTCCCTCCCTCCCTTCCTCCTCCCTCCCTTCTTCCCTCCCTCTCTCCCTTCCTCCCTTCCTTCTCCCCTCCCTCTTTCCATCATTTTCCCTTCCTCCCTCCCTCCTTCCTTCCCTCCCTTCCTTTCTTCCCTTTCTTCTTTCTCTCCCTCTTTCCCCCTGTGTTCCCCCTCCCTGATCCTCTCCCTCTTTCCCTTCTTTTTCAGAAGCCAATATCTCAAAGTAGGATTTGTTTTCCATTCGTTTTTACAGTAGAAATATTTTATTACATAAAACTGAAGGCAGTGTCTGTTCATAATTGTTTTGATTAAATATGCTAATTACCTTTTGGAATACTAATGACGCATAGTACTAAATGTTTTAATAATGCAGTGAAATAGCATGCAAATATAACAAGAAATTAACTTGAAATGCACATAGCTTCTCTAGTTTTAAATTGTAACAATACAAAGCAGGGAAAAAGAGTCAAAATTCTGTCATCTGATGCAGAACGAAAACTTTATTACACAATTTGGGCATTTTGTTTTTCCCCCTTCCTAAAAGAATCCTTTTGGAAATGGATCTTTCCTATAGCCATGGCCTGAAGAGGAACAAATCGGTGAACTGCCCGGTGCCCCCTGCCCTCTGGCCTGGCACCCTGTGAGGGGACCGGGGAGGGGTTGTCTTTGTGCAGAGGTCGGAGCATGCCTGTCTCCCTGTTGATGATCTCAGCATGGAGCCATGGTTAAGCCTAGTCTCCGAAGGCTAATTACATCTGGAATCAGGTCCATGTGAGGCTCTACCTTCTCACAGGCCTCATGCACATCTAGGAGAGCTGTGTGCAGTGACCACCAGGCAAGGACTGAGACAACTTTGGGGGTGCGGCTGGTACCTCATGAGAGGTCAAGGGAGCTGTGAAAAGCCTACAGTGCACAGGACAGAGAGAACTGTGTGGGCCAGAGGTCAGCATGCTGAGCCTGCCACGGATCCGGCGAATGAGGAGGAAGGAGGACGGTGCTATGGCAGGGTGTGCTGGGTCGAGTGCTCCGGTGACTGACAGTGCACAGGACCAGGTGACTGACAGTGCACAGGACTAGGGAGAAAGAAGGCACCACAGGGGGCGGGGGGTTAGAGAAGATAGTAGAATAAGAGAGAAGAGGAGAAGGGGCAAAGGGAAAGGAGGGAAGGCAGGAGAACAAGGAAGGGAGAGGGAGAAAAGGAGCAAACAGATGAGCACATTTGAGACAAAGCACCTGGAGACAATGTATGAACATTATCTTACCTCAATCTTGAATTAAATAATAAACTGCCAAGTATTTCTATCGTTGTCAGAAAAAGTTGAATTCTGGTTATTTAATGATAGTACCATTTTTAGAGCATTATAGATATAGCTGGAGATGATGCTGGTAGAGATGTAGGTAAGTGATGAAAGAGAGAGAGAGAGAGAGAGAGGTTAAATGGATAGAGTAGATAGACCATAGACAACAGACACAATTTTAAAGTTTCTTGTTTTTTTATAGATGCAAATAACCAATAATAATAATTAATCATAATCAACTCTATTCAATATTTTTCATCCTCCATGTTATTTTTTCCACCAGCATATCTTGAACCTTTTACGAGCTTGAGAATTGCTTGTAAGCATGGCTGATGAGGGCTGAATCAGGGTAAGAGTTGCGGAAGCTGACAGACAGTAGGTATGTTGGCTTATTATAATTTTCTGGAGTCCTTTCTTCTTTAAGAAGACTTTGCAGTTGGTGGGAAGCCTGGGTAGCATGTATTCATGGCCACTCACGCAGGCTGGGCCTAGGCTTGTTAGATCAGATGGCCCAGATGCTCACCGGGCTGCGGTTAGTCCACCGAACACAAGGCACGTCACTGCTCTAGCGGAAGGCTTATGTTCTCTTCCTCTTCTTGTTAGAGCTCCTTTGACTGCTCAGGTCTCTGTGAGAAAAGCCAGTGATTTTTAAATGTGCTCATTTCAGGCTGAATAAAGCCAGCTGGAGTTGGGGGCTGTCGTGAAGGGTCTTTGGACTTTGAGCCAGCTGGAAGAGAGGGTGAGATGGGAGGATCTGCTGGGTATGCCCAGGAGAAGGGCAGTGTGAAAGCTTCCATTCACCCCTGTTGAGCAGCCCCAGCTCTCCTGCATGGCCTCTGAGGTACCCAAGGTGGTTGCAAACTACCAAAAGCAAGATTGCACCTGACTTGTTGCAATAAAACAGCCATTTCACCAGCACGCACCCTGTGAGACTGTGCAAAGCAAACACCCCCACGGCTGCTGGGGGCTTGTCCCCTGCAGGCCGGTGCTGGCTCTTCCCCAGCTCTCCCCGTCCTCTGGTCCCCAGCCAGTCCCTGGGGAAGCAGCTCAGGAGAGAGCAGCCATCCTGAGCACCTGCATGCTCTCTGCAGCCCCTGGCCTGTATCAGGGGTCTGGTGCGGCCATGCCTACCCGCACAGGCCTGGCTGAGTTTAGAAGGACATGGGTGGCTGACGGGATCTAGCATCTCACCTGGTGAAGATGCTAGGAGAAGGCCAGGCCGCTGTCCCCACTCCTCTCAGCACACCCAGGGCACCATGACATGCTTCCTGGAGGTCAGGGTTGCTGCGCCACAAAGCTGTGCTTCAAGCATGCTGAGAGGAAGAGAGGGTGCAGACCCGGTAGGGACAGCCATCAGCCATTAGGTCAGGACTCTGGACTGACCACAGTGCAGCCAGCACAGAGGGGACTCGAGCGAAGGAGACGTGGGCAGCACTGGCAGGTGACAGACTACGTTTGACTTGTCTCCGCCAGGGACTGCGTCTAGGACAGCATCACCTTGACCCCACAGTTGGAGCTGACCTTGAAGGAGAAACCGTCCCATGGCTGGCCAGTGCCTTCCAAGCACACCCATTGCAGAGTCACTGTGGCATCCCCAGGCCGGCCCCCCACAGGCCCCTGAGAGGCTCTCCAGAGCCCAGCTGATCCTAACAATAAACGTACAATTAATCGCTAAAGCCAGTCTCAACAAATTAAGCCGTGGGTAGTCGTGCATGCTTATAATCCCAGTAAAATGAAGGTGTAGGCTGGAGGACTGCAGCCAGCCCAGGCAAAAGGCACAAGGCTTTCTCTGAATAATAATTAAAGCAAAAAAGGCCTGGGGCATGGATGAAGTAGTACGAGTGCTTGCTTAGCAAGTGGAAACTCCTGAGTTCACACCCAAGTGCAGTCAAATGTGTGTGTGTGAGTGTGTGTGTGTTTATATATACTAACATTTTATTGGAATTCACTGAACTTCAAATAATTTAGTGAGAAGATAATAACGTTAAGTTCTTTAATCTTTGAAGATAGCATTTATCTCCATTTATCTATGTGTTCTTTAATTTTTAATATTTAAATTTAAATATTTGAATTAATTAAATCACTTGTAATTAATTTTAACTTAGTTTACAATTTTAAAATATTTTAATTTAAAACATTTAAAATATTTTTATAAATGTATTTTCCATTTGCTCTTAATCAGAGATGAGCATAGAAATACAATTGATTCTTGTATATTATTCTTATATCCAGCAACCTTATTAAATTCATTATTCACTGCTAGTAACTTCTTGGTGGATTCTTTTGACAATTATATGCACACAATTATATTATCTATATACAGTAGCTTTGCTTCTCTGATAATACGCTTTTTTTCATATTTTGCCTCATGGTACTGAACCAGCAACCACTGAGACTTACAAGTTGTTATGAGGTGAATGCTTTGTCTCATCCTGGACTTGACCAAGTTCAACGTCACTGACACTGTCTGTAGCTGTTTGTTTTAGCTGTTTGGTGTGAGTCCTTTACTACATTAAGGATGTTTCCTTCTATTTCTAATTTGTTAGTGTATTTTATCAAGCACAAATGTTCAATTTCATAAAATTGTTTCTACATTTATTGACATGATCATGAATTTTATTCCAGTAATATAATGAAATAGATTGAGAACTGACTGCTAAAAGAATTTTATTTTGTATTTTATTACATTTGTGGGGGAAAACCCCACTTCAACATGATGCATTTTTAGTGCGTTTTAGTGTATTTACTTATCTAGAGTAGCATCTTGTAATTATCTTTTTATTAAATGGCCTTATTAGACTTGGGGTCAGTATTAATATTGACTTTATCAAACCACTTTCTATAAGATTTCCTTTAAAGGTATGACTTATTTTAATTTAAATATCTGCTAGAACTCAAGAATGGACCTATTTTTCTTGAAAATATCTCCAAGAAAAAATTTCTTATGATTACTACACTTTCGTTTATAGACATTATGTTATTGAGACTTTGTATTTCTTCTTACACTGGCTTCTCTAAGTTGTGTTTCCAAGGAATTTCTCCACCTAAAATTTTCAAGTTTAATGATATAACATTTAGTTTTTTAAAGCTTTAATGAGGTATACACGATACACAAAAATTGCACATATTTATTTAATGGACACATCCACACATGAAACCACAATGGCAACAAGACAATTAGCATATCCATCATCTTTACAGGCTTCGTGCCTTAAGGTTTTGTTTTTGCTCTGCTGTAGGGATAAAACATTAACATGAGATACACTCTCAACCAGAATGTGAAGTGAGCACTATTATTAACGATAGGCACTACACTGTAAGGCAGCCTGTAGAGTTCATTCATCAGACATTACTGAATTACTGAATCTCGGCACACAAAGTGTCCCCCTCGTCCCCAGCTGCCTGAAATGGTGATCTACTCCCCACTTCCACTGGTTTATTTACACTCCTCATCTAAGTGAAGTGGGCTCATAAGTATCTCTCTTCCTGAGATCTGCTTTTTTTTAATATTCAGAATGGAAGAACATACTGGCAAACCATGTATCTGCTCATGGGCTAATTGCTAAAAGTTAATGTAAGGAGCCTCTACAAGTCAATGGTGCTCAATTAAAATTAGCAAATAATTGGATAGCTATTTCTCCAAAGAAAAAATACAATTTGTCAGTGGGTACATGGAAAAAAAAACTGTATCACATCCTTACCAAGAAAGCACAATTTTAAAACCCAATGCACTGTCTCTTATACACATCTGTTATGATACTGCTATCAAAAAAACAAAAGCTAAACTGTTACTCCAGCTCAAGTGGCTACATCTCTAACCCTAGCTATTCAAGGGGCTGAGATCTAGAAGATCATAGAGAAAAAGTTCTCTAGATGTCATCTCTAAAATAGTCCACAAAAATCAGGGCTAGAAGCATAGTTCAAGTGGTAGAGCACCAACCTAGCAAGTTTGATGCCCTGAATTAAAAACTCACTACCACCAAAAAAAAAAATTAATGGATGGGTGCTGGCAAAAATACAGAGTAGTTGTCGGCCTCATATATAGTTGGTGACACCCCTATAGAAAGCAATGTGGAGTTCCTTCAAAAGAACTTAAAATGGAACTGGCATGTGGTTAGCATTCCTTCCCCTGGGCATGCAATGTGGATGTGGATGCTCGCTACACTCACCTGTGCGTTGCAGCATTGCTTACAGTAGCCAAGAAATGAAGGCAATAGGAAGAAAGTTTCATCGATGACTAAATGGACATACAGTGGAATACTACTCAGGGTTAAAAAGTAATGATAGTACCCTAGAAATCAGTACGCTAAGTGCATTATAAGGTTTTAATCCGCCTCGTGTACTTTGACTCCCTGGGATCTGTTTCTGTCATTCCTGACATTGCTCACCCATTTGTGTGGGTTTTTTCCTCCCTCCTTTAATGCTTTACTCTGCCTGGGAATGTATCGATAGTATACTCTTCACAGAGTCAGTGTTGTAGCTTTATATCTCTATTGTGTTTGTGTTTCTAGAGTAAGAGTCCAGCTAAGCAGGCGCCGTGGCCCCTCGTGCACAGCCCCCTGTGGGCTTGGGTGGTGTCATGGTAAGAAAAGAACAAGAGCAGAAAGGCAGACCTCAGAAGCCCAACAGGTTTTATTCAGGAGGAAGACCTTGGAAGGGCAACCAGGCCTCCTGCAGCCCCTCTGAAGAGGAGACAGAGCCCCTTACAAAGAGGGTCTCCATGAGATGAAAGAGCATCTATCTTATGTTGACTGAGGAGTTTCAAGGCATCAACAGCATCTGTGTCTGCTAGGGGCCTCCGCGCCAGACGTGGCCTAGGTCTGAGGCTCTCTTCCAAGACCGCTGGGTGTGTTTGTTCAGGGGAAGCAGAGGAGAGAGGAGATGACTGGGCACGGTCAGCAGCAAGGACGGTTCTGAGGTACGGCTCTCAGGGAGAGGTGAGTGCATTCGGGTCCAGTTATTTTCCACCAGCCCTTGGCTCCTCACAGCTGGCACACTGTGGGCCGTACCACCTCAGTGTCAAAGTGGGTGAGTCCTCAGCCTTCCCATCCACCCTGGCAGCTCCTCTCTCCTCCCCTGCTCAGAAGGAAGGGGTGGAGCCTCCTCCCCAGCCTCTCCCTGCCCTCCCTGATCCAGGGGCAGAGGGAGCCCCACCGCCCTGGAACATGGCCCTGGACTCCTGCCTGTGATGGATGAAGGAGTCAGGACTGCTACTGACAGTCCTTCCAGGACCCTGAGACCCAAGCGGTCTCCAGCCATCAGTCCACGGCTCCCCCGACAGCTTCCCCCGACCCTGGGGCAGCATGTCCTCCACAAAGCCAGGGAGCCCGGAGCCAAGAGGATGGGTAGGAAAACCTTCTATTCAGGTTGCTAAGCCCATGAATCCATGTGTAAATTCTAAATTGAATTGACCCTCTGGTGACTTAAAAACTGCTCCTATAAATTACTTGAGAAAAGGGATTTTCTATTCCCTATGATTTTGTTGTATAAAACATTGCCAATGCGTTATTGATCGCTTTACAGCTGCTCTTCAGTGAGCTCAGTTTGGAGGCACTGCAGGTCCGATTCAGGTTGGGTATGCTGTGGCCCACCCTGCTCCTCGGGCCCAGCCCCCCAGCCTGGTCCCCTGTGCTATGGGTGTGGTGGCATCTTCTCTCTCATGGAGGATGTAAAGGAATTTCCCAGGCTACCGCAGAGCTTCGAGCCCAGCCCTTCCATGGAGGGCCGGCCTGGGGCTCCTCCAGGCTTCAGGACCAGCGCCTCTAGGGGCGTCCTGACTGGGAGCCCACAGGTAGGGTTCAGGTTGAAAGGCATTTCAAGGGATTCATAGCCACTCCCTGGTACAACTAATGTATGCAAACAAGGGTGAGAATAAAGCATGTTAAGGGTGTATTGGTGTGCCAGAGTAGTCACACCAAACACAACAACCTGAATGACTTAAAATGACCGAAACGTACTTGTCACAGTTCTGAAGCCTGGGATCAGGGGGCTGCTGGGGCTTCGCGGCCCCAGGGCTCTGAGGGAGGGGGCCATCTTGGGGCTGTCTCCTTCTCTGTCTCAGGACACCTGTCCTTGCATCGGGGAACCACAGGCTAATCCAGGACAATCTCATCTCAGGACCTTGAGCTCAATTGTATCAGAAAAGACTTCTCTCCTTCATTTAGTCATCCATTCATTCATCCATCAAATCAGAACAGATTCTCAGATACAGGAGTTTGAAAGGAATCTACATGGAGAGTTGGAGAGTCACAACCCTACCCACGGTGTGTGGCCTGCTTGACTGACATGAGAAATTCAAATCCTGCTCAGCTCCTTCCACACACCGGTGTGGTCACTTGGTGTGGCTTGGTTGTGAAGCGATCTCGGGAGCTAAGGTGGTTGGTGGCAGCCTGAGCAGGCCAAGGAGAGGAGGGGCTGTGCAGTAATCTCTGAGCTACAGAGGCGGGGTGAGAGTTCCACCCCACTTGACTTCTCCTGCCTTTACAGCTTTAGAACTCGCATTGATCTTAATTGCACTGAACATATACGGACGACCCTTAGGCAGCCGATGAATTGATAGGAATTTGAACAGGTTTTTGTTTTCATGAGTTAAAATAAGCTGATTATGAAAATCTTTAACCAAGCAATGGCTAATCCCAAATACAAGCATCACTTTGATAAGATACATTCAAACAAACATTTGTTGTGTGTGTACGGTTGTGTGTGTGCAAATATTAGCAGAAACCAAGCACTCACTAAGAGATGTCATGTAATGACACAGTTGTGAACTCAAAGGGTATGCGTGGTTCATTCTAGAACTGAATCCATTCCATGGCCACATTCTAGAACCAAGTCCTTTCCAGACCAATCTAGATCTGAGTCCATTCCAGGCCCACAGCCACATTCTAGACCCACACTCTTGTCATTTCCAGACCCATGGCCGGCCACTGTGACTTGGGGCAGGGGGAAATGAAGTAAGTATGGAGTGGGGAAAGATCATATGTACATGTGTTTTCATTCACCTTGGGAGAGGAGCTGGGAAAAGAAATTATAGCACAGCTATTCCCAGGGGGCAGTTCTCATTGGAGAAAAGTGGCGTTCACTCAACAATGACTTCACTGACAGACCTGCTCTCCTGAACAACTGGCATGTGTTTCTGCTTCACACAGTAGCTCAGAAAGCGAGGTTATTTACTTTTTTGCTTTGTCCATCGGGACGCTCAGCATGGGATGTTCAATACGTCCTTTGAAACAATCTAGAACCACAAGCATGCTTAGTCAGGTGACTTCAGTCACACAGAAGAGGGAGGGAATAAGGATGTGGAGCTGGGGTTTGTTCTTAGTCTTGGTTGGGGCACATTGTGGCAGGTCTGGACAGCTTGACGCCCCCTGACCCTAACCGACACCCTAGCACTGGGGAAGGCAGCTCCAGACCACTGGTCAGGCTGCTGGGTCAGCTGGTCGACCTCCCTGGAGCTCAGGGAGCCCCCTCTACCATCTTCAGGCCACTGTCACTTCTGCTGTGCTGGTGACTCCCGTCTAGGTGAATACCCAGGCCATCCTCCTCATTCCTGTCCCTGGAACTGCCACAAGCCACCTTCGCTCTGCTCTCTGCTGAGGTGTGGTGTCAGGTGGCAAGGTTTTTCACCCTCTGATAGTGCAGGGGGCTGTGATGTCACAGCTCAAGTCAAGGTTAATTTATCGAAGGAACACCAGGATGTAGTTCTGTCCCCTTTTCCTGCTTCTCAGGACCCTTCATGGCCCTGCCATACTGTCTTTGCATCTACTCTGCTCCCTCTTGGGCCCTGCAGCCGGCTCCAGCTGGAGTCTGGATGCCCAGGCCAGTGCTGTGAACCCACCCCACATTTGGAGGCCGCCCTCACCACCCTAAGAGCTCGCACACTCTCTTCTCTTCTCCTCTCTCTCTCTCTCTCTCTCTCTCTCTCTCTCTCTCTCACACACACACACACACACACACACACACACTCACCTGGATGCACCTAGGCCCAGCCTTGCTGATCTATGTGACTTTATTTATTTATTTTTTTTGCACACCCACTCTTCCTCCCTTGGTTCCTCTAGAATGCCCTCCTGCCTACAAACATGTTCTTACGATCTGCACAGTCTCAGATACACAGAGATCAGCCTTGAGAAGACCGCTACCATCAGCACAAAACTATTTTAGCCTCAATGCCAGGCAGAGCAAAAGCAGGAAAAGGGGAAACCCAGAACTCTTCTTTTCAAACTGAATTTTGTTACTCAAAAAGAGTAATAAGAAAACTCCCCCTACAGGCGCCTTGTGGTTACTGCAAAATAAACAGACGTGTCCAGCAAAGTATTTGCTCATCTATCAGGCCCATCTGAGGGTCTTAAAAACAAAACTGCTTCCTTCTGGCACCCTGCGCCTCCCTTCCCCAGGGATTTGAACAAATGCAGGGAGCGTGCCCCCCCTCCTGTTCCGCAGGCCCTGGCGGCTGGATGCCTCAAGTTCAACTGCACTGCTAACGGGCCTTTTTGTGCAAAGAGCTGAAAGTGACCGGGACAGTTTTATTTTTATTCTCATCAATCCACTGGGCAAATGGACGAGTTTCAACAGGAGAATATTTGCTTCCTCCTGACTTGAAGATGAGGAATGAGAGAACATGACATGTTGTATAAAAATCAGTTGCCACCAAGCCCTCCGGCCCCGGGGGCTGCGAGGGATCGATGCGCACGGAGCTGAGCCACGCCGGCACGGGCAGCACAGCGCAGGCAGGGCAGCACAGCGCCGGCAGGGCAGCACAGCGCAGGCAGGGCAGCACAGCCAGCCTCCCACTCACCTTTCCCTTAAAGCTGCTCGGCGCTCGAATTCACCTCCAAAGTCTTGTGTTTTTGGACCTGTAAGTAATTCTTGTTTAAATATTTGGTTCCAAATTAGAGGGAAAATCTGCCAGAAAATCATTGCAAATTAAATAACACGGTGCTTTATGGGAATGCAGCGCCGCTGTGGCCAGGTAGAAAGGAGACTTCCCCGGGTCGTCCTGAGCGCGGTGTGTGGAACGGGCCATGGGGGGGGGGGGCAAGGGCGGCCGTGTGCCCCTGGGGCGAGGCGGGGGTGAGGGGCACCTCTCTTATAAAGGTGGATTGTTCCTCCACACTGACAGGCTCATTACGTTAGGGTTCCACACATCCTGAGCCTGAAAGTTGAAAAAGCCCTCGGTTTTGTTAACTTGTTCTCAAACCACTAATTATTTCCTGCTGTCCTGAGGTGCTAAATATATAAACACATGGACTTCTCAGCTTAGAAAATTAGGGCTTCCTGCATCTCCCAGACGCCTTGGTGTGAAGGAGCATGCCAGGAGCCGGGGCCTCGGCGCGCCGAGGTCACACCCCGGCAATGGCAGATGCTCGGCTGGGCCACCAGGCCACAGTCCCAGAAGTTCTGAGCACCACCGGTAAGGGAGGACCCGGCCTGCACCTTGGGAAGTAAGCCCCACCCTGCCTCCCCCCCCCCCCCCCCCGAGAGAGAGCAGAGGCTGCAAGCTATCCGTGCCTTCCATGGATGGCCCACTGGGCCACCCACCACACACCACGTGATCAAGACCGAACTCAAAACCAAAACAAGAGATTAGCCGAGCACATGAGGCCCTGACTCAATCCCAGCACCACACGCAAAATAAATGCTACACGGAATAAGCTACACACAGATATTTTATGATTCCATTTGCATGGGATAGGATAGGATTCCACACTCAGAGTGGAACAGAAGATTCAGGGCCCGAGGGAAGGCACAGAGGATGTCTGCTAACGACGTGGAGTTTCAGCTTGTGAAGATGAAGAGCTAGCTCAGCCTCTCCACTCCTCCCTCCACTGTGCACTGCACTTCAAGTTATTGGTCTAAGCAAAAAATGTCACCCACAGGCCGGGTGCCGGCGGCTTATGCCTGTAACCCTAGCTACTCAGGAGGCTGAGATCTGAGGATCACTTTTCAAAGCCAGTCTGAGCAGGAACATCCAGGAGACTCTTATCTCCAATGAGCCAC
Organism: Dipodomys ordii; assembly: GCF_000151885.1. Taxonomy (NCBI): domain Eukaryota; kingdom Metazoa; phylum Chordata; class Mammalia; order Rodentia; family Heteromyidae; genus Dipodomys; species Dipodomys ordii. The sequence goes on from NW_012267274.1 coordinate 2,944,142, forward strand.
CAGAAAACCAGAAGTGGTGCTGTGACTCAAAGTGGTAGAGCACGTACCTTGAGCAAAGGAGCTCAGAGACAGTGATCCAAGTTCAAGCTCCATGACTAACACTTCCCTAGCTGGTGATGCTATTTGAGAAAGTCCTGGAAACTTGAGTCGTTCCTGAACCCTTCTTTGCCTCCTCCTCCTCCTCTTCACCCCATTCTTGCCCTCCTCCTCCTCCTCCTTCTTCCTCTTCCTCTTCCTCCTCCTCCTCTTCTTCTTTCTCCTCCTCCTCCCTCTTCTTCCCCTCCTTCTCTTTCTCTTCTTCTCTCTGATCTCTTCACTGGCTCCCATGGCAGTAAAGACCGTCACTTGACCACAACGATCTGCCTCTACACAGGCCCAGCAGCCATGAGCTAGGCAATCATGGAATGAACATTTGTGTCAAATGTTCTCTGTCTGAAGACATGGTTGTTTTCCTCAATAGCACTCACTGTCCTCTGTCTCCCCAGCGGTCCATGTCCTCATGCAATCCACTCCTGAGCTGAGCCTTGACCTCCACCTCTGCTCTGTGACATTTCCCCTCCCACAGGAGCCTCCTCTCTCGGTCTGGGGTGAGCCTCCACGCACGCTGCATGCTGTCTGCCTGCTGTCTCTCCACTTTGCACACCTGGAACATTTTTCTCCCCTGCATCCCTCTGGAACTTTCCTCTGCATCCCATCCCACCTGAGACTCCACCTCTCCCAGACACTTCCTTCGCCTGGCCCCACCTGTTTCTGGATCCCACCATCCCCTCTGCTGCCTTCTCTGTTCCCGTGGCATTCCTGCTTGGGAAAGAACCATGCCATGAGACATTACAAGGCTGTATCTCTTCAGCTAGACCAAAGAACGGAAGTAGGGCAGTGTGTGGTGTCTTCCAGCAACTTCTACCAAGTAGCACAGTGCCGTGCCATTTGCACGTTCTCAGTGAATACAAATCCATTCCACCTGAAAACCCAGAGTTGTTTAGGCCATGATGTACCTGCCTGTGCTCGATTCAAGCCAGATCATCTAGAACGGGGCACCAAGGTGTGTTCCCAGGTCACACACTGCTAAATTAGCTCTGGAGCACCACAATCAACAGTGTGCTGGGGCTCCTGGCCAGCCTGAGGGGTGGACCCCGGACGAGCTCCCGGTGACCATTCCACTCTCTGTGTCCCCTCATACAGAGAGCATCCCGCTCACAGTTTGCAATCTGTCTATTGATAGGCTGACGGAAGAACCGGCTGGTTTAATAGGAATATTTTTTCCAGAAGCAGAGTTTGAATTCAGCCCTTCACACTTGCTCAGAAGCGGAGTTAGGATTCAGCACTTCACACGTGCTCAGAAGCAGAGTTAGAATTCAGCACTTCACACTTGCTCAGAAGCAGAGTTAGAATTCAGCACCTCACACTTACTCAGAAGCAGAGTTTGAATTCAGCCCTTCACACTTGCTCAGAAGCAGAGTTTGAATTCAGCACTTCACACTTGCTCAGAAGCACAGTTAGAATTCAGCGCTTCACACTTGCTCAGAAACAGAGTTAGAATTCAGCACTTCACACTTGCTCAGAAGCAGAGTTAGAATTCAGCACTTCACACTTGCTCAGAAGCAGAGTTAGGATTCAGCCCTTCGCACTTGCTCAGAAGCAGAGTTAGGATTCAGCACTTCACACTTGCTCAGAAGCAGAGTTAGGATTCAGCACTTCGCAATTGCTCAGAAGCAGAGTTAGAATTCAGCACTTCACACTTACTCAGAAGCAGAGTTAGGATTCAGCACTTCACATTTGCTCAGAAGCAGAGTTGGGATTCAGCACTTCACACTTGCTCAGAAGCAGTTTGAATTCAGCACTTCACACTTGCTCAGAAGCAGAGTTAGGATTCAGCACTTCACACTTGCTCAGAAGCAGAGTTAGAATTCAGCACTTCACACTTGCTCAGAAGCAGAGTTGGGATTCAGCACTTCACACTTGCTCAGAAGCAGTTTGAATTCAGCACCTCACACTTGGTCAGAAGCAGAGTTTGAATTCAGCACCTCACACTTGCTCAGAAGCAGAGTTTGAATTCAGCACCTCACACTTGCTCAGAAGCAGAGTTAGAATTCAGCACCTCACACTTGCTCAGAAGCAGTTTGAATTCAGCACCTCACACTTGCTCAGAAGCAGAGTTGGGATTCAGCACTTCACACTTGCTCAGAAGCAGAGTTAGGATTCAGCACTTCACACTTGCTCAGAAGCAGAGTTAGGATTCAGCACTTCACACTTGCTCAGAAGCAGTTTGAATTCAGCACCTCACACTTGCTCAGAAGCAGAGTTTGGATTCAGCACCTCACACTTGCTCAGAAGCAGAGTTGGGATTCAGCACTTCACACTTGCTCAGAAGCAGTTTGAATTCAGCACTTCACACTTGCTCAGAAGCAGAGTTGGGATTCAGCACTTCACACTTGCTCAGAAGCAGAGTTAGAATTCAGCACTTCACACTTGCTCGGATTCAGCACTTCACACTTGCTCAGAAGCAGTTTGAATTCAGCACCTCACACTTGCTCAGAAGCAGAGTTTGGATTCAGCACCTCACACTTGCTCAGAAGCAGAGTTGGGATTCAGCACTTCACACTTGCTCAGAAGCAGTTTGAATTCAGCACTTCACACTTGCTCAGAAGCAGAGTTAGAATTCAGCACTTCACACTTGCTCAGAAGCAGAGTTGGGATTCAGCACTTCACACTTGCTCAGAAGCAGTTTGAATTCAGCACTTTGCACTTGCTCAGAAGCAGAGTTAGAATTCAGCACTTCACACTTGCTCAGAAGCAGAGTTGGGATTCAGCACTTCACACTTGCTCAGAAGCAGAGTTAGGATTCAGCACTTCACACTTGCTCAGAAGCAGTTTGAATTCAGCACTTGGGATTCAGCACTTCACACTTGCTCAGAAGCAGAGTTAGAATTCAGCACTTCACACTTGCTCAGAAGCAGTTTGAATTCAGCACTTCACACTTGCTCAGAAGCAGTTTGAATTCAGCACCTCACAGTTGCTCAGAAGCAGAGTTGGGATTCAGCACTTCACACTTGCTCAGAAGCAGTTTGAATTCAGCACCTCACACTTGGTCAGAAGCAGAGTTTCAATTCAGCACCTCACACTTGCTCAGAAGCAGAGTTTGAATTCAGCACTTCACACTTGCTCAGAAGCAGTTTGAATTCAGCACCTACACTTGCTCAGAAGCAGAGTTGGGATTCAGCACTTCACACTTGCTCAGAAGCAGAGTTAGGATTCAGCACTTCACACTTGCTCAGAAGCAGAGTTAGGATTCAGCACTTCACACTTGCTCAGAAGCAGTTTGAATTCAGCACCTCACACTTGCTCAGAAGCAGAGTTTGGATTCAGCACCTCACACTTGCTCAGAAGCAGAGTTGGGATTCAGCACTTCACACTTGCTCAGAAGCAGTTTGAATTCAGCACTTCACACTTGCTCAGAAGCAGAGTTGGGATTCAGCACTTCACACTTGCTCAGAAGCAGTTTGAATTCAGCACCTCACACTTGGTCAGAAGCAGAGTTTGAATTCAGCACCTCACACTTGCTCAGAAGCAGAGTTGGGATTCAGCACTTCACACTTGCTCAGAAGCAGAGTTAGAATTCAGCACTTCACACTTGCTCAGAAGCAGAGTTGGGATTCAGCACTTCGCACTTGCTCAGAAGCAGAGTTAGGATTCAGCACTTCGCACTTGCTCAGAAGCAGAGTTAGGATTCAGCACTTCACACTTGCTCAGAAGCAGTTAGGATTCAGCACTTCGCACTTGCTCAGAAGCAGAGTTAGAATTCAGCACTTCACACTTGCTCAGAAGCAGAGTTGGGATTCAGCCCTTCACACTTGCTCAGAAGCAGAGTTGGGATTCAGCACTTCACACTTGCTCAGAAGCAGAGTTAGAATTCAGCACCTCACACTTGCTCAGAAGCAGTTAGAATTCAGCACCTCACACTTGATCTGCTTGGGGGCTTAACAGGCACTTTTCACTTTACTTGAGTCATGCCTCCAGCCTTGTTTCTCACCGGCCATTTTGAAGATGGAGTCTCATGAAAGTTTATGCCCAGGCTGGCCTCTAACTTTGATCCTTTGGATCTCAGCCTCCTTGGTGGCTGGGATCCTAGAGGTGACCCACAGGTACCCAACTACTATGGCTTATTTTAATTGAGAAGAGATTGTTTCACAGATTGAAATAAGATGTCTAAAACCATAGTCCCCAATTCATTAGTGTCAGCTATAAAGAAATACCTTCTCTCTATGAAGGAACATTCTTTACATATTTGCATTTATCGCCACTTTCTCAAACTTGGATTCCAGGTGTTGAGAAACGGACATAGTTGTCTCTAAATTTTGTAATTATAGCGTGCATTGTGGGTTATATAGCTTTCCCTTCAAGTATTACAGCAGTTAAATTTGGCGGGCAATTCTATTAACTAAAATTGTCCATATTGGATTAAATAGTTTTGTGGGCCTCGTCATGTTATGATTGCGTGTCTTCGCGTGCTATGACTCACTCCAGTGAGGAGTTATTTCACTTCATCCATGGAACACAGTACCTCTTGGAGTCAAATTATCAGAACTGTTTACTCTGTAAATATTTATTGAATCAATAATTAATTTATCTACCTCAAGAGTTCATACATATTTAAGCATTTTTCATACATAAGCAATATGTTTGGAATCAACATTTCGGGCCCAGATGCCATTTTTCTGGAAATATTGAGTGTTTTTCCACTGTGGGCTGGTGTCTAATTGAGACAAAAGACCCCAGGGCCAGCCTGCTCTTTTGTGCTTAATTTAGGAACTGTTATTGTTGTTCTGTTTTGTTTTCTTTGTTGGCGAACTGACCTATTATTTCTGTCTTTCCTCCTCTTTCTCACTCTATTTATATCTCTGCCTCTCAGTACTGATAAGCATCTCTTAGACTTCAACTTTGGTGACTTGGCCTTGTTTCTGGATCCAGTTTCTTGCATTACACCCAAGTGACTATGCGTAGCCAGCATATTCAATTTATTTGCTCTTTCTTCAGAAGTACCAATATTCATGATCCACACCCCAATTGTCTTCCCTGTTACCATCTTCTCTCGGGCAATGGGGGTCTTGGCAGGTCCTGAAGCAGAGTGGCGTTTCTCAGCATGTCCTTGGCATCACCGCCGAGCCTTTCGGTTGGTGATCTGCGTGCTCTGCGTAGACTAAGCTTTTAATCTCTTCTGTAATACTCAATTTTTCTTTCATCTGTTTACCTGATCATGCTTCTGTTTTCTAGTTTCATCATCTTTCAGTCCTTATTCACAAAGTTGATATTTCAATAATATCTTTGGGAAATGTAAGCTGTACACACGGTTCACTTTTATTATGTGACTGAAAACTTCACAGTGTGTCATCTTTACAATTCAAGCTACATTTCTTTTTCTCTATGGAGTTTTCACATGGACACCTTGATACTTACTGACAGTGTGTTTGTCTGTGTATTCTTCACCCATCTGCGAAGTCCAGGGTCCCTTGAGGGCAACCCCCCCCAACCCGCCATCCACTGAGGTATTATTAAATCCACCTTTTGTAAAGCACCGGCCTGCAGCCTTTCTGCTCAGGCTGTCTTGCTGGGAGCTACGCTACTTGTTGGGAGAGTAGGTGGGGTAAGTTTGCTTGTACATTCCTTCCCACAATTGCCTTCAAAGCCCTGTGCCTGGATTCAGATTGTTCAAGTAGAGACCCATTCCACTGCCATGGGCATGTGCTCTTAGGAGGCATTGCTTCTTTGTTTTGGGAAGCTTTGGGCCAGTGGGCGGAGCTTGTCAACCATTCCACAAGAGGCTGCTTACCCCTGACCACGGCAGCCACGGTCAGGTTATTTTCTCACCTCTCACAGGATGGACAGGATTAGAGGGGACACGAAGAGCACTTTGTAATGGTTCTTTAAGCTCAACCAACTTGGAATATTCACTGGAAAACAATGACAAATAAAGCCAAGCACAGACTCTCCCATCCTTTCCCCCAGACCTTTTCCCCCAAGGCCACCTGCAGCCACTGAGTGAAATGCCTGACCCACAGAGCCCAGGGTGAAGTTCGAATGCCTGACCCACAGAGCCCAGGGTGAAGCTCATTCTGCCAGGCCTCGGTGATGGGCAGCCTGGGTTCTTCAGCACCATGGTTCCCCAAAGAAGAAAGCAGAGCGCCCTGTGTGTTGGAGATGAGCCCCCGGGGTTGTAGCTCACAGAATGTGAACAAGGGAAGGACCACGTGGGAGGAGGGGCTTGGGGACAAAGCCGAGGCCCCGGCGCTCCTGCTGTCTAGATCCACGTTGAGTGGGTGCTATCTACTTCTTAGGTTGCTCCAAGGCCCAAAAGGAGCAGCTGCGGCAGCAGTGGCCAGTCGGTGCTCCAAAGGAGTGAAGAAGATGGAGAACCAGGGTCCTCACTGGAGTGAGACATCCAAGGATCTGGTGTGTCCTGCGTCACTCTTCCTGCCAACCTCCACCCAGGGCAGGGATCGGATTCCCCCAGACTGCAGAGCTGCGCCACAGCAGAGTTTGCCACACTGTGACCCCACGACCCCCAGCAGCCAGGTAACGATGCCACTGCCTGGCCTCCGAGCCCAGAGGTTACGTCAGCACACCACCCACTGGTGATTAAGGCTGGCCAAGTTCCCTTCGTGTTTTGTCCCCAAAGCAACAAATTCACTTCTGCGCTTAATTGTTGAAGAGTGGCGACGTGGACAGATGTCACCAGCATTCCCAAGGCTGAGGGAAGTTTAATGAGAGAGAAGACACCCCCCCTTCCCTGCCTCTGCCCTCCTCCCTCCTCTCCTCCCTCCCCCCCTGCCTGGCTGGGGCCCTCCGCAGACCCTACCTCCCCTGCCAGGAACAGCTGCAGAGCACTTTCTGAAGCCAGCACTGTCCTGGTCTCACCCTGCATGCAGGTCCACGGTCGGTGTCAGTATTAAGTCTGTCCCCACAAGTCCCAGGGCCATACTGTCCATGGGCAGAGCTGTGGTGGGTCTTGGGCCTCTTCCCTTTGTCCTGAGCCACTCCAGATGAGGAAGATAATAAAGGCCACATAGAAATAACAGCCGTTGTCCTCCTTCAGGAGACATAATCAATACACCCCAAATAAGCAGCGCCCCCAGGGCCCCAGAGGAGGTCGGCCTGTGAATGTTGAGGTGATTGTGTGGCCCTCCCCACCCCTGCCCTGCCTTTGCTTCTCTGTTGTCCCCACCAGAGTTCTTTTCTATTCAAAACTCCATGTGCTATTGGCCAACTGCAGATGGTTTTGGAGTGTGATTTCAAACACACTGGGTCTCCGGTGCACTCTGCACGACTTCTCTAGAAATCTCCTCCACCTGCTTCCCTCCTCCATGCTGCATGGGGGGCCAGGCCACGGGTCAGGATGACTTGCTTGCCTGTCCATTCCATTCCAGACAGGACCCTGGCCTCTGTCCTCCTCCCTCCCCAGCTCACCCAGCTTCTCATCCTTCCCAGAAGGGCAGAGCATCCTGGCAGCATCCAGGGGCGACTTCACCCCAGGCCCAGCGTCAAACCCCAGGCCCAGGATCTAACTCCACAGCAGGGCTTCACCCTGCAGCTGAAGACATTGAACAAATCCTTCAAGAGGGTGAGGCTGCTACTGGGACCCGCAGACCCTCTTTACCAGTCCAAGCTGAAACACAACTTTGTGTTCCTAGCCGGTCTCTGCCTACCTTTCCTTGGCTCTATAACACTCTGCTTCAATAGGGAAGGGCTCTAGGACCTCTGGATTTAACGATGTTGCCTCACTGGGTGTCGGCCCTGCTAAGTCCTGCCTGCTTGTCTACAACACATGCCCCCCGCCCCCATCCAGGGCTGTTTCTAGGACCTGGATCCAGGATGGACCAGAGTCTGTACAGCCACCTCCCCGGTGCTGCAGCCTGTGTTTCTAGAGAGAGGTGGGGTGAGGGGACAGAGGCAGAACTCCCCAGGGCCCAGGCACATCTGGTACTATGTCCAAGTGCAGAGCGCTGCCGCTTTAGAGTCCAGACAGCCAAGCCCAACAGGATGCTGCCCTCCAGAAGCCTGGCGCAGGAGCCTGCTGGGCATTCAGGGTTCAAGGGGCTCCACACCTGTCCTACCTGTCTCAACCCCTGGGCGGCACAGGTCAGCTGTTGCCTGTCACACGAGCTTGGACCCCAGGACTGGGGAATCCTGCGTTGAAGAGGCTCACGGGAGTAGCAAACTTTTCTGCATGACAAACCCATCTGGAAAGTTCAGGGTTTAAAGGGGAAAAAAAGAAAACCATCTGTGTTTATGGGACTAGGGTCTGTATTTAAACACACACTCACACTCACACACACGCACGCACGCATGCACACACACACACACACACATACACACACACAAGCAGCCCCCAAACAAGAGGTTTCATCTGACATATAAGTCCATCTTCTATGTAGTATTTAAATGGTTTTGTTGAATTTTGTGCCTACAATTAGGCAACAATTTAATTATTCCAAGCATTAGTTTGCTTCTTCTACCTCTACCTCTTCCTCTTCCTCCTCCTCCTCCTCCTCTTCCTCCTCCTCCGCCTCCTCCTCCTCCTCCTCCTCTTCTTCTTCCTCCTCCTCCTCTTCTTCTTCTTCTTCTTCTTCTTCTTCTTCTTCTTCGTCTTCGTCTTCGTCTTCATCTTCTTCATCTCCCTTCCTTTTCTCTTCCTTCTCCTCCTCCTCTTCTTCTTCCTCCTCCTTTTCCTAGTCCTCATCATTCCTTTCCTCCTTCTCCTTCTTCTCCCTAAATGAGGTTCCCTCATTGGTTCAGCAGTAACACAAGTGGTTGGAGCTTTTGCAATGGTTTCCTTTGATAATAATGGTATTTTTATTGTGTTGCATCCCTAGAATGTCATCTTCCCACAATGCACGGCAGCTCTGATTTCTTTGAGTGAGGATTTCTTGTCTCTGTCAAAATTACCAAGGTCTGGTGGCTGTACATTTGTGGAAATGTAGTGTTTTCCATCAAGGATTTGGGGCTTGTGAAGTTCCGAGCCACAGGGGTTAAACCAAACACTGTGACTTGTCCTTTTCAACAAAAGGGAAGCCCAGGAGGTCTCGGATATGCCGTGCTGCCTGCGTTCGGCCACGTGGCCGCCAGCAGCCAGGCTTCACATGGAGTGCTGCCAGTGGTGCCTTTGATTCTCAGAACTCTGGAAGCTCAAACCCAAAGCATTCTTCATCTGCTAATATCTGTAGGCAGCCTCTGGTTTTATTCTCCCGTTTCCTTTTCTTACTTGTGGTGGTGGGAGTTAGGTCGGATAAAGGAAATTACCTCTGCGCTTGGTCCTGCAGAGTCCCCAGCCTGTGGGACAGAGGAGCCGCGGTGGGCCCATGGCAGCCCACCGTGCAAGCAGGACCCGCCAAGGGCCAACCTAGGCACTTGGCCGGTGAGATTCTGACCCAAGGGGCCTTGGTGCCATTGCCCTAACCACCTGCACCTCCCCCACACCGCAGCCTCCTGACAGACGTCCCCTCTGCGCGTCAGAAGCCCGGCAGCACCTTCTTGGGGACTTCGGTGGGGTAAGGCGGTGGTCCCGGAGCCTGATGGCATGGTCCTTACACCCCCCTCTCTGCCTTGTCCTCCCTGGGTGACTGGAAGGTTCTTCCACATTAAGTGGATGCTGGAGACGCAAGGCCCCCAGGGACACCTGTGAGTGTGACTCTATCTCCCAGTATTCTGGGAGATCAGGATCCCTCCGGCACCGTTGAGCCTGAGCCTTCACTGCCCTGACTGTGTCCTATCGCCGCCGCTCCAGTCACACGGCTGCTCTCCTGGTCCCCGCTTGGCTTTGCTGAGGTTGTTTTGGGCAACCCAGCTACCTGCTCACCTGTGGGACTCTCCACCCTGTGCAGCACCCCTGTCCCCACCCCGGAAGCAGAGTTAATTACTCCACCATTAGTGTCAATCAGCTCGCCCCTCATTTCAGCCTCTGTTTGTGTTTTCTGCTCCTGTGACCATCGTGACTGAGAAAGTCAGAGGCCACCCAATGAGGCGGAGGTCAGAGTCTCCGGGAACCTTTCCAGACAGCTCTGGGCTATGTCCTGACGTGTTCACAGAGTGTGTCATCCACAGGACCACGTGGGGCCCTTGAACCGCCGCCTCTGCCTCCCTGGACTGAACTGCTGCTGGTTTCTGAGGGCTCTTGTGAGTGGTGGCCAATCCTCCTTCGGAGCCTCTCTGCTTACAGCCCCTGTGAGAGGCAACTTCTCCTACAAGGGCTGCTGTGGGGGCTGAGCCCACGGCTCAGCTCAGCCCTGGGAAGATGAAGACAAGGAGCTCCTCCTGTGAAGGTATCAGGAATGTCTCCTCCAAGCCTGGCTTCCCGGAACAGGCCAGAAGCCTGCCCAGGGCAGGTGCCAGGGAGGCTGAGGCTCACTGTGGACGGCCTCAGGAAACACATCCCTGTGTAAGTCCATGCGGCCATGTGCTGCTTTTTCTGAATGCGCTTTGGGACACACATGCTCCACGAATGGTAGGAAACTAGAGCAAAGGATGCCCATAGCCCCAGCCTGTGCCCAGCAAGTGCCAGGAGCGGTGGAGGCACCACCACCATGCAGAAGCCAAGCTCTGACGCTTGGCCAGTTGGTGCTTGTGTTCTGTGCAATACAGCCTTTCCCCCTAAGCTGTTGAGGTCGGGTAAAGGCTTCCTCAGGAATCCACCGAACAGTGGGATGAGCAGTTGCCTGGACACTTGGAGATCACTTGGTAACCAGGAGGAGACCCATGCACCTCACCAAAGTTCTCCAGTAGGGGGTCACTTGGGGGTCACAGGGCTGTCGTAGGCCTGTGTGTGCTCACATCTCACCAAGTGTCAGAAGCCGATCATGGTGGCTGGGCTCCATAGGGACAGAAAGCGAGTTATTGCAACTTTATAAACATTCGGATGACAGACCGTGATGATAATGGCTTACTATAAAATGAAAACAACACTAATGATCGTATTCATTAGCAAAATGATATTTGCCGGACTAGCATTAGCAGTTATCGAATTGCAGGCGATAATAGGAATGTGAAATTAATTTCATTGAAGGAATTGGAGAATGATTTACTCACAACAGATATCCATTCTGTGTGAAACTTCACTGACTCAATTAAAAATATCACTGCATCCTTAGAATACTCAGCTAAGAGCCGACACTTCCCAGTCTCATGGTTTTGTGTACCTATTTTGAAAAACATACTTATTCTTTAAATACATCAGCATGGATGCAGTGGAATCTGCTCAATCATGAGAGGATAATCTATTGCAATGGGAAAAATGGTCATTCAGCTTGTGTGACTTTGCTCTGCCATGCTTGCCCTGGTGCTACGTAGATAGATAGATAGATAGATAGATAGATAGATAGATAGATAGATAGATAGATAGATAGATAGATAGATAGATAGATAGACAGACAGACAGATAGATAGATAGATAGAGGGGTAATTCATGAGGCTTGAAATCTGGGCCTGGGCACTGTCCCTCAGTCCTTCAGCTCGAGGTGAATACTCTACTACTTAAGCTATAGCGCTACTTACAGTTTTCTGGAAGATAATAGTGTCACAGATTTTCCTGCCTGGGCTGGCTTTGAATCGAGATCCTCAGATCTCAGCCTCCTGAGTAGCTAGGATTACAGGTGTGAATCACCGGCATCAATAGTTTCATTTGCAAAGAGAGAAGTGAGCAGAGACCAAATGTAGCATTAATGGATTTCCATCTCTGCATAGAGCTGGGTAACACAGTTCAAGACATAGAGCCTGCCAGCACTGGGGGAAGTTCCATGCCTTTCTAGCAATATCTGTACCTCAGAGAACCAGTCTTCCAACTCCAATCCTGTTGCCCGGTTTCATCTGAGTTTAAGCTGAGTTTTTCTAATGGACCTGTCCACATGCGACCTCTTGAGTGCGGTTCGTTTCTCCTCAACACAGCAGGTGTGTGATCTACCCAGGTCTTGGCATGTGTGGCATGTGGAGGTATCAGTTCCTTTTCTCAGTAGTCTCATTCAGTCTTTGGGACATTTGCTCCATTCTGTGCATGGTTCACTTTGGGACCACTTAAAGAGTGATCTAAATTTCTCTAGGAAGCAGGCAGTGCTAAGGATGGAGAGGAGCAGAGGACATGTTCTCGGGAGACTCCGTGGGGTGAGGCTGTGCGGCATGCCGTGGAGATGCTGAACCTGGGGGTTCGGAACTCAGACCACGGGGGCTGTGGGAGTAGATGAACACAGAAGTGACCTGGGGATCCGAGAGGCCCCGCAGGGAATGGCGTGTACACCTGTGATTTCTCTACTCTGTGGTTGGACCACTCGCCATTCTTAGCGGTTGACTTCTGTTTTGAAAATCAGTTCAGCTCTGGGAACAAACCCAAACTGTTGCTGCTTCCACAAGCATGGGCGGTGGGTTAGCTCTGGGCTCGGACCCTCCCATTCTCAGGGCAGAGCCCTGCCACAGCACCCATCAGCTCCGGCTTCCTCAAAGGCAGCTTCTTATAGGAGTATGTGGCCCACAACTTCTACAGTACTCATTTATTAACTAACTGAATGAGAAATTGTTGCCCTTGGGGCTGGGAAGATGGCTCAGTGGTAGAGCGCGTGCCTTGCATGCCTGAGGCCCTGGGTTCGATTCCTCAGCACCACATAAGCAAAAAGAAAAAAGCCAGAAGTGGTGCTGTGGCTCAAGTGGTAGAGTGCTAGTCTTGAGCTGAAGAGTTGAGGGACAGCGCCCAGGCCCAGAGTTCAGGCCCCACAACCGGACCCCCCCCCAAAAAAAAGAAATTGTTGCCCTTTCCTTATTCATTGTTTTTAAACACTTTAGCTGATTAAATAAGCAAAGCTCTTATAATTTGCCCTAATCCTAGATTAAGGAAGGAAAGAAAGAAGGAAGGAAGGAAGGAAGGAAGGAAGGAAGGAAGGAAGGAAGGAGGAAGAAAGAAGGAAGGGAGGAAAAGGAATATGAAGGAAAGTGAAAAAAAGGGAGGAGAGGAAGTGAGAAGAGAGGAAAAGAGGAGAAAAGAGGAGAGGAGAGAGAAGAGAGGTCAGGGAGGTTAGGGAAGGGAGAGGAGGGATAAGGAGGGGAAGGGAGAGGTAGGGAGGGGAAGGGAGAGGTAGGAGGAGGAAAGGTCCAGGGGAGGAAAGTCCTGAGAGAGGAAGGGAGCAGAGAGGAGGAAAGAAAAAGAGAGAAAAGGAGTAAATGGAAAAGGAAGGGAAGGGAAGGGAAGGGAAGGGAAGGGAAGGGAAGGGAAGGGAATCTCCTGAGGTAGAAGGGGTAACAGATTTGCCTATGAGATCTGCCAACAATGTTTTTAAGTGGAGGCGTTCTGAGGACTGGGGTGTGGTCTCAGGCGTGTATCTGGTAAAGTTCATACAATCTGCAAATCTTAAGCAAACCTCTTGAGGATATCGGCCATTCTACTCAAGATTGGGTGGACCTGCTCCCCGGGGGCCCCTGTGGTCACAGCTGTGCACCATTCATGACCCACGGCAGGGGAGTGGTGACCGTTGTAAGGTAAAGAAGAAAAGCTGCTGAGAGGTGAAGAACAGATCCTGTTTGGCTACCGTCAGAGAAGCACCTGGAGAGACGTCGGAGGCCTGGCCTGAGCACCAGAAAAGAGTGACAAAATCTGATTCAGGGACACCAGTGTCTTGGCTGTGTAGTCCAGGCTGAGAACCACAGAGCTCACAGCTGCCCACAAGAAAAAGAGGGGGAGTTGGGAGGGGCAGAGCCGGGTGCTCAGCATTCTGACATCCTGCCCGGAAAGGAAGCACATGGTGGAGAATAGAGTCTAACAGGGAGAGTTTCCATCGCAGGGTTAGCTTCATGGCTGCCACAGGAGCCGGAGAAAACGGTGACCTTAACGGCCAAAAGATGGCTCCCGAGAGGGGGCTTTCCGGGACTTGAGCAAGTGTGTAGAGCTCACATCTTCTGGAACCTTCTATACCAGTCACCCTTACTCCCCAGACTCACTCAGTTCTGTATCTAAGATGAAAGGTGTGATTGATTAAGCTTCCCAATAAGTCAGCGCATTAATATTTCATTAATAATGATTAAAATCTGCTAAGACAACCCGATTAAAGGGCTTCAGCCGTCTGTCAGGCCACAGAATGATGAGAAATCCTTGCACTCCTGCGGCATATGGGAGCATGAAGGCTCGGAATTTGACCATCTTTTAAGGGTACGATGCCTGAGTTCGGAGTCTGGAAGCTAAGCGATTGTCAACCTCAACCAAGACTAGCAGGTCAATAGGAGGGAGCCAATTCTACTTTCCCTGAAGGCTGCAGTACTGCGCTCCCCAAAGCCAGGACAAGCTGCCCCCCAGAACCAGTCTCCATCCCATCCCAGAAGCTGCCAGAGGAAAGCACCAAGCCCTCCCAAGAGGCCACCCTCCCCCTGCTGGCCGTCCAGCGGTGGCAGCCCACACGGAAGCACCTTCCGCAGAAGTGCATCCCCACCTGACTTCTGACCCCACCTCCCCTTCTCACGCCTGCCTGTGTCTTCCTGCTCCTGCAGGGCTGAGCCACTGGGAAAAGTCCACCTTTCTGGCTTAGAGCGAAATATGAACAAAACAGCAATGGCTAGAGGGTGGCCTGGCCTGGCCAACAGAGGAAATAACAGATTCTTCACTGATTTTTGCATGCTATGAAATTCAAGTCAACAGTGAGATTTCTGTGGCTTTATATAAGCATCCTACAGGGTCTGATATGCAGTCAGTTAGCAGATTCCAGGTCTGTCCTAAATTCCTCATCAGTCCTTCAGAAAGGAACAGGTGATGCCCTGGGCACCGGTGGTGAGCACCTGTCAACCTAACTGCTCAGGAGGCTGAAATCATGGTTCCAAGCCAGCCCAAGCAGAAAGCCCTAGATTCCATTGCCAACTAAGCAGCAGAAAGCTATGCCAATAGCATGGTTCAAGTAGTACAGCACCAGCCTTGAGCAAGCAAGCTGAGCAAGCACAAGACCCTGAATTCAAGTCCCAATACTAGCCAAAGAGAGAAAAGAAAAGAGGAAGTGGAAAGGGAAGGGGAAAGGAGAAAGGAGGGGAGGGAAGAGGAAGAAAAAGGCAGGAAAAAGTGGGGAAGGGAAAGGGGAGAGGGAGAAGGGGAGAGAAAAAAAAGGAGGGAAAGAGGAGTGGAGAGGAGAGGAGAGGAGAGAGAGGAAAGGGGAGGGGAGGGGGGGGAGAGGAGGAGAGGAATATCCTAAGTATCCAAAACAGAGGTAGCAAACCACCCCAGGAAGCATGGGCTGCAGGCTTCAGCTCTGGAAATGCCACATCTCTCTGTTTAAAAAGTAATCCATGTACCAGCTCGGCCTTCTCTGTCGCGCATTTACCCAGCACGCTTCAAATACAGTGGGGTTCTAATGGAAAAGTGGACAAGCACAGTTACAAACTTCCCCTCCTCACAGGCAGCCCTGCCCGGCTCACCCGGGACCTCACGGCGGCATCGGGGAGCAGCGACAGGCCCACTTGCAGCTCTCTAAGAGGCGGCCTCTCCCTGGGACCCATGGTGGCTGTCACTTTCCCTTTCCTCTAGCTGTCACTAACTCTGCTTAATGACCTTGATCCCCGGGACTGAGCAACTCTCCCGTGGAGGAACGGTCCCAGCATTGCAAGGCCGGGGTTGGGGGGTTTGCTCTTGGCTGAGACCCCAGAGTACAGGGCCAGAGCGCGTGGGCTGTGATGGGAATGAGTGTTCAGTACGGTTTTTTTCTAAATGGATGTTCAATATTTTAAGTGGCACATCAGTTACTCTGGGGTGTTCTTATCCAGTTCACTCCATCAGCTTCAATAAATGCCAAATTAAAAAGAAAGGGGAAAAAATGAAGAAAGAGCATGCTCGTGTGTGTGTGTGTGTGTATGTGTGTGTGTGTGTGTGCATGCGCGTGCCCACGTGCATGTGTACCCGTGTGTTAGAGAACTCAAACTTTGGAATGAAACAAGGAGAAGTGACAAAGCTGAGAGGCAGAAGCGGTTGGGACGAAGTGGGGACCAGGAGCCCCGGCCTGGGGGCGGCCATCCCTCCTGCCCCTCACTGGAGCCCCAGATACACTCAGGAAGCCTCCCTGCCTCCTTGGGCCCCACCCCCACTCCGTCACTTGGCCTTACTTTCATATTTTCTGTGCCTTTAAGTAGGCAGAATAATGGTTCCTCCGCTCCTCACACCTCTTAACTTTCAAGGCCAAGGGGCTTGGCAGAGGCAACCAAGTCAAGAATAGAGAGCTGGAGATGGCTGTAGACAGAAAAGCAGAGATGAGAGGGATGTGAGGGTCTGGAGCGTGGACAGCTTCCAGGGCAGGACACATGGAGGAGGGAGTTCTCCACTTGGAGTCTTTGCCCTAACAATACCTTGACTTCAGTCTGGTGAAACGGGCTGCAATCACCTGTCCTCTGGAATGCTGTGAACACGCTGCGCCCTGCTCTCCACCACCACCGCTGCAGTGGCAACCCGTGCAGCCTCTCTGTGCTCGGGGCTGGGCCCCAGGCAGCACAGCGGGGCAGGTAGCAGGACAGGGACGGAGTGCCAGGCTCAGGGGGGCCAGCTGAGGACACCATCTGAGCCGAAGCAGGGCTGCTCAGTCTGGAAAGCAGGACAGGCACAGCTCCCTCTGCTCGGTCAGTCTTCTGCTGTCCATGAAAGCCAGATTCCAGAGCCTCAACAGCACTCAGAGAACTCTCCACCATGGCTGGGGAAGACCTTGGATATGCAAACTAGAGGACTCGCCCTCCCAGGTCGGAGCTGGCCTGGGAGAGGGAGAAGGGCCCCTGCCTTGTTCTGGCTGTCAGTCCGGGAACCCAGCTGCCGGTCTCACCAAGAGCCACCTTGAGGAACCAAGATCCCGAACTACCCCAGCTAAGAAGTTACATCCCAGGAAAACCCAGGCGGGCTGGGTGGTCTGTGCTTCAGCAGCAACTTAGAGCTCTTAGAATTTTCCAAAAAGAGCCCCTGGGTAGGAAGCCAGGCCTACCCCCATCCTCCTGTCCACTCGTCTACTGAGAGTCCAGTGCCAGACAAAAGGGCAGAAAGATTGGCAAATCGATGGATTTTGTGACTTCCGGGTCCCTTGGGGTTAAACATGTGCAGGTCAGTGAGCTGGGATCTCCACCCTGGAGTGGCCAGGCTGTGGGCTGGCCAGCCAGGACAGCTCTGCTCACCAAGCTAGTGTTCCCAGCCATTGGGAAAGGTGAGGGCAGTCGCTCATTACCTCTCCTAGAGCTGAGGGCCTGCAGTGACCCACGGCTTCCACATTCAATTGTTCTCTTATTTCCCTCAAGCCTCTTACTGGTTGCTGTGTCCGCCTCAATAATCTCTCCAACTGGTGCTCCCCTGATGAATACAAATGCTCTGCCCGCAAGAGTCACTGAGCCTCAGGCCAAATGGGTCAGGATGGCGCACTCATACCCACATGCCTTGGCATGAAGGGCTGGAAGGAATGGCCTGTGGATTTCCATCCCAGGCACCTGCGGCCTGAGAGTGTACACCTGCAGTCCATCTGGTCACCTCCTGGGATGGGTGTCCCAGGCCGTCGCGGGGCAGAGCAACCACTCTTCTCAGACTGGCCACCGCCTCCGCCCATCTCAGAGGACCCTGCCGAAGATCGGTCCACACCTTTGTCAGTGTCTCCCCATCAGTTCTGGCAATGTGGAAAGTAAGTTTTCAGGAGACAAGGCTGCATTGTCCTGGGGCACACAGTACCAAGCATCAGGAATGAACAGTTAGCATTTATCTTTTGATGTTTTCCAAATGCTCTACACACGGGCTGTCAGCACAAAACCTTGCTTTTATTACATTTCAGAAGTAAGCAGGAAATCTCTTCTGGAGCCACTGTCTGGGTATGACAACCTTATAGACTGATTTTCTGCAATAGAGGTCGAGAGGATCCAGTGAAGGCTATGGGAGGAGAGTGACCAAGTGCATGCAAGGAAAAACAGGAGGGGGTGGGGAGGAGAGAAAAGAAGGAAGGGAGAAAGAGAGAGGGGGAGAGAGGCAGGGATGGTGGAATGGGGGAAAGGGGAGGGAGGAAGAGAGGCAACTGGGGAGGGAGGGAGGGAGGGAAGGAAGCAGGGAGGAGGGAGGGAGGCTTGGTGCAGGTAGCTGGCTGCTGTGTGTGCTGGGCAGGCCCCTAGCCTTGTCTGGAGCTGTTCCTTGCCACTGAGTCCTAGATAAGCTCCTCTTCCCCTGCCTGTACCTCACAATGCCCACTTACAACATGAGTTCCTGATTTGGATCATGGGGAAGGCATGAGTCATGGAATGAGTAAAGGCCTTGGACTCTGCAGCTACCATGAAATGCTCGGATCTTAATGGAGGTGTAAGAGGCCCAGGAGGGCAAGGCACGGAAGCCCTGTTCACTTCCCTTGGATGTCTCTGCCTGTTTGCATGGACTGGGAAGGAAAAATCCCTGCTCTTCCCCAAGCACACCTTCAGGTTTGGGGTAAGGAGAGGAAAGCAGCTGGACTGGAGGCCGAGCTCACTTTGCTGTGCAGGTGTGTGTCTGTGTGTGGGGAGGGGGTGCTTGTGTGTGCTTGTATGTGTGCACACGAAATACATCAGAGCTGGTGACCCCCCTGCCCCTCTCTCCGTTCTCAAGCTCCTCTGGTGCCTTCCACAGGATTGAAGATGGCGGCCCAGTCTGGGATACACAGTCGCCACATGGAAGGAACACAAAAACCCTATGTGACAGTCAGCATTCTGTCACTGTAACAAAATCCCCGAGACAACCAACTTCCAAAAAGGAAACTGACATTTCAGCCAACAGATTTTGGATCCTTCCATCCATGGGACATCTTCCACCCTTTAATTCCCTTCACTTCCCACCTCCAAACCACAGCCTTGGGAAAAGGGTTAAGAAAGGGCCCGAGCTGGGCTTGAGACCCCTCATTATGGATTCTGGTAAGGTGTCACCTCAGTCTATTGCTTGAGAAAGAAGTAAGCAAGCATAGCCACACTCTCCGTCCCGAGAATCTGGGCGAAGCTTCCAAAGAGGAACAAAACAGAGCAGAGTCCCACAGGGCGGGACGGCTGCATTCTGTCCAGCAGCTCACAGCTGAACCAACACCAATTTCTGAACATGACAGGCTGTTACAGCAGGGTTTTGCTTGTACCTAACCAAACACAAAGAAAGATCTGGAAGCCATTTAACTAGCCCTACAGCCTTGAGGACATTGTCTTAACCAACAGCTCAACACCCCAATGGAGTTTAATTTGCACCTCCTTGAAACTCAAGAGAGCAGAAACCTTACCAGCACACAGCACACTCCGGAAGGGAAGAGGAAGGGAAGGGTAAGCCGGGTAATTACAAGGGAGAAATAGGCACAGACACACATTTTGCTAAATTTGCAATCAACTAGAAGAATCAAAAGGGTCGCCTAAGGTTAAAAAAAAACAAAAATAAAAAACTACATTTGAAGTATGAATTTAATGAACAAAACTCACTTGGAAGACGATCACATAGCGCTTAGCTTTTCCAGTAGAGTTTTGTGTCTCACTCTCAGAGCCAGTGGGGGATGTTGGTAGCTGGCGAGGTGGCCTTGAATCTTCCTCCTTCGCTATTGCAGAGGGCTGAGCCGGCGGTGGGGGAGGGGAGGTCCTGGCCCTGAGAGCATCTTCAGCGCTGGGTCCGAGTGTCGGAGATCATCTTTACCGGGAGAAAATATCTCAATGAACCATGAGCAAGCATCTTGATTCTGGTCTTGTCGCTCTGCCCTGAAAGCCAGACATAAATTATCGAAATACCCTTTGAACATTGGCCCATTAGAAGCTTCAAAGAGAATTGGGAATGTGCAGAAAAAGTGGGAAATTACCTAAGACCAAGACTTAGGTAGGGGGGCAGGCTCCATCCGAGCTTCTCTACACCTTGTGCCCTTAATCATAAAATTGTGCACTTAGTACGGGCCGAGCTGCCCCGTACACATGAGAGGCAAGAGTGTTTTGTGAACATGAGCTACTGTTGCATCCACCAACCTCCCACTGGGTCCTCTGGGTATCCATGCCCATCTCTAAACAGCAGCAATTCAGCCTTTTTCCTGGATCTGCACTCATCCAGCCGGTGGTGGAGCCTCCTGCTGTCTGGGCGGGCGCTCGGGAAATGCCCCAGGTGGGCTTGCCCCCCTCCCCCACAGCTGGCAGCAAATAGACATGAAATTGATTGTTGACTGGTGGCCTCACCCCGAAGGAAGCCGGTCTCCCGGGCCAAGGGCCCTCTTTGATTTGGCAGATCCTTTCCTTCTCTGGGAGAGAGGCCCAGAAAATGGGGAAAGCAAGCTGCACAATGAGAAGAACAGAAGGCCACTGGCGTCTGTCCACTCATTCCTGGGGGCTGGCAGGGGCTGTGGTGTGGACAGGCCTCCGGGCGGGGCCGGCGCCTCCTCTGGAGGTGTCTGTGATCCCAGGTAACTGGAGATGAAGTGAGAGGCTCAGAGGCAGGATGGGGTTGGGGTAGCCAGCTCCCCAAAAGCAAGAGCCGGGCTCAGGAGCCCTGATTAAACACCTAGGAGACTGTAAATTCTCGTGCCACTGGCCGTGTGAATACCAGGGCTGGGTTCCGCTCCGGGCGGGCGATGCTATGGATGAAGCCGCACGGCACGTAGCATGGCTCTGCAGGGCTTGGAGGCCCTGTGGACCTGGAACGGGGCAGAATGATCTGTTGGGGACCCTCTCCACGGTCCAGAGCCAGCCCCCAAGTCACCTGGCCCTGAAGGTCACAGCTTAGGCTGTTCACAATGATGCCAAACTCAACAAACCCTATGGAGCTACGTGGGAATGCAAATTATTGTTACTTTATTAATATGATTAAGTTATTAAAGTGCAAGTGACATCATCCCCATTAACCCAGATCTCTTTCCAGGTCTCAAGGAGTACAGTTGGTAGTTTTTTAAATTATAAAATTGTAAATAGCCTGTGGACAGTATAATTTCCAAAGTATAAAAAAGCATACATTTAGAAGTTCTACCAATCACAAAGAACAGACAAGCCACCAGTAATAAGATGGGCAAAGTACAAATGCTGTGCAAAGTGCAGTGCCGACTACTTTCTGGCCATAGGTTATTAGATTCCCTGAGCAGTTGTAACAAAGTACCAAACCGCACAGAGCCGGCAGCCGTGGCATCTCTCTGGTCCTGGGGAGCAGTCCTTCCCATGTCTTCTAGCTTCAGGTTGCCCCGGGGCTTCCTGACTCAAGCAACATTGCTCCATCGTCATGAGCTTTCTACGGGAGACTTTAAGTCTGCGTCCAAATCTCCGCTTCTTATCAGAACACCATGGCAAAGTGCTGCCCTACTCCAAGCTCCTCCACATCTGCAGCTAGCCTGTCTCCTAATAAACCCTGCTTGAAGCATCAGGGTTCAGACTTCAACATCTCCCGTAACACTGGCAGATGCCTTTTCCATCACTGCTAACTTTTTATATTTGTTTATAAAATCTTTTGTCTTACAGAAATACTTACTTTTAATGCACTTTTGTGTATCAATTTTCTTTTATTGAAAGGGCTTTTGTTTTACCTAATTTAGAGAGTTTTTTCTGTGTGTGTGTGTGTGTGTGAGAGAGAGAGAGAGAGAGAGAGAGACTATGTGTCTGAGGAAGAGAGAGAGGCAACAGTTTCAGAGTATTTTTCTATAGTTCATCAGATTTGCAGACATAGGTGATTTGTACCTTAAATAAACTTTTCTAGAAAATTTTAGAAATAAGAAAGACTTTAACTCATTTATGTGCTTAGAATAACTTTAAAACCCAAATAGGAAATTTTACCAAAAAAAAAAAAAGGAAAATTGAACTGTATTGTTAATACAGATTTAAAGATTCTAAGTATCACAGCTGCAAACGGATTTTGCACTGTGTTCAAAAATACCTTTCAAAGGAAGTCGAAGTTCAGAAATAGTGAACAGATCATAGGATCTCTTCCTGTCATTCACCTCATAAATTATAAGAAATGATCATACATGTAAGATCACCTCGCTGGATGCTGAAAATAAAATTTAATACGGCTAATGACTTTTAACAATTATAATACAGGCTTTCAAAAATTTTAAAAATGAAGGCCAAAGGGTCCACCAATTCCAAGATCAAAACTCACATGTCAGCAGGAGACTTTACTCTGAAGTCTTCATCCAGCATCATTGGCTTTCCGAAGAAGGCACGTTCTTTAGCCTCCATTCAAAGCTCCCAACTAGGTTGAGTTTGGCCAGTTTCTTCCCCAACAACATAGAAATCAGCATAATTTCCTCTCCCAGGCAGCTGCAAGCTGGCAGCGTTACTGTTGGCCAGTAGAGGCTAAGCCACACTTGCTGCCCAGGCCTGGCTGGAGGAGTCCTGCCGGCACAGGTAACATCCTGGTCCTTACAAAGAGGAAGTGGTGTCATTGTGGCTGATGGGGTCCCCTAGCCCACATGGTGTCCTGTGGGCTGTGGTTCTTGAGTTCTTCATAATTCAATTTGTTGCTAAAGACAAAGTGATGTTTTTCCATAGAATTTTGTTCTCAAAATAACAATGTAGCAGACAGAGAAGAAAAAGACAAAATCAGAAAAAGCAAACTTATTATTGATTAATTACAGTGATTACAAATGTGAAGATGTAGAGAAAGAGAAAAACCAAGACAGACTCCGAAAGACAGAGACAGAGAGACAGAGCAGAGGCCCTTTAAAGTAGTAAAGATGTTTATTTTTAAATTAGTACAATGACCATAAAATTTTTATATATAAAATCAATAGCTTTTCTAAATAGGAAAAAATAGTTAGGAAATGAAACAATAGAAAAATAATGCTCAAATATCAGCAAGAAAATTAACAACAATAAAAGAAACTTCTACTGGGACACATAGAGAAGTCTTGAATACATTTAAACACACATTTCCATCATACAATCAGCTTAAAGACTCAATAAACTGTCCCTTCCTCCAACTTAATCCAGCTATAAATTTCTTATAAATCCCATCAGAACACCAATTTGGATTCTCAAAGAGAGAAGAAGAGCTATCCTAAAATTCATAGAGAAGAATCAAAGTATAAGAAAAGCCACAAAAAATTGTCAAAAAAAATAAACTAGCACAATCCAGCATAACAGATGTTAATATGCATCCAACAACTGCAGAAATCCAAGTAGTTAAGTACAAACTTCGAAGTAGGCACTGAATCAGGAGGAGAGATTTTTCAAAGGCCAAGCATAAACAAAATACATCTGGCAATTTTAAATGTGATAAAGGTGACATTTCAAACCCATAAGGAAAAGATCAAAGAGCAGACATTTGGAATTCCTACCTCTCTTTTTCTCACCAAAATTATTTCCAGATAAATCAAACATTTAGATGTACTAGTGATAGAATAAAACTATCAAAAAACATCAACATTATCTTTATTTTCATATTATCTTGTAGTAGATAAAACCTTCCTTGCAAAACAAAAAACCTTGAAGCAGGAGAGACAAGTTTAATCAATTTATTTACATATTTTATAATACGATGAAATTTTAAGTATGAGAAATAAAGGAAAAAAATGTAAGGAAAAGATGTTTATGGATTCCTTTTTATTACTTAGATGGCAAAGCACAATCCAAATAATTAGGGAAAAGAAAATAATCCATAGGAGAAATGTGCCGTGGCTACAGATAGAAAGCCAATACTTGTGGAAAATAAATTATAAGACTTTCAACATGCATCATAATTCAACGTACAATATTAACTGGAATGTTTTACATAGTTATAATTATAAAATATACTAAATAAAAAATGTAACATCACTTAGAGAACAATTGTAACCTAGCAATGCCAAGAGTTTGGGAAACAGGGACTTAAAAGAGGCTGATAGGATTGAAAGGATTATAAAATAGGATTATTATTCTCAAATGAAATTAACCCATCATTTCCACTTTTAGGATATTCTCTATGGCTAATGTTCAGAAGCACATATAAAGGATGATCACAGTAGCTTTGTTTAAAAAGGTAAAAATCTAGAAAAAGCTGGAATGTGGGAGCTTTGTGGTTAGCACACACATTACATTCTGTAAGACCTGGAAACAAGAGGAAACTTTATAAATGAGGATGCAAAGTTCCCATGTCATGATGTTAGATTAAAAACTGAATTTTTAAATTATATTATTGTTTGATCCTATACTTCCATTGTCTAACAAAGGTTGGGAATGTGTGTGTGTGTGTGTGTGTGTGTGTGTATGAAAATAAAATAAAATTTCTAGTAGTTTTCACCAGAGACAAAACTAAATAAATAATAAATCATGATTAAGTTTTCGGGATGGGTCTAGGGATGATAAAGCAGAAGGGTCTTTATTTTAACTTTTGCTCTAGGTAGACTCTCTAAACATATTTATATATTACTTTTACAATATAAGTTAACGATGAAGCAATTCTAAACCTAGGTTTAGAATATTTCTAAAAGGTAGATTTATTAAAGCTTCCAAAATTATCTTTGGGATGCCATTCCCTAATTAAAAGCATACTTTTAGTATTTCCTGTTCAGCTTTGACTGTTATTTTCAAATGTCTTTCTTTATCTGTGTCTACCTTGAAGTGGACATTCTGCATGCTTCCTTCCAAAAGCCCTGCAATAGATTATGCTCGAGTTCCGGTTCCTCTTGTGAAGCAGTCTCTGTCCACAGAGGGCAGGCGGCCAGCCAGAGAGGTTGGAGTCATGTTCACCTGCACAACATCCTCTTGGGCCCTGGATGCTTATCAGCAGCTCCAGATACCGACCAGTTCTGGGAAATGTCTGGTCTCACCTTACCCTTTCTGCCTCCATTTTAACATTAACAGACAGTTGCTGCTGGTTTACCCAAAGCTCCAACAAATATGTGCAGAGAGAGAGAGAGAGAGAAGCAACAGAAGAGCCAGAGCCAGAGCAGGCTTTTACATATGCATTCAAGAACTCTTCAATTTGAAAATCTAGAGAGAATCTGAATTTATTTCCATGTATAGTTTGGGGTTTTACAGCTTAGACATTTTTTGGTCTTGAACTCTAAATCCTTATCTTCTCCAAATTGAGCTGGTGGGTTTCACAGAAGTCTGGTCCGACATTGAAGTGGCAATCATCCAGCAAGACAGTTCGATCGAGGTTGCTTCTGTTCATTATAAAGTCCTTTAAGGAGAACACCCCGATGTCTATTTGCGGTCTGAGTTTCTGAACGTTAGTCTGCCGCTTCCTGTGCCCCAAGTGGCTGCCGGCCCTGCCGAGGCCTCTGCCTATAGCAATGAATGAACAAATGAAAATATTCTCAGCATAAGCAGCCTCCGGTGACAGCGCACTGGCAGACAGCAAGGGTGAAAGGAAGCATAGTTTCCCCCCAAAAAAATAAACTCAGGGTAGATCTGTGGCTATCTGTGAGTACAAATACCTTTCCCAAGAAAACTACACTGTCTTGTACCTCTTTGTTACTATAATAAAGGGAAAAACAGAGCCGGGTGCTGGTGGCTCATGCCTGTAATCCTAGCTACTCAGGAGGCTGAGATCTGAGGATCATGGTTCAAAGCCAGCCCAGGCAGGAAAGTCCATGAAATTCATCTCCAATAAACCACCAGAAGACTATAAGTGGCGCTGTAGTGCTTGCCTTGAGCTGAAGTGCTGAGGGACAGCACCCAGGCCCAGAGTTCAAGCCCTACAACCGACTAAATAAATAAATAAATAAATAAAATAAAATAAAGGGAAATATGGACTTGGACATGGAGGGAAATGTGAGCTGAACAATCTTCTTTGTCATTTCATTATCAAAATGATGAGAGCCGGCCTTCTCGATGCCCAAGGCTTTGGCAGATGCCCCAAATTGCGATTTCCTTGTGATGAGATGTGGGGGGGGGGTAGCTCTGAATTTGTCTGTTTATTGTTTCTTTTTTTCCCTCTACACAACTATTTCGAGGATTTTATGGTTTTCCCCCATTTAGTGAGACAGGAAGTAGAGTAGGAAAGATCAGTACTCTAAATTTTAGCATAAATGTCAAGGTGAAAGAATGGCAAACCCTAAAAGAAGCCCCACTAAAGCTGGGGAAAGCTCCTATTTTATTCCAATGACAACCTAGACTTCTAATCAAGTCTCAAGCCATAAACGCTGATGTCATCTTAAAGACCAAGATGCTGACCGCATTGCCAGAGAATAAGCCATTGGGAATATCTGATTGAGCTTCGAAACCTCCAGACTTTCTGAAGTCCTGGTTTAGCACAGTGTCGGTCTGCGCCTGCCAAGGACAGACTCGGGGTAAAAGGCATTTCTAATTGATTCTTCATTCCTTTTTATTATTATTTCAGAGACTCCGGGAAGAGCAAGAAGTCAGGAGATGTGCAAGAAAGAAAAAGGAGCTGAGGAGCATAATTAGGCATTTGCACCCCGTCTGTGTCTTCCAGTCGAACAGTGATGAATTCAGTGAACATTTTTTCATATTTCCTGAAATCTAAATGTTTGACACCCCAGAGTGAATGTGTCTGGGTGCTCGGGTGCCTCGTGTGATTTCTTTGAAGCCTGCGAAGTTGTGTTGTCGTGACAGTGATCTGAAATACCAGGCCACACCCTGGCAGTGGCTCCGACCAGGACACTGACATTACTGGAATGCATCCCACGTAGGCTGAGAACTGAATGCAGACTGTCTCTGATTGTGCTTTTTGTGTTTTTAAGTAAAAATATACACACATGCACATATATTGCTGTAGTCATATGAGTATGGAAAAGAGTAAATCTATAACTCTTTTTCTTTTTTCTTTTTGCCAGTCGTGGGGCCTGAACTCAGGGCGTGGCACTGTCCCTCAGCTCTTCAGCTCAAGGTCAGCGCTCTACCACTTGAGCCACAGCACCACTTCCAGGTTTTTCTGCTTATGTGGTACTGAGGAATTGAACACAGGGTCTCATGCATGCAAGGCAAGCACTCTACCACTGAGCCACTTTCCATATATATATATATATATATATATATATATGCACATTAATAAGCTTGAAAGTAAGTCGATATCAAGGACATTTCAAAACATTTTTTTAATTCAAAATTAAGATAAAGTCTGTCTTCATTTCTCTCTCTCACATCCAGGCCCCTTTCCCCCAGGGTTTGGTTTATTGCTGGTGGTGGTGGTGGTGGTATTATTGTTCTCTTGGAAGAAGTTACCACTTTCGGTAATGGGGTCATACTCATTTCTAGATTTCCCCATTATCCGCACTGTCTTCTGACTTTATATAGAATCAAGAGCTGAGCTTGTTTCCATTGCCCCGGCTTCCTTCACTTCTGTCTGCCAGTGGTTTTTCTAGAAGATGCATTGATGGCTTGTACAGATCATCTAAATCCTAAATGCTTAACTTTAGATGATATTTCCAAGAAAAATCAAGAAATTCTAGTAAAACCACTTTCTTTTCCATTTCTTTTCATCTCAACCTCCTGGATTTTTAAAAATTATTTGCCCTGTCTTGTTTTTATTTTTTTAATAATTATGTTCTTTTCTATGACTGTAATTGCCTTTTATGATTTATCTATAATTACTTTTTTCAACTTTTAGTGTATATATATAATAAATTTAGAAGCTTGTTAAAAGGTAATGGAGCTAATTTTGTGTCAGCTATATTGCAGTAACTGGTACCAAAGTCATCCTGCGTCCATAAACAGTCCTCAGACTGAATAGAATATTGAGCCAGTTGTTTTCAAACATGGAACAACAGTATCATCTCATGCTGTCTCTGAGAAAAGAGAATCTCATAAAGAAAGAAAGAAAAGCAAAAGAGAGGGAGGGAGGGAGGGAGGGAGGGAGGGAGGGAGGGAAGCAGGAAGTGGAAGGAAAGGGAGACTGGGTATTTATCACCAGGATGAAAATATGATACGATAGTGATTATAAGATAGGTAAAAGTAAAAGACCTGGCAGCAATTTTACAAAGTCTGAAGTGGAAAAAAGAATTACATTACAGAATGGCGATTGCATTTTAACATTATAAGGAATGGACACACAATGGGAGGGTTAAGAGTGTGATGAAAAGGAGGAAATGGACTACCAGGCATCCGGGGATAGAAGTTACACATGAAGAAGTGAAGATTCTAAATACTGCACTCTGAGAGTCAAGTATGTGCCTTGTTGGCAACACTAAAGAGTAAGTAAATAACTGCTGCTGATACTTGTGTGGTGAAGAAGTAGGGTTGTACAAACATTGAATCAGTGTGTCTTTATCACTGAAGGACGGGCTGCCCCCAGCAGTGTTGCTATCCTTGCTCCCTTCTGAGTATCCCTCTGAGTATCATCAGTCTCCTCCTCCTCCTCCTCCTCCTCCTCCTCGTCCTCCTCCTCCTCCTCCTCCTCTTCCTCCTCATTACTATTTTGCTCCAGGTGTGAATCAGGGCTTGAGCTTTTTTTCCTCAAGGCTGGCACTCGAGCACATCTCTACTTCCAGCGAAGGTCGCCCCTAACACCAGTTCCCCAGCCATAGTCTCAACTCTGAACTTCTCAGCACAAGGCATCCTTACAACAGCAGAAAACGGAGGGATTATTTTTCCCCTACCGAGGTCTTCCTCCCCAATGGCTGCATCCCTATGACCTTCATATCACTGAACAATCTAAAGAACCTCATCAGCATTTATATACCTTTTTCAGTTAGTGTATGTTATTATTTTATGGTACCAATTTCCTCATACTTTGTCCTAAAATCTCCTTGGCTGTCTGCATTTAAAGGTGCAAAGCAAATATAATAAAGGCTGACTTCCTCAGGCACTTGAAAGGCAGAGCAGCTTTTGAATCATGCTATGAGCAGACACACAGAAAAAGCCTCTGATTAAATTCACTTTCGGCTGAAATTTTCTAAGCATTATATTAATGACCTTGAAGATTGTCCAGCAGCAATATCTTGGGTATGAATTTCTTCAAAGGTTGGAATATAGGTTAGAAGCCTCCGGAGGCTCCTGTGATATCAAATAAAAAGCTTAATCAATTTGTAGAAGCAAAAAAGGTGGACATGCTTTAGAGCACTAAGAATTGATACTCTGCAATCTACAATTATTGGAACTGAAAGTAACTAACTTGCAGTCTGATAAGATTTCTTTCTACCAGTGTCTCCCCTGCCCTAGCAGACATGAAAGGAAAAACAAGTTTCAGGTGGGTCTAAAAATCATCAGGACTTTGTAAAGGTGTCAGAATTCCCATGCCGTAAAAATGCCATCTCTTGTGGCCAAAGGTTAAACCCTTTTCTCCTGGTGAGTACACTGGCACAAAGAGTCTTTCTGTTCGCCCCTACCAGCCCCCTACGCAGTCCCTTCGAGCTTGACCTTGGTGTTGGGTCCGTGGCCTGGAAGCCGATCGGTCTAAGGCCTTCATTGTTGGCAAGTGCAAGGACTTCGAGAACTGATGACTAGACAACTGGAGACTTCCCAGATTAACACGACCCGGCCAGAGTCTCACATCTTCATGTTCATTGTACCCAGGAGCACGTCCCCGCAGGGCCTCTCCCTCCTCGCGCACACAGAACCCGGAAACCCCCTGAATTCTTCTCCTTGGAACTCAATGGCAAGACTAACATGAATGAAGAACATGACTCTGATGAGCACGAGAGAGGAAAGTAGATCAAGGGGCTTCTGATGCCTGCGAAGTTTAGGAAGTCTCTTGGGAGTTACGGGCTCTGGTGATGACAAAGGAGAAGTTGGCCCCCTGCAGAACGCGGCTCAGGAACACTGCATCGGGGCATGCCATCAGCCTGCTTGTTGTCACTTTCTCCAACATAGCCTTGAGCATGTTCTGCCTAGAAAGGAGAAGACCTAGGTCCTGACTGACTGCAACCTACCAGAGACTCCAGCAGACCCCGATGGGCCTGGGGTTCCAGGGAAGGCATTGTGCAACAGGATCCATTCACCAATCACTGTGTGGGGAAGACCAGAGCAGTCTCCTGGTGGCCAAGGGGAAGGAGGTCATTCTTCAAGAAGACACTGCATTCCACCCTGTTCCAAGTTGAAAAATACCATGGCTGCACCACATCACCAGAGATCACCCAAGGTCACAGCATCCTCTTGGTAGCAGATCATGCTTCTGGTCTTTTGTTTGCTTTTCTGAGTCAGGTGGTCCGTATGTGGCCCAAGCTGGCCTAGACCTTTTTATGTAGGTCAGGCTGGTCTTGAACTCCCTAGTACTAAGATCACAGGTATGTAAAATCATACTTGGTTTAATATTTTATATCTTTAATCAGTCATTTATACCTCATGCTGCTGATATTATTGGCTCTTATGTTTGTAATTATTCAAAATACTAATATAATTCTAATTGTCTTAATTATTCTAGGCCCCAAAGCATAGTAACAAAAGCACAATTTAGAAAAAAACACTACTAACAGTTTAAATAAAAATAGTTCCAATGTCTTCCTCAAAAGTTGTCAATAACCCAAAGAATTTAAACACTGGTAATGATTCTGAAATGAATATTGATTTTTTTCCTTTAATTAAAGGCTTAAGAAACTAATTTATTTAAATCTATAACTTAGAAGAAGGTGGTCTTAGTTTTTAGAGACTAACCCTATAAAAATTCTGATTTAGCCTATATCTATGATCTGTCAATCAATCTATCTATATGTTTCATATCCATGTTTCAAGAAATATATATGTTTAGCCTATATATGTGTATAGATGTTTCATATAAGGGTTCATATCAAGGTGTCAAGAAATAAATAATACAAATATAGCTTTGTTTGAGTGAGAATGTATTTGACTGAAAAAATTCATCAGGTAAATTTTTCTATTGCTACTATAAAGGTGATATACATAGGGGTTAGAGTCTGGTCAAGAGTGTGTTTCTTTTTGGACAACATCACTCCATTCCCTAATACCCAGTTTTTCCCTGTCATCTCCCCCTCTCCCCACAAGTCATCAGGTTTTGAAGAGCATCACGTGCTTGGTGAGCAAGGCTCCTCCTGGCTTGAATCATGTCCGAGGAAGCAGACATCATCAGTGGATTTTCCTGGTGGATTTTCCATCCTTCTCCTTTTCCACTTAACCCATAGCAGAACAACTAATGAGATGTTTTATGTGAAAAGTAACACTTGCTGCCAAGTACCAGCGGCTCATGTCTGTCATCCTAGCTACTTGGGAGACTGCAATTTGAAGATTGCAGTTCAAAACCAGCCCAGGCAGGAAAGTCTGTGCGACTCTTATCCCCAATGAACCACCAAAAAGCCAGAAGTAGAGCTTTGGCCCAAGTGGTAGAATGTCAGCCTTGAGATTTTAAAAAAGCTACAGGATAGTGCCAAGACCTTGAGTTCAAGCCCTAGTGCTGGCACAAAAGAAAAAAAGTAGTATTTTCAAGTTGTGGCTATTTGTTTTTTATACTCAAAATAGACTCAAAAAGAGCTGATGGGAATTTTCTTGCTGCCCTTCAACAGATATCCTGTCCTTCAAACTGTTCTTTTTCTCTCAGTGGTAAAGGAACTCTTGTAGAATACAATAGCAAGGATTGCTAGAAGTGTCTTTAAAAAAGATATAAAATATATAAAACCAGCTTTAATTATTAAATTCAACAGACAATTTTGTCAGTCACACATCAGAAAGGCTTTGTGTGTGTGTATGTGTGTGTGGAAGGCTGATCCCATTGCGAGAAATAACAAAGATACAGTCTTACCTTAGGCAGCATTCTTCCTGTAGGTGGAAAGAACCCTTTCCCTAAATTAACTTTTCCAGAATTACCAAGACCAGAGCATGTGGGAAAGTCTCTACAAATATTGAAGACCAGGACTCTTCAGAGTCTTGATGGGATCAGCTTTCCACAAAAAGGGCGGGGGGGGGGGGCTTTTCAGTGTGATCCTGAAACACAGATAAAATTGTTGACCCCTGCCTTGGTGGGAAGAAAGCCAACATCCAGAACACTGTCTCCAAATGGGGCTTCTGGGAAATGCTAGGCCTGTCCACAAACAGATCAGAGCAGAACCTGAGAAGTAAGGTTTGGAAGGCTTCCTAGGAAACTCAAGAAATAGCAGGGGACTTAGAGTGCCCTTGTTTTCTGTTGCTGTGCAGCCGTGTAGCACAAACTTAGCAGTATCCAACAGCACAGCTCTGCATCCCAGTGTTTGGGTCAGGGTCTAGGTTCCGCTCTGCTGAGTTTGTCCTCCGCTCTCAGAAAGCTGCCAACCAAGTCTTGTCCAGCATGCTTCCTTGTCTGGAGATGAAACCCAAGGAAAGTCTGCTTCCCTGTTCACTCAGGGTTGGCAAAAATAATTTCCCTCTGGCTGCAGTGCAGGTCTCAGCTTCTGGCTAGGTGTTGGCTCAAGATTGTCCTAGAATGCGGCCCTCGAGTGCGGCCCTACCTCCACAGCCTGTTCCCAAGCCAGCTGCCCACACCACCCTACAGCCTGTTCCCAAGCCAGCTGCCCACGTCACGCTCAGCACAGTCTAGCAATTCAACCATGGGCTCCATGTGCACGTTCCGGAAATCCTAATGCGCAAAGAGCAAATCCTCCCTTCACAGAGGTAGAAGAAAATTACTCCTGCTGCATCTTACTACCGCTAAGAAATCCAACTCATCCTCAAATATCATAAATGTTAGAATACAGCACACCATTATCTACAAAGGATAATTACATTGGCATCCAAGGTACTAGAAATTGTACCATTGTGTACCTGTTTTTCAAAAAACTCACTTAAAAATGGACTCGAGTAAGAGGAAAAATAAATCAGAATAATGATTTGAGGAAATGGGGATTAGTCATGTGAAAAAAGGGGGAAAGCAATGAAAAATAAAGCAGAAATAGTTCTAATGGAATAATAAAACATTACAAATCTCTAAACAGTTCTTAAATGTAGGATAACCTAACAACAAAAACAACAATAATAGAATTAGTGAACTGATTGCAAAAGTCCACAGGTGAAAAGCATGTAGGAAAAGAAGACGAGCAAAGCAGAGCAGGCTGAGGGCTCGACAGATACTGTTAGCAAAATACAGAGTAATTGAGAATCGAGAAGAAATAGGGAAAAACTGCCCTCATCATATCCTTATATAAAAGGATTCCTAAAATTCCAGAGAAGTCAGCTCTTTCTCAGAATTCATCTAATTCAGGAGAATTTCAATAAAATTCCCAAAAGGAACACTTCATATGACAGAATAATTCTACAATTCATTTGGGGGGAAAATCATACTTGAAAAAAATCTAAATGGAGAAGTCTTATCCAAGCAAAAATCAAGATACTTGAAAATAAACAAACAAAAATACAATGTTTCATCAGCACAAAGATAGACAGCTATGTAAAGCAGAGTGGACCATCTTGGAATGGAGCCAAAACATTTACACTTGAGTCAATACGACATGAATAGCATGGGGGGAGACAATCACACATTTTAGAAAAAAGTATTAACTAGATCCACACCTCAGGTAAGTTTCAGAGTGATTCAAATTTATCATAAGAGCATAACATAGAAAAAATGCATCATCAAAAGTCCTACACAGCAGGGCACCAGTGGCTCATACCTCTCATCCTTGCTACTCAGGAGGCTGAGATCTGAGGTCATAGTCCAAAGCCAGCCTGAGCAGGAAAATCCATGAGATTCTCATCTCCAATAAACTACTCAGGAAAAGCTAGTAGTGCTACTATGGCTCAAGTGGTAGAGCACCATCCTTGAGCATAGAGAGGTTGAGGGACAGTGCCAAGGCCCTGAGTTCAAGCCCCAAGACTGGCAAAAAAAAAAAAATATCTGTACAGTCTGAGGGTGAGGGAGGGGATCCTGGCTGAGGATGACACCAAAAATAAGACCTTATAATAGAAGAAATGGTACCTTTCACTGTACAAAGATGTTACACTGTGAGGTGCTGAACATAATATTGTCAATAACCAAATGCAGGTTAACACATGAGAAAATGTGGGTGCTAAAATATCAAAGCAGAGCATTTACAAACTACATGGACACCAACTCAATGAAAACAGAGAGCAGGAGCATTTGATCCAATGCATAGTTGAAAAGCCCAGAATGGTTGAAAATCGTAACATAGTAAAGCACTCATCACTGTTATAATGGACAAGCATTCAAGATGGATGGATGGGTGGATGGATAAATGGACGTTAGGAGGCTAGATGGGCAGACGGAGGAGACCGAGTGGGAAAGGGAGCAAGAAGACATGTATGGACCGTTCTTTCTAATGATGTACCCTGAACATGTGCATGAACTTATTCCTGATGGTGTACCCTGAATGGTGATGGTCCTAGGGCTTGAACTCAGGGCCTGGGCTCTGGCCTTGAACTTTTTACTCAAGGCTAGCGCTCTACCATTTGAGCTCCACTTCCATCTTTTTGGTGGTTAATTGAAGATAAGAGTCTTACAGAATTTCCTGCCTAGTGGGGCTTTGAGCAGGATCCTTAGATCTCAGCAGCTTGAGTAGCTAGGATTACAGGTGTGAGCCCTGGACACCCAGCTTACAATGCACAGATTTTTAAAGTGGTGTTCTCTAAAGAGATGTACAAAAAAGCACAGATGCAGTGATTGAGGAAAAGCCTAGAAAATCACCAATATGGAAGTCACTTAAATGACATTAAGGGAGAGTCACGATTTATTACTAGACAAAAGTGATAGGACAGTTGTTTGTTCCTCATCTTTGTAAAATCAGAAAGTATTTCTATATGGAAAAGTATAATACTCATATTTTACTTCAGGGAGCACCAATTAGTGTCTCCTTAAAATAGTCACAAATGTTAAAGTCTCAACAGCAGGGTAAAGGGAATGGTACTGAGAGGAGAGGAAACATTCTTCCTGTTTTTGCTATGTAGCTCAGGAGTCCAGGAGTTCTTGTCTTTGGTGAATACTGGCCGCTTTGGGGTTCGACATTTTTTGAGGCGGGGGGTTGCACTGTAATAATGGAGAGCCTCGAGTTCCTCAGGAGCTCAAAGCGATCGGTGACTTTAATTTACAAATGTCACCCAGACAGAATTGTCAGCCCACCTGGAATTCTTAGCATGGAGCTGAGCGATGGCAGAGACACGGTGACCGAGGAAAAGTGGCCTCTGAGTGCCGCGGGAGGGGTCATGCTTGGCTGGGAACGCCAACTGGCAGAATGAGTGCAATTTTTAAAATATGAAATACAAATTTTTATCAAAGGAGAAGTAAAACGTTATAGCTTTAGGTTCATTAAACCCGGCTCACATTCTGGGATTCCAAAAATAAAACACTGGCTATTTAAAATTGCAGCTTGACAAAATTGCTCCGGCTCAAACCCTGGAGACCAAGGAGCCGCCAGCCGCCCGTGCAGGGCCGTTCTTTTCCCTCCGCCATCATGCGCCCGTGTGGACGGAGGTAGGGGCACTTGCTCCTCCTCGGCCCCTTGGGAGGCAGAAGCCAGCAGTGGTGGCATTCATCCCAGCTGGCTGGCCTGTCCCTCCTTCCTTCTCCAGAGTCCTCCAGCCCACCCCAGCACCATGTTCTAGATCTGTCCTCTAATAGTGATTGACCTTGAACCTGGTAACCTGCAATGGCAAAGTGCCAACTACAGCGGCCTGCGTTGGCATTCGCAGATGGTGGACACCTTGGGCAGCTCTCAGGGGGTAGTGGGGTGCGTGTGGTGGGGTGGGGCTCATGTGGGTTGCATGAGCAGTTTGGGGGACAGGATCCAGCTTCCTCGGCTGGGGGACTGCAGGCAATGCTGGCTCTCTGTTCAGGCCGTTCCAGCCTCATCACAAAGGACTCAAGTAGACCACGGCTGGGCCTGCAATAATCGGGTCTGTGTCAGGGATGCACACTGGCCCAGGACAAGGAAACTGGAACTGGAATCCAGTTATTACAAGCTGCCCTAAGCCTGGTTCACACACACGCCGGAGGTGCATCATGTGGGAAGAGCATGTGACTCCTTCCCATGCCCTGACGATATCGCTCAGCATCTTTCCTGTGGAGTTGTGAGGTCCTCTGTTCTTTTGCTCATTACCTCCCTCACCTTGGTCTTTTCCCATAAACTCTCTGGACCTCTTCAGCCTCAAAACCTTACTGATGGCCCAAGTCTAGGCCCTTGGACCAACAGCCGGATTCTTGCCTCACTTCCACAGCCAAACTCCTAGAAAGAACCCTTTGGGGCCTGGCCTACCCACAGCCAGTACCGCCGTGCCCCAGTACCTGAACTCACCTCTCTCCAAAGCTCCTTCCAGGATGGACCCCTCTCTTGCTGGGAGACCATAGGAAAAGGAAGGCCATTTTAAGACTCACTTCTAAGATGGAGGGAGGGAGGAAGAGAGAGAGACAGAGAGACAGAGAGAGAGACAGACAGACAGAGAGACAGAGAGATTTTGTCTCCAGTACAGTTTAGCAACCAAATACATTGGCCAACTGAACATTAGTTTTTCAACTCACTACCACATATTTGTTATTTTTTACCAACCAATAGCATTTCTGCAAGATAGAAAATGATATCACCAATAAAAGTGGAATAGCAGGATTTAACAATAGCCTTGTGAATAAATAAAAAACATGCTGCCGTATAATGAGAATTGTCTCCCGATTCTGCTTTTCTTCAGGAGGAGGCTCCTCACCGTGAAGGACACCAGTCTTCTCTTGGACTGGCCACACTGCTGACCCTTAGCTCTCACTGTCTGTGATTAGATGACAGGGGTTATTTTTAATGGTTTCTTTTTTTTTTCTTTTCTTTTTTGGGAGGGGGGGGGTGTAATCAAATAAAATTAACTGTCCTAGAACAAAGCAAGGTTTTCAGTATAGTGTTCTAGTTGCAATAAAAGCTTTCTCCATTAAAGATAATTTCCTATTCACCTAGAACTGATCTTGTAATTCAAACACAGTCTGGCTCTGAAATCATTTCAACATAGCCCTTACAAGCTACATCATCTTAAATGCAGGCAGTAGAAACGAGGGAGAGATTGCTAATAACAGTGCTGCATTAATTAATTGCTATAAAATTTGCAAAATAAAAGGAACATTGGGAACAAAGCGATATAATATTTACCAGTGCTGAAAATTAGAAATAAATATTCAACATGCCCCTTTGACTCATACAAGCAAGTAGTTTTGAATAATAAGGTAGGACAAAGTCTTCTGTGCAGGAAAAAGCTAATGATTTCTGCATTTTGCTGCTGGTGAAGAATTGAAGGATGGCTGATTTGAATCTTCCTTCAATCTCCCATCAATAAAACAGAGACAAGGCAGAGGCGAAAGCTGATCTGGGAGAGTCATGTTTTCATAATTGCTTTTTACCCTCAGGCACTTGAAATCCAGAGGGTCAGTAGTAGTTGTGAGGAGACTGGTGGGGCCTAGGGGCCAGCCAAAACCCTGAGACACAAATTAATTTGTTTGTGGGGCTCAGGTCTAATTTGTGGAAAGAGAACACAGCATAGCACTTTCTAATGTTATAACCTAATTAAAGATGGGCCCCTATAAAATATTTATGCACACTTTACCAAACCCAAAGATTTTAATCTCATCTGAGAGGCGAGCTGACTTGTGGGACCAGAACCAATTCTTA
Organism: Dipodomys ordii; assembly: GCF_000151885.1. Lineage (NCBI taxonomy): Eukaryota > Metazoa > Chordata > Mammalia > Rodentia > Heteromyidae > Dipodomys > Dipodomys ordii. The sequence goes on from NW_012267274.1 coordinate 2,981,503, forward strand.
AAACAAGCTTCTATACCAAGAATCTAGAATGTAAACAATTTTTTTAAAAAATTAGTATTACTAAATTTAAGTCACTTTAGTACCTGCTAGTCATTTTAATTAAGGAGACCTGCTTCCTCATGCCACGGTTTTCCAAGTTTGTTTGGTTACTGATTAAATCAGATTTCTTTATTCATACATTTCGGAAGCTTTTGCCTTTCTCCCTGTATTTCCTTCCCCTACCTACTTCTATCCAGGATGGGAAATGGAAGTGTGAGTTTGCACTCAGTTCTGTTTGGCTGTCAGCCGTTGATAAACCTACCCGGGACAGACTGAGCCCAAGTGCCACAGAGGCCCTGTGGCCCTTAGTAAGTTTACGTCAGGGTTCATTGAAAGGAAGCCACCGGTCCAGGAAGAAAAGGAAGGCGTGAAGCATCGGCTCCCGGAGCCCTGGCCACCAGGGCCTGGCCTTGGACCGTCGCGCCGCCTGTCCTTCTGCAAACACTTGTTTTCCTGGACTGCAGAAGAGGCTGTGCAGGTGAAACTTTTCCAGGGTTAACTCTCCGCATTTTACCTGCTCAGAATCTCAAGGGCAAATGTGAGCAATGGTGGTACACATGTACACTCAGCGCTTGTTGTTAGCTGAACTCATCCTCACCAAGCAGCGGCTCCTGATTCAGGGCCTGGGTTGCTCCCTGAATCTAGAAGAGACACACTGGCCACTTGGTGGACAGGATCCCTGGCTGCCCAGAATCTGCCTACCCTAGGGTCACGCCACCATGACAGCCCCAAGCGAACCTACCCTGGATGTGTGTGTGGCCCGGGATGTGATGGAGGGCTTGGGGTAGGTAAACCGATAGGCTAGAAAGAAGCCCTGCTTGCTCTGAGATCTGAGGGTGGGGGAACCACAGAAAGTCACCCCCCAAGCTAAGTCAGGGACTGCGGGAGCCAAGTTCTTAGCACTCACCCTGGACATTTCTTCACTGTATTTTATTTGGTAATTGTATTTATGTAACATATACTTATAATCTGCCCTTTTAAGTATATATAGTTTATTGTCATTAATTGCATTCTCAGTGCGTACAATCTTTCACCTTACCTGTTTCCAGAAACCTCTTGTTCCTCCAAAGAGACAGGGAAAGCTGAATGAGTAAGGAGCTCTACTTCCCCGTTCATCCTTGCCAACCCTTAGTCTTAAGTTCTGTGCATGGATCCCATGCATACTCTTTGCATACCTCAAGTTTTCTCTCCTGGAGTTTCACTGTCAAAGAAAAGGAGGGAAGGAGTTGAAAGATGGCCTCTCCACTGTGAGGAGCTGGGGAGGGATGCCAGAGTCAGGAGCTCCTATGGTCCAGGAGATCTCAGTAGCTGGAAAGGCAAGCTGAGGGGGAATGTGGCTAAGGCCAAAGGGGATGGAGAAGAGGCGCTCGGATACCTCCAACTTGCTGGTCCGGAGGAAGAGATGCAAGCCAGGGTGTGGGGCAGTGCAGAGAATGCCCCAGCAAGGCCTGTAGATGCTGGGCTCACAGATCCTGGATGAAGAGTGTATTTCCTGCCATATGGTCATAGTTCGTGGTTCTGCAACTCATGACATGGAGATGCAGAATGGCTCTGCTTCTCGGAGCACAGGCTCAGAAAGCAAATGAGCAAAGGTTCCAAATGAAGACGGAATAAATGAATTAATTTCCATTAAGTTCACATTTAGAATCTAGGCAGGCAAATACCAAGGGCCACCTTGGTCCATGTCCAAGCCTGCACCTGAGTGACCCCTTTCAGCTTTAGGAGCGCCTGACCCCCTGTCTGGGAAGTGCCACCCATGTAATTAAGTGACATTTTCTAAGCAAAGTAGACTTTTCTGTTGGGCTGTGTGTGATGAAGTTGGATGTGTGAGAAAATGGCTATAATATGTCTTGTTTTAGAACTACATCTGACCCATTCTAAAGGTCCCCAGCGTTCCATAAAATGCTCGCCTCCTAAGGAAGAACTTAATGAAAGTCAGCCATAAATCACCATGTTTAACATTTACATTTGTTTACCCTGCACCTGTCTTAAAACCGTGGGTTGACCTTGTCTGACACGTTTTGAGATGGTCCTGGCTCACTTAGCGATGCCCAGGACGCCAGCCAATTTCCCCCCACCCCAGCCTGACTGAGGGAGGCAAGAATGGACCCCTCCTACTGAATGTCAAACCAAATGTCACATTTGACTCTTTCCCCAGGGACCGATGGAATGAAGCCCAAGAAACCTAAGCAGGAATGCGGCTTTATTTTTCCAAGAACAACCCAAAGCAGGAAGCTTAAGAGAAAACAAAGAAGAATAAAGACCATAGGCTTTTCCACAGATGGTTTGGAAAGGGAAAAAAGCACCTATGAATGTCCGCTCGCTGGGCAATTTTTCTAAAGAGCATCCCGAGAGGATTATGTCAGGCGAGGAAGTCTGGCTGGGCACGGAGTTGGAGCCATGAGATCCGGCCAAGGTCACAGGGTTGGGTGAACACTCATGACCGGTCTTCGAGGTCCAGGCCATTGGAACGCCACTGGGCAGTCTCTCTGAAAAGAGGTAAAGCCACCCACTGAAATCAATGTGCATATTTTCTTTCAGATATTAGAACCATCTCATGAATGGGAAAAGATGACCTCTGGATTTCACCAGTTCCAGGTCTAAGATTCCTTTCGTTAATTGCTTTAAGGGTATCTTTCATCTGAAGGATTTTTCTTTCCTTTGTAACACTGGAGGTTGAAGTCAGGTCTTTGTACTTGCTAAGCAGGAGCTCTACCGCGTCAGCCATAACCACCAGCCCTTTTTTACTGGAGCGATCTCCCACATATGCCTACTGGATCTGGATCCGGGTCTTCCACATTCCAACTCTCATGCTAGTTAGGGCGGCAGCTGCTCACCTCGGGGCTCAGCTTCTGTTCATAGGCTGGCCCTGCATCAAGATCCTCCTCCTATTCTCCCACTCCCAAATAGCTAGGATGACAGGTGTGAGCCACCTCACCCAGCCTGAAGGATTCTTCCATTTAGAGTCTTGCTCTAAAGGGAAGAAACAAGATGCCACACAGGCAGAGGTGGAGTGGGTGAAGGGATCATCAGTGGCGGAGGCTGACCCCTGGCTTACATCCACACAGGTGAAGAGAAGCCAGTTACTGGGTGAATTTTTGTTTTCCATAGTCACAATGTGCCTTTCATTGAAAACGACCATCTACCCTTTACAGAGAATAGCTAGATGGATACGTGAAATCATAGTCATTGTTCCTGAGCTGCAGTTTTCCCATCTGAAAAATGCTGGTCAAACCCCTCCCTCCTCCAGCACTTCTGATCCTATGTAAAGCGCTGGGACTTCGCAGAGGGCAGGCTCAGTAAGCAGCCCCTCCCCGGGGTCTCCATGGCTCTGAAGGGAGCTGAGGGGCGCACTGCTGGGTGGATTTCCTCCGACCCACACTGACTACTGACAGGGATGGATCCTGGGGGAGAAGCTGTTCTTCCGGGCGTCTGAAATAGGGGCGTCTTCTCACAACAAGGTCAGAGGGCATTTCTCTGAGCAGTGAAGTGTCGCCTTTTTTATTGTCAGAAAGCGTTAAACAACTGTCTTTCGAGCAAGCGTGAGCCCTCCAGTAAATTTGCACTTGGTTTCCATCAGCGTGGAGCTTTCTGATCTTCACACTTCTCAGCTATTAAGGATGTGTGCTGCGGGGCAGAAACAAGCAAGGATGGAGTATACGGTGGTGGGGACCGGTGGTGGGGACCCGGCCTGGGCCTGGCGTCCTGGGGTGGGATGCAGGGTGCCTTGGAGAGGGGGTGCAGTTGTGAATCTGGAGTAGATTACTGCAATCTTATGCTTATTCTCAACCTAGTGACTCACCCTCCAACTGAGTATGTGAGAGAAAGCACAATCAAAATGCAGACAGAGAAGAGCCTAAAGAAAGGAGGTCATAAATGGGGGAAAATACCTGAATAAGGGAAGTAGGTACACCACAGGATGAAGTGTGTGCTTTCTTGAAAGGAAGCTTTTTAAGTTAGCAGTAATGCTATTTATACAAACACTATTTTCAAACCTGAAGTCTAATAGAGTTATCAAAGATCTTTTTTTGTGGCTGTGTCCACTTAGGCAAATGTTTTCTAGCACTGTGTCTGCGGTTCTATTTTAAAATTTTAAATGTACACTCCAAATAACATCCTGCTGTTCATTAATAAACAAAATCACAGCCAGCTGCTGATTGGTTCCCTATCAGGTCGGCAAAACTTTGCATGAGACCTTAAGGGACAAACAAAACAAAACAAAACCAAGCAAAATCTTAAGATTCTGTAGAATCTGTAAGACTCACTTTAAGCCATCTTGTATAACATAAAAATTGAACTGTAGGAAACAAATTAATGCTGATATTAAGACTAGAATTGGATGCATGGATTAACATTTTTTTAAAAAAAGATATTCAGTAGGAGACAGAATTTGCTCCAGGAGAGGTGTGTGTTTCCTGACAATTCAGATGCAATGAGATCTTAGAAGAGTGAAACGTGTGATTATACTCTGACTAGAACATTTCACTAACATAAATTCCTAAGGTGACCCTGGAGATCAACAATAAAACACAATTGTGTAATAGGCGCGTAGATAGCCAGAGAAGAGAGCATCCTGTCAGTCCTGCCTGGTGGCTGCCCAGTGGCTGCAGGCAGAGCCGGGAAGCCTCCAGTGCCATGTGGTCAGTCAGACCTTCCTGAGGCTCCCCATACTCTGTGATTGAAAGCTGCACAGCCATTTCTGGGCACAGAAGGGAGCATGTGTACCCTCATACCCTTCCCACAACTCCCTTGGCTTTATCCTGGCTCTGGCTCTGCCCCTCCCAGTATGTAAAATGGAGGTAAATTAAACAAATTAGCAATGTGCACGAGCTGACACATTTAGCCAAATTGCACTGCTGGCTTTCAGAAGCTTGGCCCCTGGTTCGGGGAGGTGGGCTGGGCAGCCTCAGTCTCCTAGGTTGCCCTCACCACTACAAAATGTGTCTGGAAATGGCTTTGCAGATGGCCTTGTTGTTTTACAGGAAATATTACTTAAACATTGAAAAGGATCACATTTCTCCTGTTAGGAATTACAAATCTGGATTTCATTTTCTCTCACTTTTTTTTTTTGCCTCCTCCAAACCCTGGGAAAAAATGTAACGGTTATATATGACATGCAGGAAGCATTTGGGAATTTTTAATACACCCCTAGCACTTGCTCATTTCCCCTCTTCAGATATATATATATATATATATATATATATAATTATTTACATATCATGCATAAAGACACATATACTCACAATCATGTTATTTCATTTGTAAGAAAATGTAATTGCATGGAGGGAGAGTTCATCTTGGAAATTTTAAAAGACTGCTTAGTTCTCTGTTTCACCCTTCCCCCTTCTCTCTCTTCCTCTTTTTAATCTTCCATAGCCCAAGAAAACAAAATTCATCATTCAACTCCCCTGGTTGAACCACTTCGCTCTCTCCTGGGCCTTGCTTCCGCTTAGACGTTTTATGTAGATTCACGGAGACCAGGGCTCTATGTAAGTGATCACTACGGGTGCACAGTAGAAGGGGTGCCGGGGTCCCCAGGAGGGGAAGACCCAGCCCAGGGCCCTGTTTCTCAGAGTCCTCCACGTTCCTTACACTCTCTAAATGAAAAGACAGTGATATAAGTGTCTGTGCAGAAAATCAACCCTGGGGATGTTACTAAGCAGCCCACACCCAGCATTTGAGAGACCAGAAGGGAAGTTTACTGACTGAGAAGGTGCTCTAGCTCACCCCAGGAATGTCAGCTGACAACAACACAAGGGAAGGCTGTGTGTGTGTCTGTCTATCTGTCTGTCTGTCCACCTATACAGAAGAGCTCAAGTGTTGCCTCTGCCAGCCACACACTTTGCGTGGGCTCAAAGAAACCTAGCTCAGCTCAGCAGAGCTCCAGGAGCACTGGGGAATCTAGAGTGCCGCACATTTGCATTTCAATGTTTCCCCTGCTAATCCAGAGAGGGAGTAGCACTGGATGGACTGGTGCAGTCCTCCCTTCCTCCTAGGGTGGGAAGCTGCCCATGCCCAGCTGTAAACACTGTGTTGGAAGAAGCCGGGGCCAATGTCGGGGTCTTATTAGACCCGCATCCATTCCTGATGCTTTAAGTGGGCTGACTTCAGAATTGCCAAGGCACCATGCTGAGCTGAGTCTGGCCCTGTATGCAAGGCCTACCTTAAGGCTTTTCCCTCTGGGGTAAAAACAGCAGCAAGCTTCCCTCCTTCCTGGCCACCTGCACTCCAGCCCTTCCCCAAGAGACTCAAAGCTACTTCCTGGATAGAGCAGAGTCTCCTGCTCATTTCATATTTCCTTAGAAAGGGCTCTCCTCCCCCAGTCTGTATTCTTTGATCTATGGCTTAAAATACCGCTTTTGCCTGGTGCTGGTAGCTCATGCCTGTAATCCTAGCTACTCAAAGAGGCAGAGATCTATCAGGATGGTGGTTCAAAGCCAGCTGGAGGAGGAAAATCCATGAGATTCTTTGTTAGGAAAATGGAAGAGAATGGAAAAGGAATAGAGCAGACTGGATCTTCAACGGGCTAGGACTGTTCATTGCCAGCGAGAGCACAGACCTTCCCAAGGGTTTAGAGGTTGTCTGAGGGTCTAGATTTGGAGCTGGGTTTATATGGGTCTTAACAAGGAAGCAGAAAATTTTAAAAATGGGCTATGATCTCTTGGGGACAAAAGGCAGTGTCCTAGGCTGAGCCCAGAGTGAAATGCTCCGCCAGAGGTAAACGGACTGAGGCTGAACCCAGTCGGGAACATCCTGCCTGTGGTCAAGCAGGGGAGCTTCGGTGCTTGCTTTTTACCTGGGGAAATAAGGTGTGATCAATCCTCACTCTCATCTCCAACTAACCAGCAAGAAGCTAAAGTGGAACTGTGGCTCAGCTGGTAGAATACTAGCCTTGTGTGAACAAGTTCAGGGACAGTGCCCAGGTCCCGAGTTCAAGACCCAGTTTACCTATCCCCGTCCCTCCCCCCCCAAAAAAAAAAAATCCTGTTTCCCCTAGCCAGGATGCAGACCTGGAATGACTAACAATGTCACACTCTCTTTACCTCTTCACTCTTCCCACATTGTCCTCTCTGCTCTGGTGTCAGCAAACTGGGATCACTGGAAAGATGGAAGCAAAGGAGATTCAGGCCAGTGCTCTGCCAGGGCTGGAGCTCAGGTCCCAGGGTCTCCTGGGGGTGGAGTCAGCTGTGGGGCAGCTACTCTGAGCCCAGTGAGATCTTCCAAGAGAGCTGCTGGGATAGAGACACCCTGCTGAGGTGCCAGCCCAGGTCAGAGACCACCTGGGTGCTAGCTCAGCTTTGTCTACATGCTCTGACTTCAAAGACGTCAGCCATTCTTGGCAGGTATCTGCTTCTCTGGAGGTTCATTTCATACTAAAAGGTGTCCCCTGCACCACCCCTTGCTCTCCCCCCACTTAGAGCAGCATGGAGTCATACTGTGGGAAGATGTGGTGTGTCCTGGGTGTGACCTGGGAAGGGACCGAATGCCGGGGTCTCCACTTTGGAAAGGAGGGGCAGAGCTGCGACCCATCCTGCACTGAGTCACATGACAGGGTGCGGTCTCTTCTCGGTCTCTAGGAGCCCACCCCTTCTAGAGACCACCTGGCTATCCACCCCCAGTGACATCTCCACCAGCTCAGGAGGCCAACAACCTGGAGCCCCCACCCCCCAAACCCCACAGGACCACAGCCCTCCCAGAAAGCACCACGGCCAAGCAACACTGCCTGCATAAGTGTCTCCGTCCCTGGAATCCGTGCAGCAGAGAAATGTATTTAGAAAGGCAGATCCCAAGGTGAGAGGCAATTAATGGGGTTAAGTGAAAGGTCATGGTCAGGAGGAGGCATTTGGAACTCTCTGAAAGAAAGCTAAGAGAAGGGCAATGATCTCAAACCCTCAGACATCCAATACTTTAAATATGCTTCTGTTCATACACAACGACAGATTTGGGGAAATGAGCCGTGACTGCACATAAACATGACATATGCTAATTGAGGACTCTGCACATGCAAAGATAGCAATTACAATTATTTGTGTATTTCGAGACATACCTGTGAAAATTGTGATCATAGCTGCACACACTGACATATACATGAAAAAATTGTAATTGTATGTATTTGTCTATGCTGATACAGGCAAAAAATTGCAAGCATATACATTGGCATTTTTGATACTTGTGTTTAAAATTGCAATTGTAATTATATATATATATATATATATATATATAGGTACATGCATACAAAAATGACAATTATTTATAGAGAGAGAGAGACACATATGTTTAACACACACTAGATGCTAAGTAGGAATTCCTTGAGTCAATGCGTAAATTGGTTGTGTGTCCATAACACTATCTAACTGGATTTCATAAGACAGTTCCTCTACTCTGTGCGTATTGTTCTATTTCCATGAACAAATGCAAACACCCACTTGCTCCTTTTCCTGCTCTCCTCTAGAACTTGGCCCTGGGACGTCTGTAGATGTTTCATCCTCAGTTCGACATTGTCCTGGAAGGGAACAGGGCCAGGCCTAGTTCTCTGCAGAGGGCAGCTGTGCTGGTCTGGGGTGGGAGGAAAGGGTCACCTTGGTGGCCAGCAGCAGCCTGCGCTTTAGTATAGGTGCCCTGCTTGCGTATTTGGGAGGCAGGGCCCTGAAGAGCAGACATGCTGCAAACCCAGCCTGTGGTGAATTACAGAGAGAACTTCACCCCCAGCTCCAGATGCCTTTCTTTAGTCTGAGCCACAGCCTCGGTGAGCTGAATTGTCAGTCTAGGAAGGCGCAGTTGAAGAAGCAGAACAAAGGTACAGCAAGATCAGCAGTCAGGAGGCATGCGTCTCAGACAGAGCTTACACCCACAGAGACATGTCTCTCTGGCAACCCCCGGCCCCTCCCGAGGGCCAGGGCCACACACATTTAGAGACCTCCTCACAGCTGGACAGGATATTTTCATTCTTTAACTTACCCCAAGGTAAAGATCAAGAATAGTATTCCCCATGGCGATCCTGACCCTCCCTGACCAGCAGTCACATGCAGAGAAGAGGGGATCCCTGGTCTCCTGACTGCTGATTACGTGGACAACACAGTTTTCATAGAGAGACCATAAGAGCATCCTACAAGAAAATCAGAGTCCTAACCATCTAGGCCAAATACAGCCATGTATCTGTGTGCTAGGAACAGACACAGCCCAGTGCCAACCTTCTGGATGGTTCTTTGCTGCCCATTCCAACAGGTACAATGAGTAGCCCCCTAGAAGTCTTCATTTGTCCTGCCTGCAATTCTGCCCCTTTGTTGAGAACGGTGGCCCAGTGCTCCCTGTGTTCAGGCAACAGGAGAGGACTTGCCTGTCTGTATCCCAGAGCCTCCTCTTGCTCCCCAGGGTCCACCTGCACGGTGTGTGGTGACATGTTCCAGCGGAGGCCCAGTGACCTCCTTCCTGCTGGAGGAAGCGGTGGCTTTTAGACCCAAGGGGCCTGTGAAAAAGCCCGAAACTCTTCTTCATGGGGCCTCCCAGGTGCCCTCCAGATGGCACCAGCTGAAGCCCACAGTTCACTTCAGCTCTGGACCATTTGATGTCAGAGGGTATGAAGCCACAAGCAGTGAAGAAGGATCCAGAAGGCAGTTGAAGCACAGTCCCTGTTCCTGGGCCTTTTGCAAGTGACAAATCCATGGGTCTGTCTAGACTTCTGGCCAAGGGCACTCAGTCTGGCACCCTGCGTACGGACATGCAGTAGGGCTTGAAGCCCTTCCAGGAGATGCTGGTGGCCACCTGCAGCTCTGGACAGGCCCCATTCCAATCTAGGATATACATCTGTGCAGTCCGATGGGGTCCAGGAGAGCTAGCGGCTCCAGAGAACATGGGATCAGAATGTGGATAAAGTGTGTCTAGACAGTCACAGGAAGGGAAAGGCCAAGTTTCAAATGCGCAGGCAGTGAGTGGCTTTGTTCTTCCAAAAGCGCCCCCTCCCTGCTCCTCCCCTGCAAAATAAAGAATACACTTATTACACAGATCAATCAACAGTGGGATTTCACTACAACTATTTAGTGGGAAAATTCCTAGACGCAAGATCACTTATGGAAAAAAATGCCAACATTATCATTTACCATAGAAAGTTTCTCTTTGGTTAAAAAAAAAAAAGAAACAACAACAACAAAAACTTACCCAGACTTCATCATTTTTTAAAACCTTCCCAAACTCTCCAACTTCCTGTAAATACAAAGAAATGCTAATCTACCTCGTTAATAACAATAATACGATGCAATGGCAGAATATTTTCTAATAACAATCATGAACGCTTCTATGTTTCTGTCACTCTGACATTAATTCAGGATTGGGATTAACAGGGCTTTCGATTTTTTTTTTTAAAAGGAAGCCAAACAAATTTGGGAAAAAATTTTGTTTACAATCTCTGCAAGCACATTCAGTATTTCAGAGACAGGGGAGAGGGGCGGAGGAGGAGGGTGGGCGGAAAGCCCTGTGGTTGCTTTGTCAGTCTGGTCTTTATGCCCACAACATGGTTGCGGCACCCGCGCCAGCAGGCTCGGCTGCCTGCCTGGTGCTGTACCTACCTAGGGGAACGGCAGGTGACTCAACCCGGACATCTCACAAAAGAGACAGGGCTCCCCACTCCTCCCCGACAGCCTGCCTCCTCTGTGCCCCCAAATGCTACTTTTTGTTCTTCAACCCGGCCCCCTCCCCCGGCTTCCTGTAGAAGAATGTAGCCGGGCTGTGTCTCCTTCACTCCACTATCTGCTTGGCACAGGCTGAGCTCAGCTGGGACTTTACTAAGGATCTCGCTTTCCTGGGCAAACACAGCTTCACCTGCCCTCCAAAGCCTTCTCCTCCTCCTTCCCTGCCCTCCCGGCTGAGCTATGTTAATCAGGTGGGGGACACAAGGTAACATTGAAGTAATTCAGCCAATTAGGTCCTGAATTGTTTGCATCCAACAGCATTTTGTATTTCTGCAAATGTGTGAAATGCAAAATGCACCCTCCAGCAAAAAACCACAGCAGCCGTGTACTGGCGGCTTGTCAACAGATCCTGGGAGCGGGGCCCTGACGGCTAATAGCGAAGCATGCATATGCTTGGGAAGGCTGGCCTTCTTTATGTGCGCGCCTCTCTGCGAGGGAGGCAGAGCTGGGGGTCTTGGTGGCAGATGGGCAAGGGTAACAGGGATTGGCTAATCCCAGATCTGCATTCTCTTCTTCACGTAGCAACTGGGGAAAGATGAGGCCAGCTGTCAAATGGAAGACTTTCATGGTCCCCTGCACACAACAGCTGCACAGGCCCTGCCTGCTTGGTTCTAAATTATTAAACATCTTTTTAGTTTGTTCCAGCTGTAGGCATCAGTGTGTTTATGCAGCCTTTGTGCATTTTACATATGATTCCTTCTCCCCTCCTCTCATCAAAATGCTGTTTGTAAAAGTCATTATCCCATCTGTGCCCCAGTTTGGCCAAACAGCCTAAGATAAATCCTATGCCATTCTCCTTCCTGGACAATTTGGGAGTTGAAGATGATTGCTGTGACTTGGAGGCTACGCGCGCTCTGTCTGCCACCTGTAAGAGGTGGTGTCATCTCCGGGCGGCTTCGGGGAACCTGCGCGCACAATGGGGATTTCTGCAAGGAAGCTTTCATTGTCCCGCGCTTATGGCTTCGGAGAAAACACACACGCAGAGAAAACAAAACGAGGCCTCCCCATCTGCAGAGCGGACTCTGAGCGCTGCTGTGGAGGCGGAGGGCCACGAGAGTCTCCTCGAAGCCATCGCTGGCTGACAGCATCTGAGCGTGAAGATTTCAGCGACAATAACCTGAGTGTTCACAGACAGGTACAAAGGGCCGCCCAGAAGGTCCTCTACCCACCCGGGTGTGCCGGATGGGACCGCACGTCTAGAACAGGAGGATGTCACAAACACACTCCCGTCAGTCCAAGAATCTGACCTGATGTGTTCATTATATGCCTGAACCCAGAAATAATGTGTTGGACACGGCTGCTTCCTGCGGGATGAGGCGGCGGCAGCCAGATTCCAGCACAAAATGAAAGTCGCCATCCACAGCGGTGCTGCTGGCAGCCAGCGTCAGCTCTTCCATCCAAAGAGCATTGTGCTCTGGGGGCTGAGGACGCAAGCTGGGGGCCGGCCTGGCTCTCCATCTGCCCCTCACGAGCCATCCACGGCCGATTGCGGCGCACGCAGCGTGCGGGGACCCTTCTCTAGCCACGCCTGGCTCCTTCACGACCCCCCATCCACCTGCCATGCTGCCCCCTGGCACTGCTGGCCCGATGCTGGCTTCTTTTTACTGCAGCGACACAGGCTTCCTTTCAGTCTCATAATGCATTCTCCATAACATCCGTACCAAAGACTTGTCCTTCCTCAGCTGCTGGAAGGGGACCTAATCAGACCAGTGCCACTGGTAGCAAATGGGTGGTGTCCCCAGAGCCTCTGCGCTGCCATCAGACACACCTCCAATCTGGGAGGGCGAAGATACCAGCCAGGCCTGGAACCTTCCCAAACCTGGCATGGAAGGCAACGGAAAGGCCAGATTAAAGCCCTTGTGGGTACAGGGTCTGTGGGGGTGAAGACAGTGGTGGGGAGGGGGGTGGGAGGGGCAAGGCTTGGGGAAGGTGTGGTCCAACAGCAATCTACTATGACAGGACAGGTAACTTCTGGTTACTGCAGACTTTCAGGGCTCCAGGATTTCCAACCCCCCCCCCAAATACCATCTCTCTGTCTCTGTCACCAACAACAAAAAAGACCTAAGCTGCCAAGGCCAGAGTAGAAACCGACAGTGCTTAAAGTCTGAAGGCTACCACCCCATACACAGGTGGAATCTCCTCCATGCCACGCACAAGACACCGTCTTAGTCCCAAGTTCCTGGTCTGCAATCAGGAAACTGCCGTGCACACCTTCCGCTCCTGGCCGGGCAGGGTTGCACTTGCTAGAGAGAGCCAGGTGACCTTCACCAACGACTGCCAAGTATCACTTAGAGGGACCAGTTTGCTCAAATGTCTTAATGGAGTACTAAGCGTGTATCGAACTTCACTCACTGCAACTGCAGCCGGGAAACATCTCTAAGGACAGTGAGGAAACCAAATTTTCCAGGGAATGTAAATTCCAGCGTGGGCGAATTTTGAGGACAATGATTTCTCTCCTTTATGAGATGTCTAATGAGGTAGCCACGGCCTGGGCCTCCGCTGAGTGGGTTCCTGGCAGGCAGGGGGGGG
>NW_012267274.1:2995061-3043390 GCF_000151885.1 Dipodomys ordii
GGGGGGGGGGAGAGGCACTCCATCCCCAGGGCTTGGAGCAAGTGCTGAAGAGCCAGCTTCACACTAGACAAATGACTCTTTTGTTTTACTTCATTTTTAATTAGCCTCCTTTTTAATGACCTAAGTTAATAAGTGTCAAAAGGTGCAAAACACAGCTTGGCTTTACTTTGAAAGTAGGAATTTGCCTTTAATCTTCTAAGCAAAGCGCAGCCCGGGGTGAGTCTCCCCAGCGGAGGAGGCAGGGGCTCCGCTTGTTCTCCATCCTTGCCCGGCTGTGCCTGGACACCTCCTCACATCGTCCCGGGGGGCCTCCCAGGGGCTGGGGACCCTGCAGCCTCTAAGCGCCACCCAGCATCCCAGCACAATTTCCCACCAGCTCCCACTGGGCCAGTCCCAGCCCCCAATGCCATCCTGCAGCTGCCTGCACTACACTGGAAGCCAGACTGTTGGGAGGCAGATGGGGACCACGGAGGTGACAGGAAGTGGTTGGCAGGGACCTTGACGCAGAGGACACAGTTCACAGGAAGCCATGCGTCAGGAAGGCTCCTTCATTTTCCTTTGTTTCCTCCACCAGCACCAACATGCAGGAAAGATCCAGAACCACACAGGGGGTGGGGATGGAGGAAGGTGCCACCTCGGGCTGTGAGGCTCTGCCGAGCGCGTGCCGGCTGGAGTCTGAGGGGCACACATGCGCCTCTGCATGTGCAGACACACGTGTTCCAGTCCCAGCTCTTCTGTGGGGGCCCTGAAGACACGCTCTACTTTACACACGCGCGCGCGAGCCCACTCCATTAGGCTTCTGTAGCAGCAGCTCCCACCAGAGGGTAAGAAATCTGCCTAGTGAAAGGCAGAGCCACCGTGGCTGTGCAGATCTCTGAGTCGGATGCCACCACGGAGGGGAGGCCATGTTGCTGCTGTCTCAGGCAGCCCAGGGCCGCTCGGCCTGCACTCTCCACAAAGACATCGTCGCAGTATTAATTTGGTGGTATTTTATAGCTTGGATAAACATCCTCCCAAGGCCAGCCTCCAACCACAGCACTCACATTTGCTTATGAGTGAATAAACAGGGCTGGGCAGAGGCAAAGAACAGGTACAGTCATCTAAACCTCCAACCATCAAACCAACGCGCATCATCCTTCCAACAAGCTTAAGCTCAACCTTATCAAAACCACAGCCCTGGTGTGGGCGTGGCTCCGCCCAGGGAAGTTCCTCAAGGTGAGAGTGAGGGTGGGGATTGGGGGTGTATATTGATGTGCAGCTATGGCGTTCACTTCCAGACACCGGCAAACACCTAGACCATTAGAAGTACTCTGCCCCATTCTATTGGACACTTAAGGAGTCAAGATGAGCCCGTGTGTGGAGAAGCCCGCGGGCATCCATGGCAGTGTGTCTCTGGTTAAATTCACAAAAATAAGCACACATAAATAAAAACAGCCCCGTGGCTTAGGTCTGCCGGAGCAGGTAATTTCCATAAAATTAATATTCCTGACTTTACTGGAACTAAATAATTAAGGAAGAAAGTATATTACAATAATAAAATTATCAACAGAGTTTTGACAAGCAGTCATGTGCTTGTAAATGAAATTTATTTAGGTGCCACTCAAAACATTGTAATTAAGAGGTACAGGACACACTACCAGATGGCTCCCGCGCTCAGTGTCTATTTCCTTTAGAGGGCTAGCAGATCAGAGCACACATGAGCCAGCACCCCAAGTACCCCAGCACCCCAAGCCCCGCAGCCCATCCCATTGCTCTCTGTGCTTGGCATGTCTACACCGTGGATTATCTACATGTCTGCACTGTGGGTTGGCTACATGTCTATATTGTAGATTATCTATGTGTCTATGCTGTAGATTATCTATGTGTGTACTCTGTACATGATCTATGTGACTACACTCCAGATACACTGTAGATAACCTACGTAGATTGTCTACATATAAATCTAGACAGTCACTAGTCCAAAGCCAAAGGAAGATGATTATTTTGAAAATTGCCAGGTTTTAGAACTTGACCTTAAGAAATAAATGACTTCAAACGCATTCCTGTTCAGAACTGTTAAATTCTTTGCCAGGGAGTCCCCAGGCAGGGACTAGATACAGTGACTCAAAGCCTGGTATTAGGGACGAGACTCCGATTTCTCTGTTCTCATTCTAAGGACCATGATGCTTAATTCCCTGCTGGGATTGCTATTTAAAACGTGGTTATATGCTTGCTCTGGGGGGTAAATCTTCAGAGGCAGAAGATGTGGCAGTCACAGGAATGTAAACTCCTCATCAGGCGGATAAATTCTACAAGGCTCAGAGATGTTAAGGAAGGTACCTAAGATCATAGATGTGATGTGAGTTTGCTCTTGCGGCCGTGTCCAAGCACTCCAGGCAGGGGAGCTGTCAGACAGTCTTTGTCCATCTACTCCTGGAGGCTAGGATTCTATGATCAAGGCACAGGCAGGGCTGGCTTCCGCCATCTCTCCCTCTGTGGCTTATGGATGGACACTTCCCCTACCTCTTCACACCACTGTCCATTCGTGTTGTCTGGGCCCAAATCCCCGCTTCCACCTGCCACGGTGCGCTAAGAAGGGCCCACATGATCCCATTCAGCTTCGAGGGGTCTGACTCCGCATCAGCCACATTCTGAGGGATGGGGCTCAGCATACCATTTCTCAAGATCGACTCACCATGACTGTTGGTGACAGCGGCTCCCAGGCCACCTGTTTCCCATCTTCTATTATTGAAGCCCCAGCCTAAAAGATTATAGTGGCTACTCAGTTCTTAACTTGACAGGAAGTCACTACACACAAGATGTGTCATCTAGGTTCATGCCTTTCATCTTAGCTACTCAAAAGGGTGAGATCTGAGTATCTCGGTTTGAAGCCAGTTCAGGCAGGCAAGTCTGTGAGACTCTTATCTCCATTTAATCACCAAAAAGGCCAGAAGTAGAGCTGTGGCTCAAGTGATAGAGCACTAGCCTTGAGCACAAAAGCTCAGGGACAGTGCCCGGCCCTGAATTCAAGCCCCAGGACCAACACACACACACACACACACGCACGCACACACACGCACACGCACACATATAGGCACACACACACATGCATACAAAGTGTCTGCCAGCCAATCTCAAAGGAAGTTTGTTGGGCCAGCAGACTGGCAAGGTCTAGAGGTAGCTGTTGTGGAGAAGATTGCACCAAAACAAAAAATGTCCAGTCTATCTACAAGGGGGAGGGACATTTCAAGAAAGGAGAAGGAAGTAATGAACCTTGAGGTTGATTGAAATGATACACAGATGTAACTTAGTGCCCACCAACACCTCTAGTCATAGCTATATCCAAGAGGAGTAGAAGAAACCAGGACCTTGGCCCCTCCGGTGAAATAGCTTGGCTTCCACATGTCATTCCCCATTAAAAGGAAGAGGACTTTCTGAAGAACTGATGGTTCCAGGCTGGATCAAGGAAAGAAGGTCTTCCTGGAATATACATCTGTTACAGAAAGTAAAGAAGAGCTTCCTTCCTGGTGAGAGAAGACATGGCTAAAAGTTAAAGAGGAAGTTAGATACCTCTCAAGGGCAGGACCAAGGAAAACAATTTGATTAACAAATTAAACAATAACCATAAAGCATCATAACCTATGGGAAAATATGAAAAAAATGGCCTGATAGTGTACATCATGGATAATAGAGACTCACTGACTTAAGCAAACAAATACAAAGAAATCTGCTCTTAAAATTAAATGCCAGCCAATTTGTGCGGTACAAGTGTTTGACACAGAAAATCACCTTGACAACATGTCCTGGTAGAAAGTCTTATGGAAAGGAACACCAATGGATGCTAAAACTTGTGTGTCGGTGACAGGATAAAGAATGGAGTGTTACACAATCCACAATTATCTCCTCTGACGTGGCATCTCTAGGAGAACCACAGGAGGAGGTACAGAGGAGAGACCTGGCCCATGCCACTTTAGGCAGACAGCCAAGGGACCACCACCAGCAATGGCAAAAGTTAGCTCGTGTGGCCCAGTGACCAGAACACAGAGCCTGTCTGTGGCCTCCTGGCAAAAACACACAACACAACAATGAAACACAATGACAGGAAAGGCTACTCTATGACTGGATTGTAATCATAAGAATTGCCAAGGCGGAGGCTGGGAAGGTGGCTCAGTGGTAGAGCACTTGCCTTGCAAGGCTGAGGCCCTGGGTTCGATTCCTCAGCACCACATAAGCAAAAAGAAAAAAGCCGGAAGTGGTGCTGTGGCTCAAGTGGTAGAGCGCTAGCCTTGAGCTGAAGAGCTGAGGGACAGCGCCCGGGCCCAGAGTTCAGGCCTCACGATCAGACCCCCCCCCACAAAAAAAAAGAATTGCCAAGGTGGCAAGGGTCCAAAGATCAAGGCACCATTCAAAATTGATGTTCAAGTGCCACATCCCCTGATCCTTCTGTCCCAAAGTTCCCAGCTGAAGGAGAAACTCAAGCAAACTCTCCGGGAGGAGGAAGCTCCCTCTGTGCTATTCTTGCATATGTTCTGTGTCTGAAATAATGTTAAAATGAAGTTAAAAAATGCTGTGAAATGTAGTTCTTTGGCAGGTAGATGATGATGGAAAGAAAATGTGAGCTAACCTCTCTATGAGACAGGGCAGGGAACAATGAACAAGAAACACACGAGTTACCAGGACACAGATGGTAGGGAGGATGCACCTGTCAGATGCGAAAGGAAATTAAGGCATATTCTTTCTTACAAAGCTGGTGGGATGATATATATGTACATATATTACTACAATCTTTTCCAAAGCATCTGGGACAGTATATACCTGTAGACTTAGATTATTATTCTCTCTCTTTGACTGTACAGCTCCATTTTGAAAGTAGATACTTAATTATGCTTAACTGATTTATTACAGAGAATGAAACATCAGTTGTATCTATAAAAGCTGCTAATACAGCGAAGTAACTGAGAATGGAGGCCTGAAACGGCTAACAATCCCAGAGTCATGACCATCGGTGCTAAATATGATTTTAATGTTACACATTCAGCAGCTTTTCCAGCGGTGTTTTCTCTCGGCTCTCTCCTCTCCCTGTAAACATAACAACTATGATTGCATAAGAGACCAGACTCGTGCAGCAAACGCTGTTTACACTGGAAATTACCACCCTCTCTACCACGAGGGTCAATTACATCGCCTGTTCTAAAATGAGTAGCAGGATTTCAGAAGGCGACAGGAGACTGTTTAAGAACATGCTGCCGGGAAGAACACCTGTGCTGAGGCTCACCTGGTGTGGCAGCAATCCAAGGGACCAGGTATGGATGGGCTGCACATCTGGGCGGGTTTTGGAAACCGTCCAGATTCCTTTAAGGTTAATAATTTGTCTCTCCACTCCTACAGCTTTAAGCACAACAAGTGCACTCTTTTTTGTGCACTTACCAAAGGATTCTTAGTGTTTGCTTCTAGAACCTTCTACAGGTCCTAAGTGACCTGGACACTTATGTCCAGACAGACCCTTTCCCTTCGCGCAGCACAGAGCTCCCATGTCCCTTTTGAGTATGCGGGGAACTTCTTCCTGCCTTCGTTAGTCAGCTCATGGAGTGGGAGGCATGCGGTTTCCCTGTGTTCCCCTTATTGAGGGGGCAGTGCAACATGACCCCCCGGGTCCAGTGCAGCCCAGGTGCCCCCCCTGCCCTAACTGGCAGCATCTCCTCTGGTCCACCCTTCCCCGGTGTGTGGCTGAACCGTGGAACACTTTCCTAGTCACTGTAAAAGTCCCCGCAAATTCCAATTCTGCTTTCCACGCTCAACGTAATTCACTCCCAGCTTCGTTTGAGACCAATTACTCACATATTAATTTTTCACCATGAAGAACGGGGAGATTTGGGCAGTCCGGGGCCTCGGCACATGGCTTCCCGGCACACAAACCCACGGCGACCGCCGGCTGCCGCACGACCCTCAGCCCCACGGTCTACTTCATCCCTTGCTACGGGTTGCTTGTGGAGAGAGCATCTGAGGCATGTGTGGGGTGAAGAAAGCATTTGAGAGATGTTGAATGAAGTCCTAACTACCAAAGACATAAAGAATACAAGAGTGACCCCAGCTGGACTCTAAATGGCCCTCCCTGGCCAAGAAAGGCCCCCCAATCAGATGTTTGGGGGTAAGCAATCTGTAACCCTCAATCCACAGACCTTCGCCAGCCTTGTCTCCTCTCCCGGCAGACCCTCCAGCACGTAGTTAAACAGCTCAGCCCATGTTGTCTCATCTTGGCCAACAAGCAAAGAGATTCTTCTGGAAGCAGTGGAGACGGGTTGCTAGCGGCAGGCTTCTCATCCCTCCCTCCACCTGCCTTTCCTCAAGGCCGCCTCCACCTCCCCCTTGCAGAGACGGGCAGGTCAGAGAGTACGGCTGTGCATGAAAGATGTGAAAATTTACTGCAAATGAGACAAGAGCAGTAAATTCATTTTTATTCAAATTACTGTCATCATACATTACCACGTCTCCTGTAAACATTGTGCTTCAGACAGGGTGACAGCATATTATTATTTGCGAGATTATACTATTATTAAGCTATTAACATGTTACCCGGGCTTGAAACAATGACTCAGCTCCGTTCTGCATAATAGGACAAGCGGAGGGGACAAGTGGAGGTGACAGGAGGGCGGGTGCCAAGACCGCAGGCTGGGTGGAGGATGGCAGCGAGCACACACGGACCTGCAGAATGAGGGGCCCCTGCATTTTAATTTGGGGGTCATCATAATCATGTCATCGGGCCAAAGACCATGCGGTTTCCTTCAGCAAACACGTCACTCAA
Organism: Dipodomys ordii; assembly: GCF_000151885.1. Taxonomy (NCBI): domain Eukaryota; kingdom Metazoa; phylum Chordata; class Mammalia; order Rodentia; family Heteromyidae; genus Dipodomys; species Dipodomys ordii. The sequence goes on from NW_012267274.1 coordinate 3,001,843, forward strand.
ACATTATTCATGAGTCCAAGTGCTTACTTCAAAACCCCAGAGAGGAGGAGGCCAGGCTGAGAGAAGCCAGACCTTTGGCAAGGCCCCAACCTCTTCCTGCCTGGTGAGATTGGCTTCTCCCATGACTCAGGCTAACAGAGAGCTCCCGTGAGCTTGTGAATGGAGAGACAGGCCAGGCACACTAAGCTCTAAGACACTCCACGCCAGCCTCCCATCGGCAGGACTCTACTACTGCCCACAAAAGAAGGCCCAGCAATTCCAACCAATGCTTCTGGCTCCCGGGAGCTTGGGACCGCAATGTTAGTCTCGTCAGAGCCCTTTGCAGGGCAGGGCATGAGCCACTGCAGAAGCTCCTTCCATGATACATATATACCACCTTCCAGAACCAACTGGTGAACATGCTCAGACACATCCCCCACACAAGGGACTTCTCTCTCCTCTGCAGCTACCCAGCACCAGTGAAGACCAAGCTGTCTCTGCCTGCATTAGTCACCAAGGTGACGCGTTTGTAAGACATCAACCCCACCCTTCCCAGCGAACCACCCATCACGCAGAGGAGAATCAGGAGCATCCTGGAAGTTGGAGCAATTCCTGCCCACCCCGGCAGCACCCCCCCCAATGGGTTTGTTGGCTTGGATGGGCTAGGCTTCCCTACATTCACCCCCACCCCGCTTAAGTCAATGAGAAAGGCACCCGTTTGCCTCAGCCTCCCCTGTGCTTTGAAGACCTCCTTTAGGCAATAGTGACATTTTATGAAATCAAGTAAAAAGCAATGCTAGATGAGCTTTTTCTAAACAAGTCAGGGAGAAATTGCACGGAGAACAAACGAACCAATGGATCAGTGTTACTTAATGATTGCATTTTAGGATTCGATGAAAATAATTTTAAAATAAAGGCACAGCTCAGAAAGATTTTCTGCCTCCAAGGCTGTCTCCAGCGGGGGCTCCCTGGGAGCAGGGTTTCAGATCAGGCTTTGGGGGCTCAGCTAGCAGAAATGCCTTTTTCAAGTTAGTATCCTAGGCAGTCGGCATGTGGCTTTGATATCTTAAAAGCTCTGAATTGTACCAGCTATTTTCTCAAATTGTCCCCAAACAATTAAGAAGCTGAGAAATCAGCATATGTGAGCCATCAACAGGTTTTTAATTTAGATTTTTCCCCCACTTGTAAAGCTGTTCTTGCCTCCCCAGGCTGCTCTCCCCAGGCCCCTGCCTCCCCCACCTCACAATTGCTAGGACTTCCCTCCACGCGCCGGGTGCACAGGGCCCTCCCTCGTGGGCAACATCTTCCTGCCCATCACTCGCTTCTTGAGGAAGAGGGTCTCCTCTCCCCTCACTTCCCCAGTATGCTCTTGTTCTGAATATTTCAGAATAGGCCTTCTTTGGGGTCTGGCAGGAATGCTTCCTGTGTGCCAGTCTCGGGCTAGATCTGCCACACGCAAAGCAGCATCCCTCTCTGGTCATGACTGGCGACTTAACTCTGGGTCATTAATCTCTCCCCAACTCTCTCAGGCACAAATCCTCAACAGACCAAACTGTCTTCCTCAAAATTTGCTCTTAACTTTCTCCAATATCTGTGGAGCTCTGTACCACAGACAGAATTCAGCATTTTTCTTACATGCCTGCTTTGTGTTAACACGATAACCATCATTTCGAAAGGACAAAGTTGAAAGAGTTCATTAGATTTAATTACGGGAGGGCCTGCTGAGATATTGTACATTCATCTTTTTGTAGAATCACAGGCTAGGAAAGTGTTCAAGATCTTCTGGCCCAATCCCTAAGCCTCAGATAGGTAGAGTTTTCTATGCTTCAGCAGATACAAGCAAGGCCCAGAGAGATGAAACATGATAAGTGCATTCATTAATCGTTCAGTGATGTGCTAGGCCCCCGTTTGTTGGCTGTGTCAAAGCCTGAGTGAAACCAGGTGCGGCCACAAGCCTCAGGCTTTACCTCTCTGCCGCCCTGGGACCAGAGATTGAGCCAATACAGCTCAGATCCAAGGAGAGCCTAAGCCAACACTATACACTATATATACATATACACATACACATATGTGTATCTGTGTGAGAATAGACATGCATATACATATAAACATATGCAGTATGTATATAGTGTGTATATATATGTGTATGATGCACTATTTTTTGATAATGAGTAGATGGCACACAGACAGAGCTTCACTTTAAAAGTTTTGTGTCATCAGAAGAGCATCCGTCAGCATCTGGGTCTGGCTCCCGAAGGCGCTTCCTGCTCTGCTAGTTCTAGAGGAAACATAGAGGTCTCCCAAGGAAGCGGACGGGTTGGATACTCAGGGCCGGCCCAGCTCCATCTGCCTCAGTCTGTGTGGGAATCCTCACAGTGAAGGAGGGAGGGGTACTGGGTGCCCTGCTCTGGGGCCAGCCCTCCACCATCACCTGCATCCCTGCACCCCTGCATCCCTGCATCTCTGAATCGCCGTGGCCGGCCCTGCCGGTCTCGCTCCTGTGTGCTCGGCTCACCTTCTGGCCTGAGAGGATGATCCTGAAAGAGCATCCAGGAGAAGCGCGGTCCTCACAGAAGCAGGGGAGGCGCCCTGACGCAGACTACGGACTCCCCCAAGCGGTTTCTGCCAAGCATGCATGGAGTGGCTTCAGGTAGGAGTTCTGAAGTCACTGTACTAAGTCTGAGCACCACGTCACCCACCTGGGGCCTAGCCAGGGCGTCTAACCTTCCTTGGCCTCTGCCTCAGTGTCCATGTCTGAAAACGGGAGAGCTAACATCATCTCAGAGGCATGGAATCAGACCCAGGCAATCGATCACCTGGGCGATGGATCACCTGTGTGGCCACGTGGACCGAGTATGGTCTCCCATAATGACTAATGAATCTAAGGTGCTCCATCGAGTGTCCCCAGTAACAAGCAGCCCAGAAAGCCAGGTTTCTGGTAATAGACTTCCAAGGCAGACTCCTCACTGTGACAACCCCATCACGAAACCATATCTTGATACTATGGATGGTCAGAAGGGCCAGGCTGAAGATAAATTCTCTATAGCTCTCCTGCATGGCTGGGACCTGCCAGGTATAGCTAGTGCAAAGATGGAGGTTATCTCTCTGCCCTCGAGGCTCTGAAATTGGCAGCCAGAAACACTGCTCCAGCCCTGCAGATGACCCAAGGGGCCAGGATACAGGGAGTGTAGCCTCCCATCCCTTCAACACACGACTCCTCCGGTCTGAGCTGGCACAGGGGACACAATCTTTCAGCTGAGGCCACACAGTTGATCCTGATTCTTTGCTGGCAGCTAGGTGTCCTAGCTAGGTGCCTGGTGGGTGCCTTGCCCTCATTTTCAGAAGGAAATTCTCACAAATACCAACTCAGAGTCATGTGGTCAAGTCTAGAGCTCTGGGAAATTTCAGTGCTTCTGACTGTGGCTCCTGTAATGGGGGAAACTGGGTGAAATCCAGCTTAATTCCCAAAGAGTTCCATCTCTCCTTAGACTGTGGGACGTTTTCCAGGGGTGGTCAAAGGAAGGAGCTGCTCCCGGCTTTCATGATGCCTTCTCTGCCTGGTTGCTTTTGGCCAAAGTACCCCGTGCACAACATTCTCTTGTGGGGACCACTGCCTAGCCCACGGTCCTGGAGCAAGTGTGTGTAGGGGGTGGGAGGAGTCTAGGTCACAGCCACAGAAAGCCCTGGAGCCAGTGAGGTGGTGGATGGGAAGTCAGCAGCACACACCAGCCCTGCGGTGGGGGAGTGGGGGTGCCATGCGGGGTGAAGACCAAAGGCTGGGGTAGGAGTGGGAAAGAGCACAGACCACTGGAGCCATCCGATTACGGTTGAAGAGTAGCACCATGCAGGCCACATGAGATGTGGGTTTGCGTATTTTTATGGCTGACTTCCGACAAGTGCCTATGGAGCACCTGGTATATAGCAGGCACTGGTTGACTGTGCTGTTGACTAAAGAAGTAATTGAGCATTTTCCTTCTGTCTAGGCTGTGAACCCTACTGACCAGGGGCCACATTCCAGTTTTGTGCTCTCAAAGATCAGCACTCACCACCACCCCACCCCGCTCGTGACTGGTTTGTCAGATGATTACTGAATAACTGGAGGCGAGAAAGAACTGTGCGGGTGCTGGACGCTTCCTGAAAGCGTGGCGGTCCCCTGGATTGCCCTCTAGCACTTGCTCATATGCCCCAGACACTGTCTTGGGCCAGCACCTCAGCCCTAGGCAGGACCCCTGACATTGCATTCACCAGGCCTGTGAGCTCGCAAACAGCCACAAAGCACCAGTCTCTGGAGAAATTTGCATGTCAGTCCTCCAACATCATCTTCCACACAAGACACCCGTCCCTGGAGGCTTCGCACAGGTCAGTCTTCCAACCCGGCTTCCTCATCACAGGGACTGTTACACCTGAAAAGTTGTCTCTCCTGCCTGGACTCTGGATATGCACAGGTGCTTGAAGGCCTTGACGAGCGCTCTAGAAGTGGGCCTGGTGTCTGTCCCTGATCTCCCCCCCCAACCCCATGAGAGTCTGTGAGAGTCATGCTTTCCTGGTCCATCAGGAGTCCCTGGGTCCTCGAATTAAGTGGCTGGATGGGCGTGCGGGGACCCTCCTAGCCCCTCGCTTCAGGACAGGACTGTTTCCTCATGTCACCCTCAAATGCGCTTAGGTTGTCAACCAGGAACTCTAAGTGAGTTCTGAGCAGTACCACTTGAAGGAGAAGTAAGGTTCCTTTCCTGCCTGCCATTTCCATGTTTGAAGACACACACAGTTTGCTCCATCGGGAGCACTTTAAGGAGCAAGCCAAACGTGAGCTAATTGTTAGCAGCTTATATTCCTAGAGCAATCAGAAGTTTATCAGCTGCATGAGTTCGTCCTTTGGATATGACTTGTTCCTTCCTCTTGAACAAGAGGAGCAGGAACAGGAAAGACTTGAATGAGACCACGCAAAGAGCTTTGCCCGGCACCTTCAATGGCAGTGATGTTATTATATCATCAGCAATATCATCAGTAGGAACAAATTGCTTTCACAATGGTGTTTGTAAAACTTAGTCGAAGAAGACACAGAATGAAAGTGTTTTAACATCAATGGGCCCTGATCTCTAGGGATGATTAAACTTCCCCTTGTAGGAGAATTTATGCTGGCCCAGGCCACTGGAAAAAACAGTTCACAGGTTAAGGTAGAGATTGTGATAATAATTTAATAACCGGGAGTCAGCCAACAACACTTCACAGGCCAGTTCAGCACTCTGCCTATTTCTGTAGATAAAGTTTTATTGAAACACAGCCACATTCGTTCATTTACCTGAGGTCCAGGCTGCCCTCCTAGTACAATGGCAGAGCTCAGGAATTAGTTATACATGGCTTACAAAGCTGAAAATATTTACTATCCAGCCATCTAGAGAATCATGTGCTGACCTTGCTGAGCATGAAAAACCTAAGAACAAGCATTTAGAGAGAGCTACCAAGGCAGAGGTCTGGCAAGAGCCGTGGGAACATCTTTCCACAGACCCCTGAGGGGGCATCACACTGTCCACGTCTAAAAAGAAGGACACAGGCTCACTCTGACAATGGGCGTGACTTGTCCAATTCCAGTGGGGAGCATCGGACAGCTGGGCTGGCCCAAGCGCATCTCCAGCCCATAGCAGGCCTTGGTTCCGTTTAGCCTGACCACTAAAGATAGGAGTCTTCCCTGCCTGAGGCCTATCATCTCAGCCACATCTGCAAGTGGGGTATCTCCTGCTGCTCCCTGGTGACCTCCACCAGGTCAGCCTTCAGCATTAAATCCGATTCCTAGGTCTCAATAATCACTTGCAAGGAGGGCAGTCCAAGCATCCCGTGAGACTGATAGAGTCACTCCCAACCTTGGCCTGGGAAATCCAGGCAATCACCCGATGCGCTTCTGCTGACTTGTATACCTTTCACTCACACCTGGCCTGAGAGTCTACCCTGCCCTGCAGAAGTGCACGATTAGGTGAAGAGAATGTCTGATAGACCGCTCAGGAGGGAGGGGTCACCAAGAGGGAGGCAGGGCTCGCTCGGGCTCCCAACCATCCAAGGAGACCTGGGCAACCAGGCCTTGGTCTTCAAAGGACTGACTCTCCCCAGTGCCCTGCATTCCATAGCTGAGCTTGACGGGAAGGGACATGATGGGAAGAGACCTGGGTGAGAGCACAGGCCATCTACCAGTGCCAACACTCCCAGGCCCTGCGCAACGACCAGCAGCTCGAAGGACATTTCTGCCTGAATTCAAATGAAGCATTTCCTGCCTTTATCTACTAAGAGAAAAGGGGACACTTTTTTTTTCAGTTAGCAGAAGATTTTTATTCTGTAGTACAAACCCTGGTTAAAAATAACAGTCTAGCTTACTTCAGTTAATGTAAGTTTTTCCAAGTCTTTCCATTTCCTAACAAATGGGGCAATGTCATTCTTTCTGATGGAGGCATAGAATTCCATTGTATAAATAGACCACATTTTCTTGATCCATTCATCTACTGAGGGGCATCTGGGTTGGTTCCATATCTTAGCTATGGTAAATAATGTTGCAATAAACATAGTTGTGCTGGTAGCTTTAGTATGGCCTTATTTGTGATCGCTTGGGTAAATGCCCAAAAGTGAGATTGCTGGGTCATAGGGGAGCTCTATGTGGAGTCTTTTGAGGAACCTCCATACTGCTTTCCAAAGTGATTGAACAAGTTTACACTCCCACCAACAATGCAGGAAGGTTCCCTTCTGTCCACATCCCCTCCAGCATCTGTTGTTATTAGAGTTCTTGATTATAGCCATTCTAACTGGGGTATTTTCACTAAATTTGATGTTGGTACCCTGTATCTTGTATATACGTTTTTCTAATTTGTTGAGGGGAAGGGAAATAACAAAATGCTGAAATAAGGATACAGGCTGACCCATTGTAACAATGAGATGTACAGGATACTAAGTTGAAAATGAACTTTACAACTTGGGGGGTGGGGGAGTTGTGGAGGTAGGAAGGGAAGGGATGGTAGAGGAAAAACAAAGGAGGAGGTAACAATGCTTGATAGGAAATATACTCATTACCTTACTCATGTAACTATATCTCCTCTGTCCAGTATTTTTACAATTAAAAAATAGCCAGCAAAATAAGTAAATAAATAAAAAAATAACAGTCTAGGACAGAGCTAATGCCTGCAAATACCAATTACCCCACAGTACTTGGAAAAAGGAAACTCTGATAAAGAACTTCCTTCCCTTTCGCTCCCTCTCTTCTTCCTTTCTCTTTCTCCTTCCCTTCCTCTCTCCTTCTGTGCCTATCCCAAGGCAAAGAACTAAGCAATAAATAAACACGGTTGCTGTACAGACTCTGGCCTGAGATTCTGTGGCCACAGGTGACGCAGGAATTGGCAGTAATGAAACTGTGTAGAGTGAATACGGATGTGAGGTATGTGACGGTTTGTCAGCATTCATGAGGCCAGCAGGCTGGGTTAGGGCCCAGTCCCTTAAATGTGGATAGATGGCAAGGCCCTTCGGCTTCCAAGCTTGAAAGAGCTGGCTCTCAGGACTCCCCACAATTCATCAGCCTCCCGATCAGCCTGGGGCCACAACTCCAACTCCACTAAAAGGCAACAACAACAACACAGAATCATCTTGGCAACCGCCATCAGGAGCCTACTGGTGAGCCAGCCCTAGGCTCTCTGCTCTGCTCAGACTTGCAAGGAGACTTCCAGGAAATCCCACTCCCTACCATTCCCGACAATGAGTAAGTCACCGTTGTCCCGAAGGGCCCTCGGGTGAGGACCCCCTGGGTCCGGGACGTGGGTCCTCAGCTTTCACCTTCTGCCACCACCAAGCTCTGGGGGTCCGCGGGGTCCTGACACTTGTGAACACTGTAGAGTCACCAAACTCACCCCTGCCTGTTCTGAATGTGGAATCTCCAGTGTTCGCCACTGATTAGGCGACATTATCTCTATGATCCTACTGGGCTTCGCACTAGGGGTAAAGGCACTTGCCTTGATTTGAAACTAGCAGACACGGGGGGAATTTGTTGATTGCTAATGAGAAAGCTGAGGTTTTGTTGACACCATCTGGGACTGTCTTGCTGTGGGCCGAGATCAGGAAAAGAAGCTCAACATCACACACCATATTAAGCAGGCCGTGACGTTGTTATGGGCTTAGTATAACTTTTCATGTCTGCTGTATGCCAGGAGCTCAGTCTGAAACACCTTTTTTCCAGAATATGAAACATAATATCTCCATGCTCATTGCATTATTTAAAAAGGGGCAATGTGGTTCATAACTTTACATTTATTGCATACTTTTAAGCCACTTGACCCATATAAATATTGCTATAGAGTTGCCCTCAGTTATTAAATTCTTATTGCTTATAAAAGAGGCAACAGGAAGTATATAACCTACAGTCCAAGGGGGAAGGGAGGGCGGAGGCGGACTCAGGAGCCCAGGCGGGGGTGTGGCCAGGGGTTCAGGGAGCAAATTGGTTTCCATTCTGCCCCCTGCTTTCAAGCCTGGATTTTTATTATATTTTATTTTTTCCCCTCGTTATAGGCAGCAGCCTGTTTTACTTTAGCTCAAAGAATTCTGTATTGACATGGCAAGCGACATTTTGCCTTTTGACTAATTAAAATGGAACCCCACTCTTAAAAGAAATTGGTTGAAAGAATTTTTTTATTCCAGCAGCACAGCTGAGACCAGATAAAAACAGGGCATCCACACTTACCGGGGTTCAAAGTCGAGTCTCCTCAGTGTGAAAGGAAAGCCAACGGTGCCTTCCTTGTCGGACTTCTATTCTGATTAGGGCTGCCTCCCCGGGTCCCTTCTCCTTCCAGGACACAGGCCCATTTGGCTCATCGGAGCCAAACACGCCTGCCCTATTCCAGAGGCATGCACGGCTCACACGTGTATGCCGGCAGTCTCTCTCTTTCTCTCTTTCCCCCCCTCCCCCTCACCCAGTGTGCATTTTCAGAAAGGACAGAATGACCACAAGCACTTTAAGACACCTCAAAGCGGTCACGCAGAGAATGTTTCAAAAAGCAATTCCTTTGAAAGTGAGTGTGTGGTGTTCACTTTTCCCCTCCCCTCAGTCTGCAGGACACAGTGGAGAGAGAGAGGAGAGAGAGAATTTGCTCAGTCCCAGCATGGAGTACAGTTATGGAAACATGCTCTTTTAGAACATAATAAGAATCCCTCCCACTTGCAGTCCACATAGAACAGAACAGGACAGGTGTGCATCTGTGCCCCCTACCCATGGCCTGTTTGGGACAGTCCTTGGTAATGCATTTTCCCTGCTGTTGCTTAGGGCAGAGCCTTTAAACCTAGAGGTTACTGCTGTCAACACAGGACCCTTTTCCTGCTGTCACTTCTCTCTGAGATGAAGAGAAAGATTCCCCTTCGCCTACAGCACTCAGCTTGCGAAGCTTCCACCACCGCATTGTGAAAGCAGACATCACGAAGCCAGCCTGCGACCTCCCAGCTCAGTGACAGGACAGGAATCCCTTGAGCAGTGGACGCCTCCTCTGATATTTGGAAAAGTGTCATGTTTTCTTTGCAGAGAAAACTGTCAGGTTGTTGTTGGCATAAAATAGAACACATCCTGGGTTGTGGTTTCCTTGTTTGTTACAAAATGTCACCTGGGCACATGACATGTTTTAGGTCGCTTATAGCCATCCTACTTAAGATATTCAAATGTTGCCAAGAGAATGGCCAGCTGCCTCTGTGCTCTGGGCATCTCTCTTCTCAATTAAAGCCCTTCTACTTCTAGCAGAGGGGCAGTATTTATAGAGCTAGGGGGCTGGTCAAATGGTACACCTGGCTTGTTTACACTGAAGGAAGAGCACTCTGGAAATACATTTTTATCCTATTAAAGTGTTCTTTAGAAAAAGTTAAGGACAAAGATGCACAATTATCTGCCCAGGCTATTTTTATAAGAAATAGGGGAGATTGTGAATCGTGTTTGAAAGATCGCCAGCAGCTTACCAAAGCCCTGGCAGAGCTGAGCTAAGATAGGAGCAGCTTGCTGAAGTTAGCTGCTTACCTGTACGTGTCATTCTAGCACGACAGCATAGTGCAGACTTCCTGCCTCAGCCAACCTTCATCGCCCATCCCGGAGAAAGCGTGTTTGCAAACTCCACCCTATCACCCCTCATTTCTGGGCTCGATGCTTAGAAGCACACTATGGGATTTCTATTTAATAACCAATGAGTAATTTAAGTGACATGAGAAAAAAAAAAGCTTGAGGAAATACAGTATCCACATTATTTCTTTTTCTTGTTTGCTTCTTTGAAGATTTAAAGTAAGGGAAAATCTTCCCTCTTTACATCTTACATCTGAACAGATCAAAATACAGACACTTAACTCATGTATTTTTTCCCCTGTTGTGAACTTAGCACCTAAAATAAAATCCAAATATAAACTGGCTAAAGGAAAGATTCTGCAAAACCCGGTTTAATATCAGAGTGTGTTGCTGATCGGCTGAGACTCCTTTGAGAGGTGATTCTCCACTGGCTGCCACAGCTTAAGGAGCGTTCACATATCCTCCCCTCAGGATGACAAAAATCCAGCCTCCATGCCTCCAGGGCTGCCCTCATTCTTTTGTATGAGAAATAGGAGCCTAAATTAAAAATAAAAACAAAACAATGGCCCAACCACTCGATTGTCAGGCAGGGTATTCCGGTCACTGTGAAAAAAGCACAGTCTTATCTCCAGCGGCAAACGCCCGTCTTTCAGCTCCTGGATTACAGATGTGAGAGTGCAGCTAATAACCGGGGCTCGCAAATGAGTTCGGTTTCTGTTTTAGCAGTTCCTATGATAGGAGAAATACGTCATGCAAACCAAAGAGCACATTCTTTAATTGCCAGGGAGTAGAGGCTGTCTTCTGGGAATACAGCTGGAAGGCTCGGTGCTCCGTGGCTAGGGCAGAAATTCAGGCTTTTACTCTTTTTCTTCAACTTAGAGCCAAATGCACTCAGAACAAAAAATAAAATCAAACAAGTAGAACCTGTGATCTTGCCTTCCCCAGGAATAAAAAGTGGATTTCTTGTGTTCATATACACACAGATTGCAGCTCCAGACACCTGTCTTTCAAAATCTTTCTATTTCTATTTCTATTTTGTTTGATATTAAGAAGAGAGCTCATACAAGTATGACTTTCATTAATGAAGGCCTCCGTTAGATCCTTTTCATGGCTGATTTTCTGTTTTGCGCTGTGTTTTTGTTTTTTTCCTAAGTGTCCAAACCAAAGTGCTTTGCCCTGAAACCACACAGCCTGGGAGTCGGGGGGAGCGCACGGAATTTGGCCGAAGCTTTGGAATACAAAACTTTCACAGTGATTCAAGCACCCCTGACCTGCAGGCTGATGAACCTGCTGTACTTCTTTTGTCATTACAAAGGTGCTTAAGCCATGGAGAACGTTGTCTGGGGTAAGTCAGGCATTTTGCACAAGGGCCATTGTGGGGTTTCAAGGAGTGAGATTTACTGTACTGTGAGTCACAGGATCAACAAAACCACAGCACCCTGACTGCAAGTCATGACACGGAAACCAGGGTAGATTCCATACAAACGTGCTCCTAAAGTCAGAAGTGAGTTTAACAGGGAAATTAGAAATGGAGCTAAAGGAGCAGAATACTTCTGGGGTGTGTGCGTGTAGCCAGGCAGGGGAGATCCTACTGCATTTCACTTGGATTGAACTGTGGGCAGCCCTCTGGCGCCTTGTACCAAATTCACATTCAGTCTTAGTGGGCATTCCCAAAGGTCAGAAGAGCTCAGAACACAGATACACCCTTCCCAAAGTCCTGCCCAGAAAATGCTCTTCCCAACGGCAAAGCTGCACATTAACCCAATTAGGCTAGTCTAAGCACAAGGCGAACCCTTCCCTGCACAGTGGCACTGTAGCAATGGGAAGATTCCGGAGACTTAGCAAGGGCAAGTATTGCAGACATGTTTCTTCTGCCGGAGCTGCCCATTCTGCCCCGTAACCCGCTCCATTCTTCAAAGAACTGTGAGAACAAAAATTAACCTTTCTACCCTCCTTGCATATTTTGAGGCAAGCAGCTGCCTTCTAATGGTAGAACTTTATTTTCTTCCTCATAGTAATATATAGGGCTGAAATTCCAAAGGTTTCTGGCGTGTTTCATGTCTCACCTCAAGCCAAAACCATAGAGTTCAGCTATAAAAGAATATAATAAATTTAACCTGACCTAACGGGATTTTTTAAGCAGTCATTTTTTTAATTGTGTATCTATGAGTTAAGCTCCCTGTTCCCATAAATATTTTTGTTGTTTTTCTTTTTCTTTCTGGTTCTTTCCTGCGTTCGGCTTGTGTCCCAGTATGAAATGATCTCTGCCTAAATGAAAGTGTTTTCAAAGAAAGAGAAAGGCGACCTTGGAAGAGAATGTAATTCTAAAGGAAACTTGAAAGAAGGTATTTTAACATAATGGCAGATCTCCCGCATTTTTCGGTGTCTATTTTAAGGGCTAGCCAGGGGGAAATCTCTCTCTCCAGGAAGTCTGCAGACCGGGCTGGGCCCGGCCTGGGGAAGCCCGGGCCCCAGAGGCCCCCCAGCTACTTAGCGCTCCCAGGCTGGTGTGAATTTGGTGCGTGGAAGCAAACTTCCGCACAGGCAGGTTCTCCTCTAATCACTGTTTTTGTTTTGCAGCCTTTGTAGATTGAGTCTTTGTTAGAGGAGCACGTCTTGTTTCCCCAACACTGAAGGAAATCCCCGGCATCAGAGTGCCCCCAAAAGGCAGCCCAAGAAATGAGCCGGGGCGCGCTGACCTTTAGCAAGACAGCTAAGGTTATGCACATAACATTTGCTTGTTTACTTTGCAAAATAAGCAAGGAGTTGGAAACTCCGAGAGAGCTTCCCGGACTTAAAACAACCAACGCAACTACAGGCACCCGAAGAAGCTGCCGGTCTCCCCGGCTCTCGGAGCCGCGCGCCTTGGCTGTTATCTGCTTTGCTCTCTGGTATCTATCCTGATGCAACTTTAATCACGGGAGCCAAGACTGCTCAGAAAATCACAGCTGTAGCTGGAGGCAAAAATAAATAAATAAATAAAAAATAAAAAGGGGGAAAAATCCGCGAGGACGAGGGGCTCCCCAAGTCTCAGCGAGGAGCTGGGGCGCCCGGGCCGGCCCGGGGCGGGGGGATGGGGTGGAGAGGGGGCGCAGGGCCACAGATCGATGGCCACTGGTCGTTTTGATGGATATGACTGCAAAAAAAAAAAGTCCAGATTGGTTCACAGTGGACCTCAAACCATGTCAGCTAAAACCGGAGAGACAAAAAAGTGACAGCTGCGGCGCGCGCGCTGCGGGCAGTCAGCGGCGCCGTGATTTATTGTTCCATCTGCCGGCCGCGCCGAGGACGAGTTCCCCCCGATTTGGTTAAAATGAAAAGGGCCTCAGAGAGCGCGCGACGTGGGTTTGGAAAATGTGCAGGAACTATTCTCGGGGTTTTATTTTTTTTTTAATTTCCTGATTTATGTCCCTTTTCCTTTGCGCAAAGTCTCCCCTCCGACCCCCCGCCCCCCCCCGCTCGGGAGCTCAGCGGGAGTGAGGGCTGGCGACCCCCTCCCTCTCGCCCGCCCTCCCGATTTCGGGGGGTCTGGGGCTCCGCGGCCGCATCCGCGAGCCAGGAGCGCGCGCGCGCGCGCCCTGCGCCCCGGACGGACGCGCCTCGCTGGCTGGCTGGCTGGCCTGCCACCTCCCTCGGGGGTCTGGGGGGCCCCGGGCGACAACCCCTCCCGCCCAGCCCCGAGAGGGCTGCGGGGCCGTGGGAAGCACCGAGCCCTGTCCCCGTCCGCGCCCCGGTCCTGGTCCTGGCGGCTGCGCCCTGTCCCAGTCCCCTGCTCTGATCGTGGTCCCGGCCGCTGCGCCCTGTCCCCGGCCCCGGTCCTGGTCCTGGTCCTGGCTGCTGAGCCTTCCTCCACCGGTCCAGACCCGCCATCCCCTGCAAGTTCGGCCCTCTGCTTTCAGATTCTCATAAAAGTTTTATGCGGGTCAGCACATTTCCATCCGATTTCCCGTGAAGAGGCCTGTTGGTTTGGGGGGGGGACCTCGGGGCTGCAGCCTCAGGGAGGCCTGGGAGCCCTGACCCAGGGCAAGTACTTCCTGGCTGGAGATTTTAGGCCTCGCAGGTCCGACCTGGTGTCAAAAGCGGGCCTGTCTTCTGTCTCAGGATGTTGCTTTTACCTCTCAAGTGTTTCCTGAATTTGTGAAAATTCTTTCTCAAGCCGCTTGTCCACAGTGGCTTTAATACTCCAAAAAATATTTGCCTTTTTTTTCTTTTCAAACTTTGTGTTTTCTTTTCCTTTCTTTTTTTCTTTCTTTTTTTTTTTGAGAAAAGAAAAGAGGGGGAGGAGGGAAGGAGGGGAGGAGGGGAGGAGGGACAAGAAAGAGTCAGGGGGAGGCGAAAGAGCCTGGCTTGGCCGCTACTGTGAGCCAGGGGCCGCCCCCGGGGGCTGGTTCTACTTTTGGAACATGTTCCTGTCAGGCAGGGGTCAACATCTTTTACCTCTTTTTTCCATTATTCAAAATAAGTATTGATGTTATGTTTTAGCTATTTAAAAGCCAGCTGCCTTGCTCGTTTCGGATACTTTTCCTGGTATGACTGTATGTGGTAATAGCTGGTCTGTGTATCGTCTTTCACAAAATCTAGCTTTTCAGAGCCTCGGTCTTCAAATGATATCAATCAAAATTTATGCAATTCAAAATCCATATGTATAGAGTCCCAGTTCACCTCATTTAATGATAATAGTAAACCACATGTTGTGTACATGTCTAAAACACTTTTCTCCTTCTTGGCCGTGGTAACCCTAGGGGCACTTGCTCTGTACAGCCTGCTCCACAGAGCAGCATAATACATTGATTAATACTTGGCAACAACGGAAATCTTGAATAATAAAACAGTGAATGAGGTAAATGCACACTAATCAGACGAGGAGAGTGTCAATAATATTTGAAGATGTATGTTAATATAAACAACCTAGAAAGACCTGGGAGGCTGCGGGAGACAGCTAATCCCGGTGCCTGGAATTGTCTCTTATTAGCAGTCCTAAAGTTGATC
Source organism: Dipodomys ordii (assembly GCF_000151885.1). NCBI lineage: Eukaryota > Metazoa > Chordata > Mammalia > Rodentia > Heteromyidae > Dipodomys > Dipodomys ordii. Next base: position 3,016,868 of record NW_012267274.1, read on the forward strand.
TTCACACCAAAGAGGCCGAGTGACTTGTGGAAAATGAGCTATTTTGTCTGACAGAGTTCTTGTCACAGCTAAGCAGGGCCTTACCCCGACAGGGGCTGGCTCCAGACAAGGGCCTGTTGCTTCTAAGAAAAGCTTGGAGCCAAGAGTAGAAAGAAAGAAGAAAAAAAAGATCATTCATGAAATTAGTCCGTCGTTCTAATACCTTAATCCTAGGTGGGAAAAATTAAAGTGAGATTTTTTTAGAGAGTTCATTTGCATTAGCTTTGAGACCCAGTCATGGAGGCTTGAGGCTTTATGTGTGTGTGTGTGTGTGTGTGTGTGTGTGTGTGTGTGTGTGGTGTGCAAGCAATAACCGGTAAGTAGGTGATTGATACTGCGTTCTGATAGGCGCATTAGTTTCCTGGCAGACTGGCCATCAGCACACGGAGGTCAGTTCCTCCCGGGATGACATCCATCACTCATCTATTTTTATCAAGAGCAAAAATAGTGACTGTTGTACTTGCGCAGTAGTGTTTGCCTCTGACAGGACACATTATTTACTTCAGGTTTAATATACATGGCAAATAAGATTTGCTTTCATGGAGAAGCAGGAAACATTTGGCAAGGGGAGAGCAGAGTATTTTCCTTCATTTGTTTTGGCAAATCTGAAAAATAGAGGTCGTTATACACACTTGTGCATTCCAGAAACTTAACGAGGAACAAATATTTTAAGAAAATTGAGATCATAATTGAAAATACTACAATGTGTTTAGGAACAAGAAAGCTTGAGGCTGTACGTGGAACTCTCAAGACAGTAGCACTCTGGGCCCATGGAGAAGGTTTTTAAAGGCAGAGAAAAGCAGGGAAGGGAAAGCACACGACTGTGATCCTAGGCCTCTGGAGGAAAAGGCAGGAGGATTGTGAGTTCTAGGCCAGCCTGAGCTGCTTAGTGAGACCCTTGTCGCAAATAAATAAAAACATGCATGCATACATACAAAAACCACCAATAGTAAAACCAAAACAACAGACACGAGAGGAGAGGCACAGGATCTGAAAAGATTTCTTTCAAAAATCCTTAAAAGCACAGTGTAGCCTCCACGATTCAATGTCAGACTCAATTGGTTTCTTTCCTCTTGAAAACCGGTCTTTTTCAGAGACTACGCGTCTATTCACGTATCTGTCATGTGATATTAAGGGTTCATATGAACATCCACACTGAAAAATTAAGCGCACTTTTGTTTTGATTAACCGCTGTCGGTTCCCAAAACCACAAGGTGAAAACTCAGCTAGCGTCAGCCACATCTGTGACTTTCCTCTCCACCCGCCAAATGAGCCAGGCCGAGACAGGGAAGCTGTTGACAAATTAATACTTTAAGAAAATAAACTATGTTCGTGTTCAACACAGAGCAACTTTATCCTGATTAATTTGTGTTGGAGCCTCTCCAGCCCCCATTTACAAAGCCCTGCAGTTTGTACAAGTATAATTTCCTAATATTTACATGAGGAAAGCCTCGGCAGTTAAGCTTTGCCTCCAGTGTGAGTTTTGTGGTTTGTAAAAAGACAATAAAAATACAGAGAGGTAATTGTAAGCACATTTGAAAAAGAAAGGAAAAGAGAAAGGATTTTTTTTTCTCCTTTCTCCTCCTTGCAGGGTCCTATAAAAATGAGGCGAGTGTATGCACACACTCTGAGGAAGGGGAGCCAGTGCTCAGCAGAGAAGTTTTAAGTAATGTAACACCTAATACTTAATAATGTATGCCTGCAACCGAATCTAGCTAACGAGCCCACAGAACACCCACAGTTGCTGGAAGCGTGGATCTTTTTCATCCAGGCATAATCCGTCTTTGTCCATCTGCACGGTCTTGTCATTTTATGCCTTTATTTATATCGAATGTTCGGCACTTGTGTGACTGTCTGATTTAATAAATATGAAAGAGGGGGGAAATGCAGTTGTAATGTGTTGCTTTGTTCTGAGAATATTAAAAAAAATAACCTTTAGTTTTAATGAGATTTTTTTTTCTCTCCCCATCAGTTTACACAATTTTCCAGATGCAAAATGAGCTTTTGGCTGTAAAATATTTTATCACATTGTCTTCTACAATAAAGATTAGATGTTTTCTCTCTCTCAAATGCACTGCAATTATTTTTTAGTGTTTGCAAATCATAATATCATTTAAAAACCATATTTTATACCTCATCTAAAATACTTTTATAGCTGCATGATGAAAAAAATAACATCTATTTAACTACTCTTTTTAAGTGGCTGTTACGGGCTTTAGTGTAATTTCCTAGGAAAAGTCACCACTAAAACAACTTAGCTTTCCTTGAAAACAAATCTCCCAAGCAACATCTTTGCAGAAATTCCCCCAGAATTTAATTCCCCCGATCGGAAAGCCCAGAGTGCTGGAATATAAAAATAGTAGCCCTGTCATTTCACATTCATTAAGTGTGAAACTCAGAAATTAATAATGTAAAAATATGCTTTTTAATTAGTCTTACATTCTGCCCAATGTACTTAAATGGGATCAGCGGCTCCCTAATGATTTTTTTCTTAATAAAGTATTAGCCTGTGATGCTCTGAGGTTGACAGGTATGATAAACTAGAAAGTTCTTTTGGAGGCATATGAATGATACCAAAATAGTACTCGCCCATTTAAATGTAATTAACATCAGGGAACAATATTACAAGAGAAGCCTGCAAGATTTTTATTTCAGGGTTTTTTTTCATTCCTTATTTTATGAGGAGTTTGATGATTGCAGTAGTGATTTTATAATTTAATTACCTTTGCTGAAAGCTAAGCTTCTACTAATAGTGGGTCAACATGATCACAAAGCAACCTTCAAAAATATTAAAAAAGAAAGTAAATCCAGCCTATGGGTTCTTACAGCCCAGCTCAGGGGACTAGGGGCGGGCAGCTTGGGTGGCCATGTGTGTGTGTGTAGGTAGAGGGGAAGCACAGAACCAAGATGATAATCATGATACACATATTTACAGATGTGTCGGCTCAAGAAGTCTTCCTTCTGCCCTGAAAAAGACCACTAGATGGGAACTCAAGTCAGGTGTGTTCTGGAAAGGCATGCTGGGATTTCTTAAACACTTCAGTCGGGGTTTGGGGGAGAAGACTAAGGGAAGCACCAAGGATATACTTGATCATCCATTACGTGAAAAGTCATTGCTGAATAAGAGACTCTAGTCAATTGTCACCCAGTTGTCCTCTAATGTACAATCTACAGGAGTCAGTGGCAGTGCTGCCTGGTTCTCCTATTTTAAGTCACCAATAACAAGTGGGAGATAGCTATCTTCCCACATCAGCCTGCTAACTGTCAGCCCTGTTTACTCCAGGACTTCCCTCAGACCTCGGAGTAGGTGAGTCCTGGCAGGTGGTTCCTTTCAACTCATTAAACATGAAAGAGTGACTTGACTCGTAATAAATGATAAGCCCAAGGAAATCCCCAGTGTGCTCCTTCGGAAGAGGCTGAGCTGCAGAGACAGCGTCCATGTTCTCCTGGGAGAACTCCTGAAAACTTCTGGAAGCTGGGAGCTTTTGTACATGCGTCTGATGGCCAATCCTGGGTGGCCATAGACCAGACATGGCCCCAAGGAATCAGATGAAGACTGCGACAGAACCAGCATGCCTGGGCCAGTCTGTCTGCCAGTAAAGCAAACAGAAATGCAGGAGTCACTTTCTCTCATTAGCTCAAAAAGAAAGGACTCTTGCTTACTGGGACTGCTGATGCCTGATGGGGCACTGATTGCACTGGTCAGGAGCAAGTAGAGTACGAAAAACATGAGGGCCAGCTGGGTCTGTGGAATTTCATTCACGGTTGGCTATAAGAGCCGTCTAGTTGGCCTGTCATTCGATTGGCTCCAAGTTTACAGGAAACCCTCCTCACTTTTTGATTCCTTTTTGTGCACTGAAATTTATGTCAATTATCAGTACTAATTAAAATTCCTTAAAGGAAACAACATATGAACGCTGTATCAGGAGATGTTTAATTGCTAGAAAGTAGGATACGTTTTTGTATGTTCCACAACATTGTCTAATATCAATCAATTTACCTGCCATCAATCACTTTATTTATGATCAATATTTTCCCTACATTAAGGAAAAGGAGACTTATAAGAGTACTAATTTCCATACTTTCTTAAAATTCGGGTGAATAGAGTCTCAACTCAATCCATGAGAGTAGGGTAATTGTTTCTTGGCCTTTTTGCTAAGATCAAGTGAGAGCAAGAATGGTGCTTTTCTCTCCCCGAGATGCTCTTCTCCACAAGACACAAGAATGAGTGTGGCTGCAGGAAGAACATACATGTTGTGTGAATTTCCTCATGGGTAGCAGAACCTTCAGCCTCACTCCACATCTAGTCAGAAGGTGACAGAGCTGGGCCCTGGCGGCTCATATATATAATCCTAGTTGCTCAGGAAGATGAGTCCATAAGACTCTTATCTCCAATGAACCACCAAAAGGCTGGAAGCAGAGCTGTGGTTCAAGTGGTAGAGTGCCAGCTTTGAATGAAAAAGCTAATGGACAGTTTGCAGGTCCTGAGTTCAAGCCTTAGTACTGGTACAAAAACAAACAGGCAAACAAACAAACGATAACCATAAACAAAATCTTAATAGGTGCTATGGCCCAGGTCTTTTGCTGACACAAAACCCAGCTGCATTATTTGGCTTTTCAGCCTGTCTCATAACACAGCTGAAAAGTCAATGCCAAAACATAGCTCCGAATATGCCAGACTTGGGGGAGAGGGGATCCTGGGATGGGGACTAGCCTTTGGAGGCCTTCACAGCCACAATGAGAGGTCTCAGCTCCTAAGCCACTCAGGAGTCCCCAAGCCTTCGCCTTGGGGCCACCTCCAGGATTTTGTTATGGATTCCTCTCATGATTGGCAGTTAAAGTTTACCTGACATAGTGAATTATGGCTAATACCATAGACTTCCCTGACTGTACAATAGGTTATTTTTTTTCTATTATGGTATTAGAGAATTTCTCCTTGATGGTGATTCATTCTTTTCCTGGAGAGACACACAGAAACTGACTGACTAGGGACATTTTTAATCACATTTATTGTGTCGTGAAGAATTATGCCAAAATGAATTTGTGTATTTGTGTGTTCTTAAATCAAATAGCAATTTTAATAATCTGGGACTTTTATAAAATCTCAGTGAGCTTAAACTTTCCAGGGGCTTTGTGGAGGGGGTTGGGTACCATATTACTAAAACAAACTCCATAATTGCATTTCTTATGGAAATAAAACCAATTGCAATTAAGTTCTTAACATCTGTGAAGAAATCTGGGTTCTATTGGAGAGAAGATTTTTCAAGGCAGGCTAATGGCCAGCCAGCCACACAGACTTCATTTATTTGGTGTGGTTAATGGTGACCTTTGCAGGTGCGGACACTGAGGATGAGAGTCCCATCTGAATGGAAAAGGCAGTGTCTGGCACAGACGGAAGGCTATCAGACACCAAGCGTGGCTGCTGCAGAGCTGGTAACCCCTCTGAGGATGAAGTGCTGGTACCGATGCTACCCATGCTTGGGGGCTCAGCCAGTACCACGTAGCAGGGATTCTGACTCTGGAAAATGGAGACATTTGAATATGGTAGGGGGGAACACTTCTAGTTCATCTCAGTAGAAGCTACTCCATGACTTAACTGCAAATTAGGCAGGATTAGAAAGCAAAGAAATAATTATTGCTTAAAATAATATGCCCAGAAAAATAAAATGAGTAATTTAGTTATAATGAATTCCTTAGGTTTGTTTGTTCTTACTGTCTTCCTGCATCCTCTCTACTTGCTTTCTGCTTTCTTTTTTCCCTTCCCTACCCTCCTCTCACCATCCCCTCCCCTCCCTTCCTTTCTCTTCCCTTTTCTCTCATCTTCCTTTCTTTCAAATTCTCAAATCTAGATTTGAAGTTGAAGTCATCATGAAGATTTCTCTTCATCCTTGGAAAATAGGGTTTGGGCTATCAAAAGTTAGTTTCTGTTTTTCAGTGAAGACCACACTGGAGGACTGCCATCTATGCACAGAGAGCGAAGACCTCTCGTTTTGCCTGGGCAGTATCTGAGGCAAGAGGATGGTTTACTGGAAGCCTTAGTGTTTGGATGTGGTCAGCTAGGACCGGGGCAAACCTGGCCAGTCCACGTGTGGTGGGCTGATGCGGACTCAACCACATCCACATCCACATCCCACTGCTATGCTCAGGGAGCAGTGGGGGCTGTTGCTGCTCCTCCACACAGCAAAGGGCAGGAGCTCCAGCCCCTCTCCCCCCCCCCCCCCCCCCAGTGGGGGCTGTTGCTGCTCCTCCACACAGCAAAGGGCAGGAGCTCCAGCCCCTCTCCCCCCCCCCCCCCCCCACCGTCCCCCCCCCCCCGCTACATGGTCTCCCCTCCTAGGTGGCTCCACTTACCAGTCCACCAGGAAGCCTACTTTGTGTAAGTGTGAAATGAAATCAGAGACACGGAGACTTCAAGACTCTGAGCAAAGATGGATGCAGCCTTAACACACGCCAGGAGAGTCTCAAGACCTGGCTCTCTGGGACACGCCAGTCCCAGGCCTGGTCAGGGGAGCAGAGGACATCATTATGGGGACATGTGCCCTTCCCGGAAGGCCGCACAGCAGCTCCCCTAACAGACTCTCTTAATGGCCCATCCATGCTCTGGTGTTTGTACAGAGCCGGGGGACTGCTTGTTTACCGACTGGATGAAAGAACACGCTACAGGGTTAGGAACACAGGACCAAGAGAGACCTGGGAAATCTCCAAGACATGAGCAAACTACAAACCACTGCAAATGGGCCACACGCATGAATTAAAAGGATTCAGTTGCCTGAAGTTTTCCTGCATTCCCAAGAAAACTGCAAAGGCACAGGATCGAGGCACAGTTTGGCTACTGAAGGTCGTTGTGCAGACTCATGCCTGGTTCTAGTCAAAGAAATTATCCTGAAACCCCACCGCCACCACCTGTATCTGCATCCCCTCTTCCCCTGCCAGCCTGGCTAGCCCCTAGACTAAGTGATGTGTTTCTTGTCCCCACATACAGGAACAAACCTGAAGTTCAAGTATTAACTCAGCCTGGATATACAAGATAACTTTCAACTAAGTTGAGAAAAGGAAACACATTTGTTATTAGATTTCTGTCTAAACAACATGAGTATGAGTTGAAGTATTGTGGTTGTCCAATTTAAGGCGATCTAGCAAGTATTCATATTTGTTAGCAAACTTACAAGTGTGTTTTGAGAGTGTGTATGTGTGCAAGCACAGAGTTTTCTATCCTCCATTGCCATCAGTGGATATAAAAAAGGGAAATCGTTCCCTCCCATTGTGTTTTGGCCATGAGTATTTCCAGAGTGAATCCCATCCCCTCACCCTGTGTACAAATAACACTCCCACTGCAAGCAGCAAGAGTATAGCTTCAAAAATTCCACGTAAGACACAAGACTCGCAGTGGCCTAAGGTGTCTCTAAACCAGCGTTCAGACTTGCGGTGGCTTTGAATCCTGAACAGGAGAACAGCAAAGCAGGCACAAGCACCAAGGGTCCCCTTCATCGGGGAGACCAAATACTGGTGGTCGTGGTGCAGCTCCCATTGTCATGCGCCTCCCATCGTTGTGTTGCTCCCATTGGCTGCCTCCAGCTCAAGCACTGCACTGTGCTGCCGCCCGTCATGCAGGATCACAGCTGTGAGAAAGCATCCAACATCGTCAAGGTCTGTCAAGCGTGGGGAGGAGGGCCCTCTGCTTGGTCCTGAGAACAGAATGAGAGAGGGGCTGCGAGGACCTGGAGGGCAGAGGCTGTCCAAAGGTACCAGGCAAGACTCAAGTCCATTTAAATATTGCCAGAGGAAGTGACACCCGGCAGGCAGTTCAGGCTGAGTAATCTGGGCCCCTTTGCTGGCTGGATCAAGGTGTCCTAGTCTCTGGTCAGAGGCATGATCAGGGGCTGGCAATTCAGCAGCAGGCTGGAAACACACCCAGATGACACCTGCAGGTGGCAATGATGGTGTGAAATGCGGGCCTGGGCTTGGGGTGGGAGGGGACAAGAGGTCTCAGGGTCCACTTTTGGGGGGACCCCACCCAGGGAGGGGGCTAAGCACGGGAAAAACAAGCATTGCTTTCTACCCAAACAGCCTCAAAGATCATCCGAGAACAAGGAGAGCAGTGTGGAGGCTTCGGGGATTCACTTGTTTTAGTGCCAAGTGGAGGATTGTCAATGCTGAAACGGAGAGGGCCTGGATTCTTCTGGAATGATGCCATTGATTGTCCAGGCTCAGGGAGTCCTCAGTCCTCCTGCACAGCCATCCTCGTGTCGCCTCTGCCCACCTCTCCAGGAAGCAGAGTGACTCTAAGTGTGATTGTAGCTAAAATCCAAAATGTTCTCCAAGAAAGGATGTAGAAGACCTTGGTAATTCTCATTTGGACACTTCCACTAGTGAACAGCAGGTGGGGCTGCAAAAACCATTAGCTTAAAAACGGAAGGAGAGGGCCCCTCCGCCTCCCTCCCCACCAAGCCTTCCTGAGCCATTTTGAAATCCAGATCAGTCTCCTCTGTGTGATTCAGGTCATCGGCGAGCCGGCTTCTTACTGGTGCTTGAGGAATATTGCAGATAGATTAGTAGGGAAAACTAACTTCTTAACAAATAGGTTTGTAATACTTCTTGTCCTATATTGTATTGCTCTAGAAGAGAAAATAATTGTCTGCTATTGACTTAATCCCAGTAATGTCACCCACCAATATTTCAGAAGTAAAACAAAATATGCCCTAGTCCTATTACTGTGATATTACACAGACATATGTGCACACACATTCATGAACATAAATTCTTTAAGTAATTATTTTTTGTTAGATTTAATAGCCTGCATCAACACAGCCTGCAGAAATTGCCATGCACAGACTTGTGTGAAAGTAAAGTACAATACAAAGGAACACGCAGGATTGGCCCAGTGAGGGTCTTGTTGAAAGAACACACAAACCAAACCAGGAAATCAATTTCTCCCACTTGACTTGCAAGTCAAGAAAACAGTCCTTGGGTGGTCCCCAGGGAGCAGGATGGAGCCAGCCCAGCACGGCGGCTGCAGCTGGCCAGCGGCTTTTGTGGCCCTCCTGATTCCAAGGCATATTCACCGCCACCAACAGGGCCCATCTGGGGAGAGGGAAGAGCGAGAGCAGATGGACAGATGCCACTTCTGGGTGAGTTCAGTCCACAAGTGTGTCAATGGTTTGGAAGCTGTGGTGCTGTTGTGCACTGGCGTCCAGCTCTAACCCAGATAAGGAAGGAGGGGGACTTTGGCCCTGGCATGAAGGCTCGGGCTGCCAGATGAGGATTGCGAGCTCGTGCTTGTGATATAGATTGGAGCAATTAACAAGTAGAAGTTGTTTCAAAATAAGCTTAAATCTGCATTTTATGTGTGCAAGTTTCCAGCTGTAATGGGATTCTGATGTCAGCGGAGGGAGAGCCGTCCGCAGCTGTGGTGGGCAAGACAGGGAGAGGCCGAGGCGCTGTGAAAATCGAGAAGAAGTGGTGATTAATTCTTATTATGTGTTTGAAGATTTCACAAGGAGTTCAAGACCCAAGCCCTCTCTCGGGGCTCACCGTGGGGGAGTTGAGTAGCCTGGACCGCCACATGCACCAACCAGCCTCATCAGTTCCTTATCCAGATTTTAATTCCATTCAGTGTTTTTCACTGTCATCTGATTCTCTGGATGTCTGCTAGGTCACTAAACGAACTAATATGGAATCAGGGGTGGCTTACACTGGTCCCTCGTGTGGCCATGACGGGAGGCCCATCGATCCCCCTCTCATTTGATGAGCATTGTTGTATGTCCAGGGAAGTCTGATGCACCAGTTGGATTCCTGGGCAGCCTGGATGGGGGCTGGGGCTATCTGTGGATGCCCACCATTTCTTGATAGGTATCCAGAAAGGCAAGAGCTCCAACAGGCTCTTTGAAGAGTTCACAAAGCTTTATTTTAACTTGTATGTCCAACCATTTGTGTGTGGGAGCTGAAGTACCAGAGCAGCCACACACTAATTCACTTCTGAGGTTTTGTGTCATTTGGACTTTTGCTTGAGGTGGTCTGTTCTCACCCCCAACCCCGCCCCCTCACCCCAGCTTCCTATACAAAACTGGATTGCATGTTCCCAAGTGGGGAAGCAGAATGATCGACACCTCCAAAATAATAAAAGTCCCTTAAATATAGCTAAAAATTATTTAATAATTTTATCATGAAAATAAGAGAAGAAAAAAATCTTAGGGCTGAGAAGGTGGCTCAGTGGTAGAGTGCTTGCCTTGCATGCATTAGGCCCTGGGTTCGATTCCTCAGCACCACATAAACAGAAAAAGCCAGTAGTGGTGCTGTGGTTCAAGTGGTAGAGCACTAGCCTTGAGCTGAAGAGCTGAGGGACAGCACCCAGGCCCAGAGTTCAGGCCCCACGACTGACAAAAAAAAAAAAAGAATCTTATAAATGTCCGCGCAAAAATATTTCTAGTTAAAGTATTAGAAGGTAGCAACTGAAGTTGAAAAACATACAGCCCCAAGTCACAGCCCTTGCAAGTTTTAGGTCAGAAAGCAGGAGAAAACATGGCTCCTTATTTGTGAAAATCTTGGTCCGTCAACCCTGCCACTGAGAGTATTTGCCGCTTTGAGTACTGTTACCTCAGAGAAGAAGAGCCTAGCGTGACTCCAACTAGGTTCGAGGACTGGGAGCCACCAAGACCCAGCAAATCAGCTCCAGGTGCTCAATAGAACACTGTTTTCCAATGGGCTTTGAAGTTCCTGGCTCCTGTATTTTGGTGGATATTAGTATTTTTCAGGTGTGTAGATTGACCTACTAAACTGGGAAGAGAAAGAAACCTCACAGAGGCAGTGACACAAATTATAGGAGACAATGAGCAGAAGCCCAGAATTTACTGGCACACAGTTGAAAATCATGAACATTGAATTAAGGAAGTGGTCAAGGATGGCACAGTGCATCCGTTTTCTGACATGAGCCTCTATTTCTGTTTTCTGCATGTGCATTTTGTGTATAAATGGTACATTCCTTTACACAGGTCAGAAGGCAGACAGGCTGAAATGTAAATGAGCCAGAATAATGCCTGCATCGTTTTCAACATGGCCTTCTGGCTCTGACACAGTCCTGGGGCTTCCAGGATGGAAACAAAGAGCCCTTGTATCCTAGCTCCCTATCTCTGGGAAGATCATGTTGCTCAGTCCTCACTCCCCCTTCCCTTTATTTAAAAAAAATAGAGAAGGGGAAGAATTACAGAGTTCATGCCAGAAAAAAAAAGAGTTTGAAGCCCCTGAAGAATACGGTTGTGCTGCAGGGGAGGGGTAGAATGGGGCTGGAGGATTTAATTTCAGGGCAATGGATGGGTTGATCTCTAATTCATCAGATGCCTCGCAGAACTCACAGTGTTCTGCAATCCTGGGTCCATTTCTGTCCAGTTTCCCTTTAGAAAATGTTTTGAACTCACTTAGTTTTCCATATGGTATTGCCTGGACAACTTGGTTATTGTATGTGCAGGCAGATGTTGGCTTTAAGTGCTTTTATTTTGAAGTGAAACGGGACAATGGAGCAATGATCGTTTTTCCGTCTTGTCTGTCAACCTTTCCTCAGTAAGAGTCTGAAGCTCACCTGAGCCAGGTCTGGGCTGGATCCTCTCAGGGCGGTACGGTTGCAGCCTGCCTCCTAGTTGAAGGTTGCAACTTAGCAGAAGGAACAGTAATAACGCAGACACGTGACCTTCAGCATAAGTGACTTTCCAGGGACTTTGGTCTTTGGGGGAGGCCGGGCATGGATGGAGTGGCACCAAGCAAACCTTCTGACTGCATCCCATGCCTGCCCATGGACTCTGCGGCCCCATGCTGACGGCCAGGCTCCCAGCATCTGCACACGGGGCTTCCCCTGTGCATTGCAAGCTGGAGCAGATGAGGTTTCCACCCAGCCCAGTGTCAAGGCCCAGCTGAGAAGCAGTCACAGCTGCTCTGCTCCAAAACTCTAACAGCCAAAGGTAGGGGGTCTTGGAGGGGCGCCAGGAACTGCCTGAGAGGTCAGAGGAAGGGGGAGGCTGTGAGCTGGAAGGGGGAGAGCGGAAGGAGGCCGTAATGGGATGGCAGGATGCCCAGGATTCATGGGGCATAAAGATGGGATGGGGCGGGGGCAGTGAAGGATTATGGGGGAGGCAGCAACCAGGCAGCAGAAGCAGAGAAAGCTGGGACTGTCAGACAGGCCCAGAGAGGCAGGTCCGATGGCGAAGATTCAACCTCAAATGCTCCTTTTAATCCGGGTGTAGAATGTCAACAAAAAAATTCGCAATACTTACTAAATAATAAATAGCAAGATGTTGGTCAGAGCCCACAGAAAGGGGACAAATGTTTCCATAAATCCCACACTTAATTTGTGAAAAATCAACAAATTGAAGCATGACTATATAGATTCAAATGAAACTTGTGAACAGAATTACCCATAATGTCCTGACAAAAGCTACACAAATTTCTGATTTGCATAGCTACTTCTGGAAGCAACTTGTTCTGTTTTTGTTTTCTGTTTATTTTGTTTGCTGTTGTTTTTTGTTGTTGCTGTACTTCATTCCAATGTCCACTCTTCTTGGTTCAGGGAAAGCAAACTTTTCTTGTTCTAACATGCTGCAGGACGGTGCTGTGAGGCAGGTTCCAAAGCGGTCTGAGATTCACTCAGCTCATTGGACGCTAAAGACAAAAGTCCATGAGATGGCGTTGGCAAAGGGCAGTGCCAGACAGGACTTGGGTGGGCATCCAGAGACAAGAGAACAAAAGAGAAAAGAGGGCACGGATCTCTGGATACAGGGTCAGAAGGAAGGAAGGGCTTGGAGGGAGAGCAGGACAGAGACGGACACTCAGGTGGAGAGAAGGGGGATGGGCAGCAATGGTACCTGGGTGCCGACATTCATTGCCAAGGCTAAATGACAGCCCAGGGACAATTGGCATTCAGCCTCAGGTCACGTGTCCAAACCCACCTCCGAGCTCTTTCCATTCTGGTCCACAGTCCACCTCCTCCGTACCCTGAACTTCCTCACTCACATCGGCATCTTGCAAGCCGGAAGCGTGGTCTGAGCTAGTCATGGATGGAACCCAACCCCTAGCACGGAGCCGGAGAACTGAGAAGCACTCTGTGAAAATGCACAGTTAAAAGCCAAAGAGACTCATGAAAGACATAAAATACACAGTCTCCTCACGCTGAGACAGCGCACTGTTTTTGTTCTCTCTCACACACACAGAAGTAGCCATGTGAACCCAGGAGAGTTTAGAAAAGGTTAGATCCTCCCAGAAACCTCAGGTGACAACTCAAGGTAGCTCAGGAAATTCGAGCTGGCCAGGTTTATTGCGTGTCACTAGCAAGTACCGTTTGGAGCCAAGGGAATTAGCAAACAAATTCCACAAACCAATGGCAGTTATTTTTAGCGAGGTAGTAGGAAATGAGAGCCTAAGGAGAAATGGCAAGAATGGATGTGAAAGTGATTTTTTTTTAACTCGAAAAGAAGATTGATCCTGATTTTTCCATCTGGGAGCTAACCTAAATCCCTAGGAAAATAAGGTCCCCTCAAGCCAAGGCAAAATTAAAGAGACAGAGCAATCCATACTCATTAATAGTCCCATAATGCATCAGGAAGGACTCGCTCTACTTCCACTCTTCTGATTGGCAGTGGGCGCGCTTCTTGTATAGCAAGCCAGTAAATATGTTTGCATTGTTTATAAACATGTCTTGATTGCAGAGAAAAAACCGGTAGAGGTTGATTCCGTTTGGTTTATATAAAAATAGGATGGTTGGGAGCCTGAACCGAGATCTGAGTGGTGACTAATTGGGTTTACTGGTTTGGGTGAGAGAGCCCTTAGGAATGGGGACCCCAGGAAAACACAGGCGCAGCTGGGCTATGGAAGCAGGGACTGGTGGAAAGCAGCTTCGGAAGCTGTTGGTGACAAGCAAGTGGGACTTCCCCTCCTTCCACATCGGAAGCAGTCCCCACACTCAGAGGAGTTCTTTACCCTCTCTTCCATTATCTCCTCACCTCTTTTCCCAACTCCACTCCTCACTGTCATCACCTAGGTCTAGACTTCAAGGTGTACTAATGGTGTTGCAAACGGCCAGGTCTTTGGCTCTGCCACCAACGGCTCCAGAGCCTCAGTGGACAGGCAGAAAGGACCAAGGAGCACCCACGGGTGGCTGTGGGCACCTTCAGGCAACAGTGAAGGCCACAGTTCCTCAGACCACGGGGGCCTGCAATGTTCACCGAGGCCCAGCCCCAGAGAATCTCCCAGTGTGGCTGCACCACACTGCCTGGCCCGACCTCTGAGTAAGAGGAGAGAAGGAACGTGTTCTCCCACTCAGCGAGCCTGTCTTCCCCCTCAGCCAGAGCAGGGCCAGAATGACCCCGTCCGCTCTCACTGGGTGGGCTGGGTCTGGAGAAGCTCCCAACCATTGCTTCATCTCAGTTCCTCTTGGAAGCTTTCCAGTTGCCAAAGACATAGAGGTGACCTGCTATTTGTTTCTGCTGCTGCTGCCTGTTCTGAGAAAAGAGGGAAAGAATTCCATGGACCCCAGCTGGGCTCCAAGAACAATCCATCCTTCCATCCATTTCAAGGAGTTAATGGTGTGAATGTATTCAGAACTTTGGACTTCATGTGAGCTACGAATGGTCTGGTGCGAAAGCCACGCCACACTACTACTCGCTGGTGATGGGGACTGTTGGACCCAGAGACAGCACAAGGCACTGGAAGGCTTGGACTCAGGTCTGTCCCCGACATTCTGTTTCTATCCAACATGTGAAAATACTTCACCCACTTGGGTATCTTTCCCATTAAATCAAACAAGGCATTGGATAAGTTTAATAAGGCTGAGATCAGGAAATAATAAGAACTGTAATAATCAGGATAGCAGGATGACCATTGTGACCAGGAATTGTCTTAGCATCTTCTTTTTCCCGGTGTGTACTGGATACCACCCATTCTTCCTAGCAGACTAGCAAGGACCCAAGATTCCTGTAGGCCTGAGCACAGAGGGCTGCTTCCCAGAAGGAAACATAAGTTCCCCTAAAGAAGCTCACAGACCTTTGCATGTCTTTGGAGAGTCGCATAAGGAACCTTGCCAAGGCTGGAGCCCCATCGAGTGCCACCCCCAGGTCCAGACAGCCCCATCTACCTGACCTTCAAAGGCCAAACCTCCGCGAAGAAGCCCACCATTTCCCAGTACCTCCCTTTGTGGAAGTCCCACCTCCCGTGCTGTGCAGCCCTTATCACGTTTTATCCTTCCACTTCATGCACCTGCTACTTTTACCACTGACTTTGCTTATGAGAACACAGAGCAACGGTAAGGTTGGAGAGCTCTCCACAACAGATAGGACGGTGGGGTGGGGTGGCGGGCATACAGGTATCCAATTAGCATTTGTTGAGATTGGATCCCAGAGGTCACAGTTGCTGACACAGCCAGCACAAGAGCAAAGCGAGAAGATGGAAACAGGCCAAGAGTATGTCAAGGCTTGGTGAGTGGCATCTTGGTACCTGCAGGGGTGAGGAGGTCTAAATCCCCTGGGCCCAAGATACCTGGTCCCTGTGAACCGAGATGCTCAGCTTTCCCAGGGGTTTGGATACCATGCAGATTTCTCGGTCTTCTTCTATGCGCCCCTCTGAGCTTTGACTTTGCCTGTCCTTCACATTAAGCTAGTCGTTTTAAAGATTTGGGATCACCTTTAATGACCCTCTCTCCCCACTTGGGAACTGAAGAAAAAAGGCTCTGGAATCGTCCCGGCGTCTGGGAACACGCGCCTCTCGTAGACTGGCTGCTCCAGGCCTTGCAGAATCACCTGCTCGGAGAACTTCCACATTCCACGCTGGCCATCCCTGACCTCTTCAAGTACTGGAGACACTGAGTGCCCGGGATCAGCCTTCTTTCGTTTCAGCTGCGCTGGAACATCTGGGTACCCGCTGGCCAGGGCACAGGAGGACCTTGCATTCCGGCCCGGATCAGCAGGCCCAGTAGAGTAACGACAGCTCCAATTGCCTGGCGATGAGCTGCTGGAGACAGGGTCTGGGATACCGGTCTAGAAGAAAAGACCTTGTGGGAACGGCAGGGGCACTGGCTTCTTGCTGTGCTCTCATATCCCAGTGCTTGTTTCTCCCTAGCCTCCCACCCTCAAGAAAAAGCCCTGCTTTTCAGCTGCAGACCCCATTTGGCCTTGAGAGGAAGATAGCGGACATGAATCACTGACATGGAAAAACAGAGGTGCAGCATATTCTAGCCCCAGCCAGGGGCCCCGGGCCCTCCAGGCTGCTTCAAGCCAGACTTTAACATAAATAAATAAAGAACTCCTAGTCACCAAATAACAAAGTCAAACATAAAACTCAACTAGGAGGCCAAAATTGCAAACGGAACTCTGCTTGACTTCAGATAAAAAGAGAAAAGTCAGGCTGGGAAGGTGGCTCAGTGGTAGAGCACATGCCTTGCATGCATGAGGCCCTGGGTTCGATTCCTCAGCACCACATAAGCAGATAAAGCCCGAAGTGGTGCTGTGGCTCAAGCAGTAGAGCACTAGCCTTGAGCTGACGAGCTGAGGGACAGCGCCCAGGCCCAGAGTTCAGGCCCCATGACTGAAAAAAGAAACCTTAAAAAGAGAAAAGTCACTGACTGTGCTGAAGTTTTCATGACAAATCCCTAGAAGCACACACACACACGTGTGTGTATATGTGTGTATGTGTATGTATGTATGTGTATATATGTGTGCACGTGTATATGTGTGTGTATGTGTATACATGTGTGTATGTGTATATATGTGTGTGTGTATGTCTGTGTGTGTATATGTGTGTATGTGGATTGTGGATGTGTGTGTGTGTAGTCTAAGCTGTCATGAAGACCTCTGCCTGCATTTACAGGGGACCTGATGCATAGAAGAATCAGGGAGACAAGGCTTACCTGAAAGCTAGAATCAGGGAAGAATAGCAGATGGACCAAAGGACCTAAAGAAAACAAAACAAAACTTGGGAGCACAATTAAGATCATTATTTAAAATACATTGTTAAAAAAATGCCAGCGTGGTAGTACCTGTCTATAATCTGGGCACTCGGGAAGCTGGAGGGGGAGTATCCTGAGTTTCAAATCAGCTTAGGCTTCAGAGTGAGACCCTGTCTGAAAACCCATCAATTAATTAATTAAAATACAAGTTTCATTCGTATTCTACAGAAATAAAAAGGAATCCGCTTGGAGAACTGGTTAGTTTGTTTCCTCTGAACAATGGGAATGCTTTCCCAGGCATAGTTCTCTTCTATAATTGGCAGCCAAGAGGTAAAGACTGGGAAACAGCTCTCAGCTCCAGGCCCAGTTCCCAGAAGGCTGAGAAACTGGATCATCCGTCCAGCTGGGGCAGCGGAGGCAGAGGGGTGGGGTAGCGGCCCCCTTCCCACCTCGCCCTCTTTCCCTCATCCATTCCTTCACTCATTCTCTCTGGTGCATCATGGTCTTTCCAGGTATTTTCCCTCTCTAAGCTCAAACGCCCCCTCTTGGAGGCTGTAGGTACTTCTCCTCCCGCGCTTCTCCACATGTCCTGCCTGCACTCACACTCACGTACAGACCAACACGAGATCCTCCCTCTCAGGCCCTTGGGGGACAGTGACTCACCCCTCCCCCGAGTGTGCAAAGCCCCTGGAGGCCCCTGAAAGTCCTCTTCTCGTGCTGACACGTGGGGCATTCACGTTCCTGAGTTCTGGAGGAGTATACAGTGGAAGTGTTGGTACGAAATCCCTTACCCAGGAAGTCAGGATGACATCCCGCTGTCCAGCCCTGGTGCCCCTTGATAGGTGCCACACTGGGGACAGTGAAGGCAGCGCGTTCGTGGCGGCTGGCGTGAACATGGGAAAAGGCCTCCGTGGATCTCTTCTTCATGGATGTAGAACCACAGAGCTTCAGCAGCTAGCTAGGTACCCGAGGCACAAGGTGGACAAGACACCGAGGGAATGTCATGTTGAGCAGGAAGGGTCAAGGAGTAAACAGGAAGGGATCTTGCAGGCTTGTGGATACCAGATCCTGTGGGGTCGGTAGAAGCCAATGGGGAAGAACCAAAGCTTGGGGAGAGAGATGGGCTTGGTAAGTGAGAACCCACGCAGCTGACTCTGAGCAGGGAGGGGCTGAGGGTCAGCACTCCGAAGGAGGAGACGCGGAGGGGCCCCAAGACAGAGGGGAAAACCCAGATTCTTTTTGGTATTCTGTTCTTTTTTCTTTTTGTTTTGAGCTAGGTAGGGGCAGTACCAGGGGAACCACACCCTAAGCTCTGTGCTTTCAGTTTTTCAGATAGGGCCTCATTTTTGGCTCAGGCCAATTTGGGAACCACGATTCTTGTACCTATGTCCCCCCTCCTCTGGAATCACAGGCACGTGCCACCACGCCAGTTTGTGGCTTGAGATCCCACTATCTGTCTCTATCTGTCTTGTCGCTTGGGAGAGGCATGGGCTGACCACCCCCTCTCTTCCACTGCCCAAGTACTGAAGTGGCAGGCATTAGTTGCTTCATCCACCAGGAATTCTGTATCTCAGTCTTCCTTCTTGGTGTGTATGTGTTGGAGGGGAGTGTTCAGGGATCAAACCCTTGCTGGACAAGTACTGCCACTAAGTTTCAGACTCAGCCTCCAGATTCTTGAACCTGGACTTTGGGAATCTCTGCTGACCTGTGAGTTCAGCCTCAGTAGGAGACTTGGGCAGGAATGTTCGTTGAAAACAGAGCTTTCCTTTCCCTTCCTATAAAGGTCAGTGTGTTGGGGGATGCCAGTTCAAATCCCCCCTGGAGTCATGGGGTGACTCTCCACCCTTTTTCATCTTTCAGCTCTCTTGGGGACCCAGAACAGGGTACCCTGGTACCCGTTTCTTCCCCTCAGCTTCTCCCAGGTAGACAGGGCCTGGACCTGAATGTGAAGAAAGCAGGAAGAAAACTGGAGAAGGCTTGACAAAGAGTCTGGAAACCTTACACCAAGCCAAGGCTGCTCTCAGATAAAATGGGTGTTGTCAGGACTCCCCCTCCCCGCTTTCCTCTGGTTTGCATCATTTTCAGATATCAAAAGCAGCCATCGGAGTTTTGCGGTGTTAGAAGCGAGAGCACTCTGCCTCCTGAACACTCCCCAGATGTCCCCTGCCACTGGCTCGCTCTCTAGTGACTTCTCTCCCTAATGAAATCATCTCGTCTGTGGCCTCCTCGGCCTGTGTTTCGTTACTACTCACATTTTCCTTGCAGAAAGAAGTGTGAGGCAGCTAAAAGCATTCCTTTGGAGATACTATCTAACCAGCCAGGGATTTCCAGACCTGCAGAGGTGTGTGTGTGTGTGTGTGTGTGTGTGTGTGTGTGTGTGTGCGCGCGCGCGCATGCGCACACGTGTGTGCATCCACACATGCATGTACACGCACCCTCCCTCCTGCGTGGACAGGGGGCCAGGCAGGCAGGTCCCCCTCCCTCTTTGGTTCAGGGTTGTTAAGCTCTCGGTTTAGCAATGTGGCTTTTATGGGCATTGGTCCTGAATTCAGGACAGCGCTGCATTTTTAATTATGAGGATGTTAAATGGATTTAATGGGTAACATTCTCCCGATTCACCAAGCATTTTTATAACATTTATTAAAAAAAGGCCAAAGTTTATTTTACAATCAGTAATAAACAGGAACGCAAAAAAAATGCGGCCATTGGTACAATGGCCCAACACGTTCGTTTCGTCCACAAACTGCAGATTATTCTTGCTCGAGAAGCGAGGGGAGAAGCAACATTGAAGTCCTATTCATTTGATCATCTTACTTAATAACAACAGATGCTCCGAGCAGTGGCATTTTGAGAAGAGCGGTGTCTGCTGCTGGTTATGAAATGGCAGGACATTTGGCATCCTCACACATCCCACCATTCGAAAACCGTAGAGTCACATAAACGGCCAATGAGAGGTAGGGAAATTTAGCTCCTGTCTGCAGAGCACAGCTCATTCCATCCCAGTGATGCAAAACAGCAGAGCAGGGCCACCTTTCAAAAGAAGAGTCTGGGAAACTTCCCAGGCTGCATCCTCCCCAGCAGCAAAAGGGACCGGCACACACGTGCGCTCTCTCTGGCATGCACACACACACACACACACACACACACACACACACACTGAGCACCACACACTGGTGAAAAACAGATTTAATAAAGCAGCTTTAATAAAGAAATGCTATTTCCTGATCATGAATTATGTCATGACTTGAACATTATTAAAAAGGAGTACATCTACATCCCAGAGAGAAGAGGGACTCAGCCCTAAAGACAGACCTTCTCCCCAGCCCAGCCCAGGCAAGAGCCAGGCAAAGGGAAGTGGACAGGCAGGTAGACACAGGAGAACAAACACAAGCAAGGATTCTTGTGTTTGCATCCACAGCTGCTGGAACACTGGTGTTCCTGTAGAACCAAGGAATTGTCCACTCTCCACCCAGGACTCAGGAAGGAACCCTACAGTAGAGTGGCCCTTACCTCCTCCAAATGACCTTTCCGGTCCCACCAGGGAGCATATTACATGGGAACCTTGAGGAACTGCCCTGCCCCACCATGTCCCTCCGAAGATGGCAGCCTGGCCTCTGGGCGTGGCATCCGCCAGCTGAGCCGCCCTTGCCCCACGCAGGCCTGGGCATGTTCTGATGAAGTGGAGACATGCTGTCCATTGCTCAGAGAAAAGAGGAGGCACTTACGCAAACTCAACACTGTGAGTGTTCCCACAGCTAGCAAAGGACAGCGCCAGACCAGAACAAGGCTCCCAGCCCTGGGACCTGCTTCCATAGGTTTCAACCGCCCCTGGTCTTCTCCAACTTACCCTTCCTGCCTGGGCAGGACACCAGACAGAATCAACCATAGACACAGTCCCAAGGCCTGGGCAGCCAGTGTTTCTGTAGGTACTGGGCTGCTCTGAGCAGAACTAAAGGAAAGGATTTCAGTGTTTGGAGAAGGAAGGCAATAAGCATCCCAGGCAAAGTCTGTATGGGGCCTGGCGTGACTGTGGACTGAGCAAAAGCTCAGTCCCTGAACAGCAGGGTCAACACAGCTTGGGTAGAGTGGTGAGCAGCCACTGTGGTTACAAGAAGCACATACACAGTCTTATTGGAAGCAAGTGCACGCCAGGTATAGCAATGTCCAGCCCGGCCCGGTGGATGGGTGCAAGGCCCATTGAGAACCTGAGAAAGGCCCTCAGCTCTCACAGTTGTGGCTCCATCCCTTCCCTGTGGCCTGAGAAAGGCCCTCAGCTCTTGCAGTTGTGGCTCCATCCCTTCCCTGTGGCTTTGCTCTTAGAGATGTGTCAGGTAGAAACTCCACAGGCATTGGGGCAAGGATATTGCATAACTGAGCAAGGGTAACCCTCCTTCCAAGACACAGAGGGCCCACCGGCCTCCAGAGAGTGGGCCCTGATGTGGAAACAGCACCTGCCCTCTGTGGCTGCACACCATTGCTTCCTCCAATTAGAATGCCGTGTTAGCAAGTTTTCCATTAGTGAAACAAAACAGCAGAGGGTGGCAACTTTGCAAAAAAAAAAGAGAGAGAGAGAGAGGTTTAATCAGCTCAGTTCTGGAGAATCAATGTTGTGGCCTCAACATCTATTGGCTCTGATGAAGGCCTCAATGTGTATAGCATCAAGATGGTGGGAGAGCATGAGAGAAGGCAGGGTCACATGACCAGACAGGAAACCACGCAATCCCTTCCAGAGCTATTCCTTCAACTGAAATAAGGACTTCCTGTGGGTCCCACCACTTAAAGTGTCCCTACCTTGTCCACACCACTCAACTTAGGACTAAGACTCTATCATAAAACCCTTGGTGGGGGAATGACCATTCAGCCCCAGAGTGTAAGTTATCCATGGTGAACAAACCTCAAAACACCAGCTGAGTCTCAGTATAGAAGGAAAGCATCTCCTCCTCCCGCATCAAGTATTTGTCTCTGTCATTCACCGTATGATTGTCACTTGCTGTTTGATTCAGGGACTCCAAGGGAAGAGAGTATCTGGCCAAAATTAGGGGAGCTGCCACATGTTTGGTTTTTGTTGTTGTTGTTGCTGTTGTGTTCGAGTATCCGTAAACATAAACCTTGCTGGCTGAGAGCTGATTGGCTGGGTTTTTATTTCAGCCCAGAGTGATTTTTTTTAAATGACTAATTTATAAAATCTTTCAAAATCGGGGTTTCTAATGGAACTGCTTACACAACCATAACTCTGGGGTCGCAAACGGCACCACTGTCATTAAGGGTGTGTTGTTGTTTGTTTTATGCTAATCTGACTTCAGTGTGACAGGCTGTCACCTGCGTGGGGGGCACCGTTCTGTGCGAGATCAGCCCATATGGCACGAGCTAAATTGTGTTGAAGCTATGGGCTAATTATGGATGAGTTAATAAAGGCAGGCAGAGCAGGCCTGGCCATCCCCCGTCTTCAGAGGGCCCCTCCTCGCCTCACTTCCAGCCTTCCAATCTTCACAGTTTGGTCCTGGGACCAAATCCATAGCTTTTGAAAATGTACCTTTTATCCTTCCCGGAGCCCTACAATCTTAAAACTGAAAACGCTTGCCGCCTTCTTCAGTAACTGGTTATCTCATGAATCATTTAGAACTCAGAGCACAAGGAGCCCATACAGCTCGGGAACAAACACTTGAGTGACTTATGCTTCTCAAGTTTTGCTTCTGAGAAGAAAAGCTAACTATGTGTCACCGTAAGGTAAGTTTTCCGGGCCTAGACACACTAGAGTCATTTATTATCGCTCAGAACAGTGAGAATCAACTTCCCTCTGGAAACATGTCCATTGGGTTTTGAATCAAAAGAAGGAAAATGAGATTAACTCATTATCTGGTTTGAATACATTGCCTTTAAATTGCAGTTTGGGTTTTCTGGAAAGCCTTTCTCTCTCTCTCTCTCTTTCCGTCCAGTACTGGTCATACCATACCTTCCCACTGGAGATGGCCACATGCAAACAGCCCTTTCTCCAGCCATCGGCAAGGGAAGTGCCTTCCAGACAGGGGGGTGAGCCCTCCAGGGCCATCCTGGGGGACCACATTGACGCTGCTCTGTTAATCAACTAGCACCAGAAGCGGGGGACACATTTGGCTTCTCCCTTCCGTTCCAAGCCCAGCTTGCTCGTGATATGCCAGCTTGGGGAGTCAGATTTCTTGGGTGACACCCTCAGCTTCTCCCTACGTGGTCTTTAGATGTCTCAATTAACTGGAACAGTGACTCGAAAAACATGACAATCTGCCACTTTCCTAATATTCGCAAATAATTGCACTTTGCATTGCTCAGTAAAGTTCAAACTCCGAGAAACTAAGCTATCAGCTCTCTTGATGGTGAGAGGCAGGCTGAAATGAATTCTTTTTAAAATCACTAGCAAATTTCTTTCCCTGATATTTTTATTTTTAATAAAAAGTGCAGCCTGCTTTTCATCCTCTTTCTATAGTCTCTGCTAGATTATTGGCATTCAAAATAAAATGACAACTATATGCATAAATATAAAGGTGAAATTATTCAAATAAAACCTAAGAAGGCAAGAAGTCAGATTTGCACAGGAAGAAGCAGAGTCCGTCTCCCCACCTCTGGCCAGGTGCTGTGCAGCTGGGCTCCGTCTTCCCTCCTCAGCTTCTATCTCATAGTCTCTGATGAGACCAGAGGAATGCACTCTGTGCGTTTCATGGAGCTCAATACAGTGGAGCCATGTGATGCAAAGAGCTAAGTGAAGAGCAGGCAATATTTAAACACAGGTATAATCTCATACCCAGGATGGTCAAACATGAACACATCATCATGGCGCCTCTGACAGGGCCGAAGCTGGGACAGAGATGGTGGGCTATCTTTGGCCAGGTAAGAGAAGAGGAGCCTGGTTCCACTCACAAGTCTTTTCCTGTCGAGAGAAGATATCCGCAGACTGCACCATCTCTGCTTGAGCAGGGTCACTGTCTATTTTCTGTGGCTTTCCCAAAACCCCTGAGATTGACCACTTGTAAGAAGTTTAGTTAGACCCACGGTAGTTCTGGAGGCTGGAATGGCAAGATCAGGTGGTTCATCTGCCCGGCTTCCGGTGAGAGGTCTGAGCTGCTCCTTTGGGAGGGGATCCAGGCCTACAGGACCTGAGGTGGACTCTCAGGAGACTCACAACTCCCTCCTCAATACCCACTGCCCAGCTCTGCTGTACTGTTCACCAGGGGCAAACCCGGCTGCCCCCTGGGGGCCGGATGCCGGGGTTGTACACAGCCAAGTCTTTGTGGAGGATACTTTATCCAGGTGGGGCTCTTGTTCCCAGTCTGATGCTGGGCCTAAGAGTCCATGGAGCCAGCAGTGAGGAAGGAAAGGTAATCATAATATGCAGCTGTACCTCTGAGGCTCAGCCAGGCCCCGTGCAACAGACTAGGACTTGATCTCACCACACCTCTAGGCGTGTGACTTTGACTTGAGGACTTCCTGCTGAAGAGGCAGGTGGATGTTATCACGGAGGCCCCCCACAATACCAGAAGCAGGAGTCAGAGGGGCCGGACAGAAATGACGCAGGATCAAGGGGAGCCCTGTGGCCCTCCGGCTGCAAAGAGTGACCTCGGCCTACCTCCGCGCCCCCGCCCCCACGGATGGGCCCTTCCAGTGTGGTAGAAGGTCCTCCTATAAAAACGGACCTAGTCCCAGTGCAGTCTGGGATTGAGATATCCAGGCAGGGTTAAATAAATAGGGTGCAACAAGTAAATCTCCTTTGATGGAAAAGTGGACAATGAGAGTTGAGCAACATGTCTATGTCCAGTGTTGCCTCCAGGTCAAAGGTGCTGGCAGCCATGGCCTTCAGAACTGTAAACAGCCTGGTACAGCCAGGCTTCCAAAGGAGAGAGCATAGAGGCTAAACCACATTCAAAGGTCTTGCATCCAGATGACCAGCTTAGTCAATCTCACAAGTTAGTCAGTCTCTCAGTTTCCTCCTGAGCTGTGCCTTCCCTCAGGACAGACATGCAACTGCTTCCATTTTAAAGACCAAGGCCCTTCACTCCCCGGCGTAGAGGCCAGGTGTCACTCATTCAGGGTTACTCCATGTCCTGATAAGAAAGGACACTGGAGAGTGAACTTGACCGCTCAGTCCTTACACTTCATCCTGTCTTCAAATGTACAGTGACTTTACTCCCTTTTTGGTGAAAGATGGGACATTCGGGGACGCGAGACCACAACACCCTTTCCCCTCTCCTGGGCCCATTGACAGACGCTGGCCCTCCCTCCACTCAGGCTCCTGGGTGCAGCTGGGTGGATCTGGGCTTTGCTCTTCATCAATATCCGCGCTGCACTGCCAGGTCGGGTACTGGAAAGCAGGCCACATATTCTATCTAGTTGGGAACCATTGTCATCCCTGTGTCACCCAGAAGAACACAGAGGAATGGAGGTGAGGCGACTTGTCCAAGACCACACAAGCTAGAGTCTACTCAGATCGCCTGGCTTAGAGTCCACTCTCACTATGAAACCACCCCAGGGGGCTGCTGTTTAACCAGAAGCGGTTGAACTTTCTCAGGCTCTCATGGAGCAAGGTGACTGGCCAAGACATCTATTCAAGGTGTGGCCAACCCATCAGTGCTACCCAGCTACGAGCCCGAGTCCTTTACCAATGAGATAGGAGGCTGGCCTCGAGTGCCGTCTCCTCCTCTCTGCTCACAACTGGCATCCACGTTCCTGAATCCTCTCTGGGCCTCATACTGCTGTACCCAGAATGCTGAGCTGAAGCGGGCCCATCTGCTTTTGGTGAGAAAGGCACATGGGTTTATCTCGGTGGGATGCCAGCCAGGCAGCAAGTGTTTCCTAACTTCCTTCCGACCCTCGCTCTCGTGTGTATGAGCTGCTTCCCCCGTTTACTTCTGGCGATTCCCCTGCTCTTCAAAGCCATCTGCAGGCTGGACCATTTAACAGCACACTGTGTCTGCTATACAGATTATCGATCGCCTCTTCTGAGACGCCTTTCTCACACTGCCTCCTGCAGAGAGTTGAAAATGGAGTTCTACGCGCAACGCGCACCTTTTCTCAAGTTCAACCACCAAAACACTTCTGTGTTACAAGACTCATAGGATGTTCTTATCTTTATTTTATTTCTTCCCGGAGATGCTCTCATGGGGAACAAAAGCCTGTGTGTTGGGTTGCCCAGACTCCTCCACGGAGCCTTCGGTCCAAGCGATGGAGGGCACGGCTCCTCACTGACACAGGCACGGCAGATTCTTACCTGTGACTTGACAGGAATTGGGGCCAGGGAAGTCATCCTGGCTTTTCAGCTCTTTATCCAATCAGCACCTGCCGCCCCACGCATGGCTGTGAGAATGGGGCGCATGTGTGTTTGGTTTGGAAACTTCTCACGCACATTTTTGAGTGTCCCGAGTTCTGACCAAGAATTTCCCAGAGGGCTCATCAGTGACAACAGATTGATTTATATTTACAATTGTAAAGGTAAAAAGGAGGGCATGAGCAGGTCTGAAGCCAGGAGCATTTGGGTGATGGGAAGTGTGTGTGTGTGTGTGTGTGTGTGTGTGTGTGTGTGTGTGTGTGTGTGTGTGTGT
>NW_012267274.1:3043440-3065940 GCF_000151885.1 Dipodomys ordii
GTGTGTGTGTGTGTGTGTGTGTGTGTGTGTGTGTGTGTGTGTGTGTGTGTGTTTGGGATAGGAGGATAGGCAGGAACGGGGTTGGGAGATTGAAGACTGTGGTTGGTTTCTGCCAAGCATTTGGAATTTCACACATATCCAGACGTTAGCTGGATGCCTGCCCCAAAGCCAGACTGATGCTGACCACTGGCTCCAGAAATCGGGGTCCTGGAGCTCCCAAACACTCTGTAGGCGCCTGAGACAGATGTGTCTATGAGGGATTCCTAGGTCAAACTGATTAATTTAATTTTCCTAGGAAAATTGTTATCATACCAAAATCATTACAGCTAGTGTTTTTGCAAAGGAAAATAATAGTTTAAATATACTGGCTTTCCCGATGTGGCATGTCCATCAAATCCCTTCAACTGTTTCACAGCCTACTAATTCGATTAAGCCAATTTAATGACTCAGGCACAGAAAATGCCTTACCTTGCCTCTCCCTCCTTCACTAATGCCTACACAGACAGAGAATTGGGTGGGATAATTTTAAGGCCAGGCCCATATAAGCTGGGAGATTCAAATTAAGGTTTAATTAACCTGCTTAGCACAAGAATCTCTGAACAGCGGGAGATTTTACACACTGTTACATGTGATCTGTAATAACCAGACACAACAGGCTCCTCACAACCATTCTATGGACTGGGATATCAGCCATGGCCAGTATATTTGAGCAAATGTCCGGAGCCTATCAATTCCAGAAGAAAATACTTGGAGAGAGCCTCACTGATCACCCTGGGCTGTATGTACATATAGAGAAGGATCTGGGAAGGAAGCTTGCCTTCAACCAAGCTACCTGTCCTGTTGTAAACAACCAACGCATTGCTGGATCCCTGAGCTGCTTAGCACCTGCTTGAACCAGCTCACCCACACTAGCCCACCATGAACTGAGAGTATGGTTGAAACTGAAGCCTGGCATTGCAGTTGAACCAGTTGAACACTCAGAACTCCCAGCTCATCTGGGAAGAGCATGTCTGGCTTGGGCACCATTGTCTTTGTAGATGCATATATTTCCAACTTTCGGAACGAGAGGGGTGTATGGGGGTGTTCACTTCCCCTTTGGGTTACCGCATTGTTCCCTCCTTACTTCTGCTAAATTCCATGTATAAATGAATACCAAAAGCTTGGGAGCAATTGAGAGCCACAATATTTTCCCTTCTTCATCCAGCACCTCACTTCTGTCCACTAAATGGTCAGCTTCCAGATGCTATTATTTATAAGGAAAACATGGACAATTTGACGTGCCATCTAAATCATGGCATCTCACAGTAGGCTGATTGAGATTGAATGAAAAAGGAAAGAAAGGAGGATTCCTCTTCTGAATGGATTTAAGACTCCTCCCAACTTCTTCTCTTCTCCCCACCAACCATCTTGTCACACATGGTAAACAAACTTACCTGGATACTTCTGTCTACTAGAAAGACCACACCCTCCAGTGGGTTTTCTCAGAGAAGATGGTGTAGCCATGGACAGTTGCCAAGTCTAGTTAGGTGTGGTAACATTTCCTGAAGAAGTTTTTTCCGATGAACTGGGCCTTTTGCATTCAATGACTGCAGAAGATGAGTTGACTGTATTCCCTTCGGTCAGCCAGCTAAGCATTGACTGTTCCATTTAGAGCAAGATCCAACCTATCTCCTAGCTATTTAGGGCTTATTTCAGATTTCCAACGTAAGTGTCTGTATAACAAATGTCTCAGAACTCATAGTTGTATATTTAATAGGAAAATTCCAAGCCACTGATAATACACGCTATGTAATTGTTCCTATATCCAGTATATTTTTAGTAAATCTAGTTGATGAGAAAAGATCTTTTTTACAGACGAATTGTTGCAGTAAGGATGTTAGGATAGGAGCAATCACTGTTGTGCAAAAACCCAATGAAATAAGAGATTCAGGAAGTGATCGCTGATAGGTGGGAATGGGGAATGTACTGGACTAAGAACTTGGCAATGGAAGGATTAACTGCTGAAATTAGAACCGTTGATGAACTTTTCATCATAAGAAGTGGAGTTGTCCTATACTGGGGGCCTGTACATTACAATGTGCCATCAAGGCACCTTTCACAAAATGACTAGGCCTGAAGCTTAACTAAATCTTTACCATTAGCGTCCAGGATACAGACAATAGAACGATTTAAGATGGCTAGCAACACAGTGAAGTGGCTAGCAGATAGATCCACTTGAAAGGAGTAAGAAATTCAGCAAGTGAACCAAAGGGTGAGGCGCTGGGAATTGAAAGAACTTCATAGCCACATGCAAGTGGGGCCTGTGTTTGAATCTGTCTTTATCCCAGCAAACGTTAATTAAAGCTGAAACAACTGAGAACATGTGACAGGAGATGGGAATTTAATGCCTCCAAATGTACCTTTCTCTTTGCTGTAGGATAATGGTGGTGTTTATGGGAGAACATATTTATATTTGGGGCCCATCTGTGAGATTCATGGGGAAAAATGTAGAAGTGAAAGAAATAGTATTTGGAATCTGCTTTTAAATACTTCAGAAAAATCAAGTAAAATACAATCCTGATAATTATTGAATTTAGCTAATCAGTGCTGAGATTTTATCAGATGATTATTGGCCTTTGTGGGCATATTTGAAATATTAATAAAGACAGTTGTGTTTCATAGATGGATGGATGGGTGGATGGGTGCAAGGATGACATAGGGCTGTGTTATGCCCTTGGGTTTCATGTACATTCTTTGCTCATCAGGAATTAACTCTGTGTGTCTGCATGGGGCATTGGCCACGATTGTGTCACACACAGAAGCCCCATTGGCAAGGCAGACATTGCTCAGCCCTGGCGCTGGTGAGAATTTCATTCTTTCAGAGACTTCAAACAGAGCCAAGGAAGAGGCATGCCAAAACCCTGGAGGACTTAACAAGAAATTAGATGTCCATGCTTCCTCTCGGTGCTCAACCTTTGATAATCTAGAGAAAAAGAAAGCGTGTTAAACAATGCCCTTTGGTCAGCTCTGATCTGCCTTAGACACATCCCTGGAAGGAAATGACACTTGAAAGTGTCTAATTATAAATCTAGGTTTTTTTTCAAATAGTGTACTGGCACTTTCTTTCCTTTTATGCCCATTAGTCACAATTCTGAACACTTACAAATATTTTTAAAAGAGAAAATTAACAAACCAGTGAGTAATTTGATGGTCTTGGGGAAAATGTTTCTCAAGTGCGTAAACTATTAGTGACTGTGAAATTTATTCAGCAGGTCATGGCCAGCATTTCAATAAAAACAGCAATAGGATAGGAGATAAGAATCAAAACACATTTCATGTGCATATTGTCTTCTCAAATATTTATTTTAACTACGTAAACATGATGCAAAATGTATTTCTTACTCTGGCTGCCCTTACCATGTCTGATAAATATATTTCTAGAAATAGGCATGATTTTATAGATGTTCCTTACAAACAATGTTCTTTTTAGTTTAATGTGTATTGCCTGCTCATCATGAAACAGCATTTCTAAACATTGTATTAAGGTAAAAGAAATATACAGCACAATGCTGGATTTCCTTGAAATTACACTCACCTGTTTTGGACATCTGGAAAGAATCCTTGTCCCTGTCAGTTGTAATTGAGAGGAACAAGAATATTTAGTGCCATACAGAGCAGGAAAGTAGAGTTTGAAATATTTGGCATTTCTTCAGCTAACACTAAGCAAACCATTCCCACTGGTATGGGATAAGAGCATGAAATGGCTCAGCCACTGCACCGAGTGCGGGTACGCCTCTGGCCAGGAGAGCATGCTCTTCCTTGGTGAGATCTTTCATGGCTTCTGGAACTTTCTGACTTACATTCAGGCTTCCTATGGCCTTTCTCTCTGGTCACAAGCTTTCCTGTCTTTACTGTTTTGCATGACCTTGTTCGGTTGTTCTAGGAGAGCCACGTCCACGTGTGGTCAGCATCTTGGTGTCTGAACTTTCTCCAGCATGTCAGTACTGTAGGACTCCAGATGTCCTTCAGGGTGAAGGACAGGGAAGATGGCCCTGTGGAGGCAGCGGCCTGCAGATCCCCCTGGCAGTGTCACATCCTGACGGCCCTAACCCTGCAGGATACTTCCTAACCCCTGCTCTCAGGACGAGCTGGCCGCCTCCAGAGAGCTGACTATACAATCCCAGGTTTTAAACTTGATTTTTTTGTTCACATCCTGCCAAAAATCATCCACCCGGGATGCAGATGCAACCTTATTTGTAAATGAGCCCTTTGCAAATGCCAAGAGGTAAATATGAGGTCATTCTGGAATTGGTGGACCCTAATCCTCCTTGTAGAGAGAAGGAGGTGTGGGCACAGACATGCACACAGGGCTGGTGAAGATGGAGGCCGATGGGAACACCACCGCTCCAAGTCAAGAGTGCTAAGATGGGTGGCAGCCATGGCAACCATGGAGCGTGGAGGAGACTCGGGAAGACCCTCCTCCAGAGCACCCAGAGAGAGCAGACCCCAACTCCCAGTGCCAGAGCATCGAGAGACAGAGCCTGCGATTCCACAGCTCTAGGAAATCACACAGGTGTGATTTTAGACTTGGGAAGGCAGGGTGCCGGGGGATAAGCCCAGCACTTGCGCTGAAAGAACAGAAGCCCAGTCCTCTGGAGGGCACACAGCGAGGGAGGCTTTCCCTGTCCTGAAGTCCTTCTGGTAGATGGACCTGCTCGTTTTGAAAAGCAGCCAAGTCAGGACAGGCCGCCAATTAACTGGTTTTCTTGACCCACCTACAACTTTCTTAAGCACTGGAATGCCTCGTGAGGTCATGATTGTGGCTGCCACTTTCATTGTGTGTGTGTGTGTGTGTGTGTGTGTGTGTGTGTGTATCTGTCTGTCTGTCTGTCTGTCTGTCTGACTTTACCTTTACAGTTATTTGTGAGAGGCCAGGTAGGATGCTGTGTTTTCGGAGAAACAATTGCATGAGAAGAATTAGCAAGTGAGAGCGTCGAGGAGTGGGCACTGTGGTTACTCCAAATCTGGGCACAATCCTGTGGGCTGTGCATCAGGGAGTTCCCGTGTGCTCACGTTCTTCCACCGATGACCGCTGGCCTCCACCATGACTGACTTCCTGCCCCATGACCTATGTCCTCAATAAAGGTTCTTTGAGAAGTAGCATGTGTTAGTAGAAGCCAGGATGGCGAGAAAGAGAGCCAGGCCACTTACCTGGCAGCCCAGGCCCCTAGTCCTGCCAAGGAGTAAGCCTTGACAAGCCATGCCCATCAGCTCGTGGGGAGGACCGTGCGGCATAGATACTGGAAAAAGCAAAGGAGAGATTCACGGAATCTAAGCACAGGCAGCAATAAGAACTCTGGACTCTAGTCAGTGTGGTTTTCACCACCAACTTCCTGTGCAGCCAACCACAGAGGAAGCAGGACAGGATGTGCTGTCTGCGTGGGGAGGATCTGACTCGGGACTTCCAGGGAACAGACCTGTTGCCTGCATACATACAGCCACACACAGACATGTACCTGCCCTAGAACAGACAGACGCATGCGCAGAAGCAGAAACAAACATGTACCGATGCTTGCACACACACACACCCAGAGGTGCGTGCGGACGGCCCGTTGAAGCTGCAGGAGGTTTCATTAGTTCATGTATCTTTCACCTCTCCCCACAGGCGGCTCTGCCTAGAAGACAGTTGGCTGAGAAGTCAGCTTCTGGGCTTCCTGGGCACAGGGAGCCCCGAGTTCACTATTGATTTTTGCCTTTCACTCAGCATCAGGACAGGCTCATCAGAGAGAGTGCTGGTGCGGTCTGTAGGTGGTCCTGCATGCAGAACGCCACATCAGCTGTTCGCAGCCAGCAGGGCTTGCTCAAGACAAGAGCTTACTAAGTGGGGCAGACTGCCCTCCAGCCAGAGTACTGCCCTGCCAGGGCCAGGGGCCGGGGGACGGTGCACAGCCAGGGAGAAGAAGCCTCTGGAAGCGAGCCCGAGCCCGCGCCAAGTGCCTGTGGTACACAGAGACGTTAGAGGCAGCGTCCTGCAGCAGCTACAAGCTGCTCCGGACTCCCGCTGCCTGGCCTGACTTCCCATCTACTTTCCTGTTAGCCTGTGCCCTTCCTGGGGCTGCCCGCCCTTCCTGCACCCCTTCCTTCAAACTGGAGCGAGACCAGGGCTGCATGTGAATGAGGGGAGAAAAGCTGCCTGGCAGCAGGAGAGTAGAAGACAGCTGAGAGAGCCCTGGAGCAGCAGACCCTTCTGGAACGTTCTCTTACCCCTCTGCACCCCACTTGAAATCTAAAATGTTGCTTGCACTTCAGAATGGAATTTTTAAAAGTGAAAATCAATGCACTCTAACAGAAAGCACACAAATGTTCAATTATGAGATAAATGGAGCATAAAAGAACACATTACGTAACATGATTGGTTAATTGTGCAGGCGTTAAATATCTAGAAAGGCCAGCGGACCTTAGGCTACGCAATGATGCATGGTTCGTTCAGATGGAAACAACTTCAAGAATCTAAACAACAAAAACAAAAACAAAAAACCAAGCGCCTGCTGCTTCTCCATCCTCTATGCAGGAAGGAGCGGAGAGGAAGAGAAGGAGAGGAGAGGGAGGGAAAGAGGGGGGGAAGGAGAGGAGAGGGAAGGAGAGGGAGGGAAGGAGAGGAGAGGGAGGGAAGGAGAGGAGAGGGAGGGAAAGAGGGGGGGAAGGAGAGGAGAGGGAAGGAGAGGGAGGGAAGGAGAGGAGAGGAGAGGGAGGGAAAGAGAGGGGGGAAGGAGAGGAGAGGGGGGAAGGAGAGGAGAGAGAGGGAAGGAGAGGAGCAGCTCCTTGCTTGGATTACTGCCTAGCTCAGTAGCTGCCTCAGGTCAACTTCGCCACTTACCAGAACCAAGGAGGAATCTGTACTGAACGTTCAACGTGGGCCACGTTGGCCTGGGTTTGAACCTCTGAGCATCTTGCAAGTGGATGTCAGAAAGTCAGTTCCCAGAAAGTCTGCAGAGGAGTGGACAAAGTGTGCCGTGCCACACGGGGCACCCCCTTCCGAGCCTCCCCCTTGACGGAGACTCCCCCCCTCTGCGTGCTGGACAAAGTGCGCTGTACCACATGGGGCACCCCCTTCCGAGCCTCCCCCTGGACGGAGACTCCCCCCCACTCTGCGTACGGGACAGATAGAGTTCCCTGTGCTCCGAGGGCCGCAGGACCCGTGCACCCATGGGTACCCACCATCCAGCTGCCTGTAATGGTGGATGTCACCGGGACACCAGCATCGAGGGCTGGTGTGAGATTGCGCTCAGGCCTCCTCCCTCCCCACGTTACCCACAGCAGGGGTGAGAGCATGGTGTGTGCTCCCTCACTGTGCCCCCTTCCCCCCCCCCACTAGCTGCCCTCTCTGATCAGCCCCAAGGAGGCAGGAGAGCAAAGGCTTCCCAGATTGTGGAGTCCCTGCCTGGAGTCAGACCCGAGCTCTCGCACTTCATCAGCTGAGCAAGCCTCTCCGAGCCTCTACCCTGCACCCAGAGAGGCCGCCCTCCAGAGAGGTCGGCCCATCCTGGCCTCTGTCGTTCTATGGCCGGTCAGGCTATCCATGCTGGCCTCAGCTTCCAGGAAAGGAAAGCAGCACCCCTGCCTGGCACCGCAGGACCCGGAGTCCTGCTTAAAAGATGGTACCCCAGGGGCAAAGACCCTCAGACCCAGGCCTGGCCTCTCCAGGGACCAGGGCCCCGCTGCGTTTGTCTGGCTGCAAGGACTGCTCAGGGAATCTGGTGTTCACCTCTCCAGTATCCTTTGCCCGTGCCTGCGGTCGGGCAGCCTGGGTGCCTTAGGCCGTGTGTGTGCAGGGTGCAGTGGAACGGCACATGGTGCTGTTCACGGTGCACACGTGCCGCGCCACACGTGCCGACTGGGGGTTTGAAGACTTCCTGGAAAGAAACAAATGGCAAGGTTTCATCAGCCAGTTAGGATGCTCATTTGAAAGAATGAATCCCACATCACACCTTACTGTAATTTTCCAATTAATTGTGATTTAAATATGTTAATGCAGCTAACTAGGTTGAGCATCAGCTTAAGGACTTTCTGAATAATGAAGCAAGAACTCCTGGTACACACACAAAGAGGAAACTCTCCATTGAACAGCCTTCCAATAGAGACAGGCACACAGACTGAGACGGGCCTCCTTCACAGGCAGCTAGCTCTAAAACGCTCACACCGGAGGCCCTGCCAGCCACCAAGGCCCAGGGGCACGCCCCGGGATACAAGGAAGCGCCCCCGTTGGCTCTGCTAGGTCTTTTCTACAAAGATCACTGACAGTTCATTTTGTGGCACATTGAAAGAGCCCTGGGGATACCCTTAACCCCCCATGTCCCCCGCTTCGCAGTCTGAACTGGCTGCCTGATTGTCCCCACTTCTGATATAGCTCTGCTTAATTCTGCCTGAAGTGTTCTGACTCAGATACAAAGTGCCCTTCTGGGTCCCTGGGGCAGTAAAGACCTGGCCACAGCTAGGAATCGGGAGACCCTCCCATCCCCAGAACATGGTCTCCCAGCCAGAGCAGCAATTCCCTCTCTCCTCTCCAGCAAGGATGGGCAGAGGGCCTTGGACACAGGGAGAGAGTGGGTGGATGGGAGAAAGCTCCATGCAGCCCAGCTGTCCTCACCCCATCCAGGGCCTCCTCTGTAGCAGCCTCTGGTCCATCAGGCCATGATCCAGTGCTTTCCTGAAAGCCTGGCTCTGCCCTTCTCTGAGAACACCCACAGCAAGGCACTGTCTTCCCAAACACTCAGCCTCCTGCCTGTTACACTGAGGTTGCTGACCCTGAGGGCAGTTGTAAAGATTAAGCAGGATCAATCACATGAAAACGAGACATGACTGGGAATGCCAGCACCTCCAGAGCCCATGGATGACGGAGGCAGTGTGGGGAATCGCTCACTTCACCCATCTCCCTTTTCTTGTGGACATCAGAAAGCGGTGCCTGGCCAGCAGGTGGACAAGACAACACTGCTGGCACCAGATCTCTTACATCCTGGCCGCAGGTCTTGGATCAGATGCCAGCAGGTGGTGGCGTTGCCACGACACATCCCTCGGTGAGCCAGAGTAGATGCCAGCGGCGTGGATTTGAACAATGGATGGGAACACGTGTATCTTGAGCTCCTAAAAGCTGGAGAGCCTAGATGGAGTTGTATGCAGGGCAGAGTCTTCTCAGCCTCTATCTTTGGCCTGCAGGTGTCTGTTTTCTTATGTCTCTACATGACTGTCTCCCTTCGTACACAAATGTCTGATGCCTTCCTCGGTTCTGTGTCTTAATTTCCTTATGGTGAGGATGTATCAAACCAGGACCTCACACTAACAATTCCATTTTAAGTTAGCCAGCTCTCCTAGGGACCCAATGCAATACAGCCATCTTCTGAGGTCCTGGGGACTCTGCTTTCAACACAGAAGTTCAGGGAGCACAATATCATACATTACAGATACAGAATTATCCTCCCATCCAGACTTACTTTCTTCATCAGTGCTTCATTCAGCATTAAGGAGAGGGTGCACACAACACCCCAGACTGTGTGAGCAATGGTGGTCCAACACCGGGCGAGACCACAGGCCTGGCCCTGAGCCTGCGTTTCAGTGGGGAGAGAAAGGAATGAACAAAGGACTCACCTATGTCAGATATTGGAAGGAGGTACCATGGAGGAGCCAAAGCATGGGTAAGATGGGAGGAAGCTCAGATGACTCCAGGAGAGAAAGTGGGTGAGGAGAGCAGTAGTCGTTCACATGTGGGCCTCCAGATGGAGCTTCATGGGGCCCCACCTCTTGCCCGAGCCAACAGTTCTATAATGCGACTTTCATGTTATTAGACATTAATGGTTCATTCATCTGAATTTTATCTTCCAGTTCTAAATTGGAGAGTTACTTTAGACTTTGCCAATCACTGTCGATTTGGGAAGGCAACGATGATAAATGTGCAGATTAACAGGGGAAATTTACTTACTTGGTCATTACATTTAGTGCGCCGCAGTCTCTTAGTGCCCTAATTAAGTAAAAGGAGCAGGAAGGGTTCTGTTTGTCAATACAGGAGGAAGCTGTTAACTGCGATACACAAGAGGCAGGGAGCCACAGTGGCTAAGAGACAGTGACAATGATTTAAAAAAAAAAAAAAGCACCAGGGAGAATCTTCCACCGTTCGGGCTTCAGTCTGGGTTTCCTGCGTGCTGATGTTGGAAATGACACAGAATAAGAGACGTGGAATTGTTGTCCCAAAGCCCACGTGGACACAGAGCTTCCCCTGTAACTCCCTGGGTGCCTGCACCCCAGGGCATGAGACCAGGGGCCAGGCCTGCAGGCAGCAGCAAAGCCACGTGGCTCACTGAGTGAGACTTGGTCCCGAGTTCAAATCCTAATACCAAATACCACCACTACATACACACATACACCAAAAAAGGGAAGGAAAGAAGAAGAAGAATGGGGGAAGGGAAGGGAACTGAAGTCACTCGTAAGTAAAACTCAGGCAGCCAACCTTGAGGTCAGACAGGCTGGGCAGACCCTACCCTGACCCTGGTATAGGCCATGTCAACACTGGCCGGGTACCCCTGGAAGTGCCCCCTTCCCAGACAGTTATCCTCTCTCACTCCCGTGTTCCACAGAGGTCTGCCATCTGCTGCTCCTGCTCAGCACCTACCTCACTCAAGCTGGCATGAGACCTTCTAGCACAGATTCCCCCAGAGACTCAATGATGAGTGACTGGGGCCATGTTGGATTTAGAGACTTGCTGTCAAGTGGGCCAGGACCATGTTGGATTTATCCGTGGGCTCGCATTACTATTGGAGAGAACTTGACACATACTTCTCCATGGACAATTCACGACCAAATTAGCTAGAAGTTGGCCAGTAACACTCCACACCTAAGGGTGATAGCATTTCAGGGAGATTCAACCAGGACACCATGGGGACTGGGTAGGAAAGCTCTGTGCAGAAAGCAAGATGGAGAAGAGAATGAGCCCTGCCTCCCAGTGTTGGCCTTACAAGGTCGCACGTATATTTAAAGGACCAACAAAACCAGTCGACTTCACTCTCAAGAACTGGTGGGCCCAGAAGTTTGCAATTCACAATAAAAAAGCTACAACATTTTAATTCCAGCCTATTGGTCATTTTGGTGCATGAGAATTCACAGTATTCCTCATTACATGCTGGGATGGAAAGTTATCACAGACAAGTTTCTTATGTGACTCCTGGTGGGTGGAGGCAGAAAGACCCTTCTGTGATGTTTGCCCATCCAAAATGCACCTCACAGCCTTGACCTCACAAGGAGCCATGAAGAGAGCTCGTGCGGTGGCCCCTGAGGTCACTCAGGGCTACAGCCCAGCCCCTGCTGTCCTGGGACCAGCCAGTTCACCATTTCTACCATCATCTAACTCACTGAAGCCTCATCCAAAAACTGCCCGTTTTCTAGTAGAGGAAACTTGGGTCTTAGGAAAGAAGTAAATGGGTTTTGTCCGAGATCTCACAAGTACAAAGTATCAGGGCAAAGGATCAAATTTCAGCTGATGATAACTCCCAGGCCTGAGGTTTGGCCCCTGAACGAGACTGCTTCTCCTGTGTACCACATTACCCAATCTTCCTCCCTGTCTTCATGCTCCTCCTCCTCCTCCCCCTCCTTCACCTCCTCCTCCTCTTCTTCCTTTCTCTCCTCCTCCTCTTCTTCCCTCTCCACCTAAATGTGTCCAGCCCTCTGAAAGCATGCTCCCAAGGTGTGGCTTACATCACAAGAGCCTGATGCTGCCGGCCAGGGTCATCCGGACATCTGGACTTGCAGACCATGCTTCCCCATCCCCTTGAGTCTCTGTCAGCCTCTGTTTTGGTCCAGGGGCTGGTTCACCCACCTCTGACCTTTGCTTATGCTGCTATGCATGCTGGGAGGGTCTTGTGGTCACTTAGTCAATTGCATTATCTGAGCTGACATTTACATCCTGACACAGCAGGCTCCTGCAGAATCCACACTGCACAGCCCGTCGACCGCAGGTCCTTTGAGTCTCTCATTGAATGATCAGTTATTAAATGAGTGTGGTCTCTCTTCCAACCCCACCACTTAACACTGCACATTCATCCTTCTGTCACTTGATCCAGACAAGGCCAATTGTATATCAAATGCCATCCATTCGCTAGTGCATTGCTTTCATTTCTGTGATCTGATAAAACTTACGATGGGTGTGTGTTTATATATAATATAATAGTATAATATATAGTATAATATAGTATAATAGGGCCAGGTGTGTGCTTATTCATATAATGGACCAGAGGGGATGGTAACAGAGCAACGAGGTGTGTGGATTCCAGAAACAGCGGCTCTTATCTAATCCTTAGCAGTAGCAGCATCCGTGCCTCTGATAAACATAACAAACCCATAAAGAGCTGAAGACCACGTGACCTTTCTTGACTTCACATGTGTCTTTAGATTTGGGGCAGCTTCAAGACTATTGGAAAGAAAGTGTCATTTATTTCTTATTTGAGTTCCTTATTTCATTCCATAGTTGAATCCCTCAAATCCCTACCCCACTCCCTACCCGACCCGTCCACATATTTCTTGTGACCTGGATTCATTCTAGGTCCCTTGCATACATGGAACGGTGAATCAGGTCTCCGAGCTTCCTTGAGTTCTGCAACACTCCCCTGTGTCTGAGAACCGGCCATTTCATTTGCCTTCGGTGCTTTCTAGGCTGGTCTCTGTCCTTCCACAAGGCCTCTCTTCAGAAGAGATGTCCTTGACCCCTTTTCACCCCCCAAGGTCACATCTCCCTCTCCATGTGCTTAGGATGTGCAGAGTCATTTGCTCACCTTGCCTGGCAGATTTTGAGCTCTTTGTTGGTCCCCTCAACATTTCCAGGGTGCACCATGACGTTGCTACAGAGAAAACACTCCATGAACAAATAAGCATTACATTAGAGGCCACCATTAAGGCCACTAATTCAGTGTGACCATGCCTACAACCCACTGAATGTATCCAAAAGCAACCCCTCTCCCGTGTGTGTGTCGGGCAGGAGGTGTTTATGAGAAGAAACTTGGAGAACTC
Organism: Dipodomys ordii; assembly: GCF_000151885.1. Taxonomy (NCBI): domain Eukaryota; kingdom Metazoa; phylum Chordata; class Mammalia; order Rodentia; family Heteromyidae; genus Dipodomys; species Dipodomys ordii. The sequence continues at coordinate 3,056,467 of NW_012267274.1, forward strand.
TGGAGGCTCTCAAGGAGGCAACAGCCATATCACGAGGCTTGTTAAAGGGCCTCCTCTTACAGCAAACAACCAATTCCAGTGTTGCCTTCCTCCCTCTTCTTCTAGCAAGCGAAGTCTCATGCAAGCAGGCCCCTGGTCTCCTCTATAAACATGTTTGGATGTTTCTCACTTAGGTCAACATTGACGGTCATTGGAAGTGGCACATTTAAACACAAATAGCACGAGACATTAACAGATTCGGCCGCTCAGGGCTCTGCACCCTTTTATGGGAAAGCCCTTAAATAAACGTAACAGGCCTAAGTCGTGTAAATTCCAGGGCTGTGGAAGCCACTTGCTCTAGTGCCCTTGCTGGGTCTGTCCTCTGTGTCCAGAGAGGGCCCAGGGGGGCAGGCAGGAAACGGGCATCTTGGCACTTGGTCAGCCTCAGACCCAAGGAAGCCGGGGGGAATGAAGAAAAATGAAGCGGCAATCCCAACCTGTGCGCGTGTGAATGACACCTGCTAAAAGCCATGCTCACGCCCTTGCTGGGCCTGTGTTTGTGGGGGCGGCAGGCTGTGTCCGCTGTGCGCCCTGGGTGGTTTTTCCATGAAGCTGCGCTGTCCCGCGGCTGACCTCTCAGAGGGCACCCAGCACCCTCACGCTGTGGCGTTCTAGTTCTGCCTGGAGTCCTGCCTCATGTGACCCCGAAACATACCCATGGGGAGTCTGAGCAGGTGCCATCCCCAGGTTCTACAGGGACTCCAGGACAGAGCCATGTCCTGGCTCGCTGCCCTCCCATACCATGTGGACCCCATCCTGCCTGTGCAGGGCAAAGGGTCAGGCCTCTGCCATCAGCATCAGAAGGAACATCCCTGCCGGGGTCACTGGCAACCCCTGTCAGGCATCCTGCCCGGCCTCCCCTAGGGTCACTCTAAGGCCCTTGGGTTTGGAGTTAGTCACCTATCAGAACGCCATGCTTCAGAGAAACCATTCGGGTCTCAGAGGGGCTGGCCTGTGGAGCCACTCAGCTCTCAGCTTGACTGACTCCCTGCCTGGGATGTCTGGCCCTGGCTGTTCCAGGCACAGCCTCTGGAAAGACAGACCCACCGAGCAAGATGTAGTTCTGCAGGGTGAGCGATGAGCATTTCCAGGACAAAGAGCTTTCGTCTCTCACCACCAGGATCCCAAACTCAAGTGACGTCTCCCTTCTAGAAGCCTGTGCACACTCACCAGTAGAAACCCTGATGAAGAGAAAGAGAATTTGGCAGGGCAAAGTAAAGCTGGGCTTTCCACGTGCTGAGAAAGGAGACAAATATTGAAGAGCTGCATCTAGAAACCAAGAACACCAAGGTAGCTGGACAAGACGCTGGGAGGAATTCTCCATCTGAGCTTCTGGAAGAAATCGATACTCCCAACACCTTTGGAACTGACTTGAACCCCTAGGACAGCAAGAGAAGTGGTTTCTGAAATGGGATGGTTTGTGGTGTGTTATTCTTGAAACACTCCTTGATTGAGGACCAGAAACAGAGATGCTGACGTTTGGAGAGGATTTTTTTGCATGTGTGTGCACCTCCGGGCCATAGACATCACACAAAAGACGCCAGGGGCAGGAAAGTGGAGCACAAATCCTTGCTCCATGTGAAGCCATCACTGCCTTGCTCCTGATGTGAGGGGGTGAGCAGCAAGGGCACAAGAACAGGGCGCCCATTGTCTGTGGAGCAGCTCCGACGCATGCCGGAGTCAGGCAATGGCTGGATGGATCTGAGGCTCAGGCTGCCCCAGCTGTCTGCGGCTGTCCGTGGCTCCCCCACCGGTGTCAGCACGGGTAATTGCAGGAGAGCTGCAGCCAGCTTTCCGGGGCTGAACATCACTCAAAGTTGTCCTGAGGAGGCAGACATGGGCTGCCCTGGGCCTGCTGCCCTCATTAGAATAATGGGTTTTGTCCAGAAGGAGAGGAGCAAGGGAAGGGGCGGGCATCTGCCTCTGTGCTGCTGGTCCCGAGGCTTATGTAGGGAGTCTGATGCCATCTGTCCAGAGGTGTGGCCGCTGTTTCTAGGGAGCCAGGTGTTCGGGAAGCCGGGGAGAGGCTCTGACTTCAGGAGACAGTCCTTCCCCAGTACCCAACTTGGGGCCATGGTCTTGGGTCTCTGAGTTGCCTTGTGGTGGGTATAGGCTGGTAGGATCTGAACCCATTCTCGGTGCTAGGTCCCCTGGACGATTCCAGAAGGGTCCATCCTAGAGAGGATCATTCTAGACCAAGACCCCGAGGCTACCTCGCTACAGGCCGTGAAGGTGCCTTCTTCCAGAACCAACCATTTGACAGCATTTCCAGCCCTATAGCCCACCTCAGCTCAGGGCAGCAGCCCCACCACAAGACCCGGCCCAGGGACCTGAGAAGCAGAGCATGGGCCTGGGGGTGAGCAGAGCGGGAGATCCGGCACCCTGCCACCCTCTGTGTCTTCACAAGAGCTGAACGTCTCAGGCAGGAGCTGGAGGGCACCTGGGAGCAGAGACAAAGTAACACCCTACAGTGTGGCAAGGGAAAATGCTGCCGCCACCCTTCCAGGGACGCCTGGTCTCGGGATGGACCACGTGCAGCACAGCCTTCCTGTCAACTTGCCCTGAGCTAGCATCAATGCCACACAGGCCAAAACCAGTTCCCTACAGAGCCGGCACAAGCTCAGGGCCTGACTGAGCCCCGCACTCAGGCCTGGAAAGCAGGATGAAGGTCCCGGCCTAGCATCACCCAGCAGGGCTGTACGCATCACCAGAGTCCAGACATCCAGACCCGGGATTCTTGGTAGATCCTAATGCTCTCTGCCCAGGCCCTGGGTCCTGAAGTTAGCAGGACATGTGTGACAATATGACCTTATAAACAGACAACGCATTCAACACTGGCCCCGTGCTCTTGCTCTGAGAGCGGGGAAGCACAGAACTGACAATCAGAAGAGGAGGCATCAAGGCCAAATCACTTTGTGGCTTCAGAGAGCTGCGCTCAGCCCTGCCTTGCTGGAGGCCTGGAAAGAAAATGGTGGTCCCTTCACTCTGCCCAGTCTCAGTGCTCCACCTGGGGCTGGGGAGGAGGGAGAGCTACAGAGCCGTCTTGGAAAGAAGATGCTTTATGAAGCTGCAAGTGCACTGAAACTGTCTCCCCTTCCTGCCGGCCTCTGGGGACAGCCCTTGGCCAGGTGTGGCTGGTCTACACCTGTGGTTCATTCTTCATGACCCTCGGCCATGGCTGACAAGAAGCCTGTGGCGCTGAAATGTCCCTTCCAGCCAACTCCCCCATCTTTCCCTCAAGCCCCAAGACTGCCATGCCGTGTTGGCTTATGCGGGATTCAATACAGCATCAGAGAGGGGTCTGCGGTGATCTCTCATCTGCTCACAGCTTCTAAAACATCAGGACACCCTCAGCAACCCAGGCACTCTCACCAGACCCAGGAAGACCTTGGGACCTTTCTTTTATTTTCTCTTGAGCCACAGTTCATTCTAGGAGTCCACTGATGCCGGTGCCTTCCCCCCGATTCCTGTGTGGAAGCCCTAGCTCCTCACATGGTGATATTTGGAGATTGGGTCCCTGGGAGGAGCTCAGGGGCACTGGAGTCAGAAGCTGGGGTCCGGGAGCATGCAGTCTCAGTCCTCTGCCTAAGAGAGAGCACAGAGAAGAGGCTGTGTGTGAACACTGGGAAAGTGGCTGCCTACAAGGCCGGGAAATGAGGTCCCAGAAGGAGCTGACCTTCCCCTTGCCATGATCTTGGGCTCTTGAACTTTCCAGGCCCTAGAACAGTGGGGAGTCAGTGTGATATTCAGGCCACCCATTCTGGATCATTTGTCAAAGAGTCCAAGCAGGCTGCGGCAGGACTCTTTCTTCCATGCTTCTGAAAATAGTCAGAAATCAGGCATGGCCGAATTCTTGGGCCCTCCCAGGGCATATTCCGTCCTGTGGATTAGAGCTCATCTGAGCTGGCCCACAGCAACAGGGACACCTCCAGGCCCCTCTGGGCTTGTGTGGAGACCCCCACAAGGCGCCCAGCTCCTTACCAAAGGCCTCTGTGTAGGGAAGTTCCCCTGGGCCCGCATCAAGCTGCAGCTACAGCAGCAGCCTTGAGGTGAGACACGTCCCCCCACCCCCCACCCACCCCAGGAGGGCAGAGCACATTAAGGCTTACAGCCGGCACACCATGCCCCTGGCACGGCTAATGTACCAGCTGCAGCTCCAACAACTGTCATCTGACATCCTGACATGGACGAGCACCAGGAGCCAGGAGGCCCGGGAAGCTCACGGCTCTCTCCCTCCATGCACAGACCCCCGGGCCCAGCCTGCAGCCAAACAGGTGTACAACAGCCTGTTGCGGGTCCTCAGAGGAGGCTGTGGGCTCCGGAGAGGCTTCCGAGGGGAGAACAGATGAAAAGAACAAAGGAGGTTAGGCCTTGGGTTGACAAGCTCATTGATAACAGTTTATGGGAGCAGGCCTGCCTGGTGACAACAAATTGCTCCTAATGGCTTTGCTGCCTGCAGGTCCCCATCAGAGAGAACAAGCTGTCAGGCTGGTCTGAGGAAGGCGACATTCCTGTAGTAGAGGAACCTGTGTCCTGTCCCTGTCCTGCCCTTATAGGAAATTCGTGTCCCTGGGTGTAAATACCCAGGGACTCAGACATGGGAAACAGAGTCGCAGCAGCAAGAGCTGTCAGGCTAGCTTCAAAGGCTAGCCTTGCTCAAGTGTGCAAGGTGCAGCCAGGTAAGACTTGGACCTGGGAGGCAAACATTTGTCTTGGACACACAGGGACTCTCAGGCAAACGTTCATCTTGCAACACAGGGACTCTCATTTTGAAAGGCCAGTATTCTGGGCATACTCAGAAAGTGGCAGGGCTCAGACGGAAGCCTGGGCTGCTCCATCCCCACAGTTTTGGGCATTTTGTCACTATGTGACCCTGTTGGGAAGGTGGAGGAGGGGCCTGGGGAATGTTCTTCCCGGCCATGATCAGGAATTGAGTTGAGGGTCACCAAGATTGAGCCTCCAGCCTTGACTCCGTGCGGTTGTATCAATGTCTTCTCTAAGGAAAATGACAAGTCAAAGTCAAACAGGCCTGGTGTGAGCAGGAGGCCTGGACTATTGTCCACAGTAAACACTTTTGTTGTACCCAAGACAACGTGACCAATCTATTCCTGGAATTTTCTCCGAGGAGCACCTGCCTCAATTCTGCTTACTCTAGAAAAGAAAGTTCAGAACAAAGGCATGCCCTGTAGGAGATGCTCATGTCACCTGGAGGCTGAGGTGGACAGATGCTGTGGGTCTGTGAGCACGCAGCACCCAGAGCGGACCTCACTGTGCCTGGTATAGAGAGCCGGCCAGAGCTCTGTCCCTTCCCCTGCCAGGTCCTGGGGGAGCCTGCCAGAGCTCTGTCCCTTCCCCTGCCAGGTCCTGGGGGAAGATGGACCCTCCCACCCAGCCCAGGGTTTGCTTGAGTTCCCTCTCCCTTGGCTTCACAAGTACAGGACAGCAGCAGTCAGCAGATAGAACTAAGAGACCAATGACTTCTTTACCCAGTTCAGACAGCTCCGAAGGAGGGCTTGGCAGAGGGGTATTTACCCAGCTGCTCAAGGCTGCCGTTTAAAAGTAAATGCACTGATTATCAGCAATATAATTGTCAGGGGGAGCTGCTTGGATCCTGTGAATTGAAACAATAAGAGAGCAATGCCTTATTTCTAATCAAGTAATATCACATATATGCATTTCTTCAGTGACTTCCTTGTCTTCACCGTGTCTCCCTCACCAACAGCTCCTCTTCTAGCCTCCGTCCGGCAAAGGCTACATTCGTCAGATTTTTCATCTCTGAGAGAAGCTATTTCAGAAACAGAGCAATCCATTTTGTCTCTGGGTTTCAGAGGCTTTCTGGCTATGAAGCGAGGATGAGTCAGCTAGAGCATCATGGCAAAGCAGAGCTCTTCACTTCAGGGCAACCAGGAAGCCAAGAGCCTGGAAAGAAGAAGCCAAGAGGAGACCTTCCAAAGGTGTCCTGTGACCTACCTCCTCTAGCCAGGCACCTCTTCCATCATTTCTCCATTACACCGTCAAATCATGAACCTATGGGTGGATTAACCCACCAGTAAAGAAGAGTCCTCCTGACCCAATCATCTACCAGAAATAACTGGAGACCAAGACTTCAACAAACACGTGAGCCTTTTAGAGGGTACTTCACATCTAGACCATTACTTAGGGTGAATGAGCAAATACGGAGTACACTTGCTGTATCCCATGGCTGATGGGTCATGAATTGTAGTGGACTAAACTTGCAGCCATTTCTACACTCACAATCAGACAGTCTCAAATCAAACGCTGCTCTCAGTGGCTTGAAATCAAGGGCCACACTCCCATCAAAGGTTTAAGGGGAGAATTCATTCCTTTCTTTTCTACCTTCTATTGGTGGCTAGCAATCCTTAGCTGGTGGCCACTTCCCTCCACCTCTGCCTCTGCAATCCTATTGCCCCTCTGCTCTTCTGGAAATTTTCCAAGCTCTGAGCAATACTCATGATTATATTTGAGGTCCCTCAGAGAGATTGCTTTGAGAGTCTAACTTTAATCATTGTCTGTGAAGTCTTTGCGGTATTAGGTAATCTGTTCAGGTTCCAGAAATTAGAGCTTGATACCTTTTGGGTCATTTTTTAGGGTCAGTTAATAATGGCACTCACATGATGGAGAAGATGCACCTGTTCGGGGTGTTTTGGAAGATTAGGTCACGTTGAGTTTTTTTCATCTTTAAGGTCCAGCGAAGCCAGAAAGAGGCCACAGACCACAACTCTATCCTACAAATAGATAAATTGGTTGCTATCTAAATTAGAAAGACCTCTGGTGCTAGGTGAGTGGATGACTTTATTTTCCTGTTTTCTCTTTTCCATATTTCCCAAACGTCCACTTGGACAGAACCTTAGCTGTTTCTCTGTGTTGTGGATTAGTTACGGCACAGCCCAGAACTCATGGGTCTTGGCCCCAGAGCAGGTGCCCTGTACCTGTTTGGTGGGCACCTCATAGTGATCAAGAGAGAATGACAGTAAGAGCCTGCATGTCTGCACCTGCATTCAGGTGCCAGGCACTAACCCACAGCAGCCACGTCTTGTGGAATAGGTGGGCTTGCCCATCATCCTGCCCCCTTCCTCATCCATGTTCCCAGGCCCTGAGGTAGGTGTGGGTTGGTGGCACTGCTGGCACCTGCAGTCACCATGGCAACAAAGCCCCTCCTGGAACTCAGCTCCTGCCCCGGACTTCTTGAAGCTCACAATAACAAGAGAAATGTTTTGTTCTCCTTTGCTGCTAAGGGAAAGGAAGCCCCAGAATTCAATGACTTGCCCAAGGTGACTTAGTAACAAGCAGTCAGGCTGGGATTTCAGTCTGAGGTTAGGTAGCAGACAAACCTACCTATTTCCCAGTAATCCAGGGCTCACCAGCCAGGTTGTGAAACATAATTTTTTTAATGCTTTGTTTTCATTCTTTTATGTAAAGTAATCAAGCAAGCAGAAGAGAGGGGAGAAAAAATAAACAATCTTGTTCTGAACTGCACTGGCCTGCGGGCCAGATTACCTACCCACACTGCTTCATGTCGGCTTCTCCTACTGTTAAGCCAATAAAACTCCAGCCTCCTCCCTAGCACCCTGCCTGGGGGCATGGCTGCCATCCTCTTACCATCCTTCAAGTGCTCCAGAGTCACCCGACTCTCCAAACTTGTCATTTAATTCAGTGCTGATACCTTCAAATAATTCCAGGTAGAAACTGTCTGAGATCGGCGAATCCCTCCCAAAGACCAGGGTAGCATGCGTGTCCCCTCGCTGTGGGAACAGACAAGACTTGGGGACATCTTTCTCTGCCTCCCTCAGACCGGCTGCTGTGTGCCCGGGCTCTGGCTGCTGCTGGCTGGTTGCACACCACAGCCCGCCATTTGGCGCCCCCACGGATGCTCGTGAGCAGTGAGAGGAGCATTGCCCTTGTCGGCCAATGCCAAACAGGACAGGGCATCCACCCAGCTGCCTGGCACAGCCCAGACTTCTGCATAGAAGTGGATTGTTCCTTTTGATGTTCTTTCTCTCACACCCCTTAAGAGCACTTAATTCTCCCCGAAAGTGAAGTGGGTTATTTACGACTCCCACCACCCATCCTGGGGTAGTGAATGGTGCCAGCGCTGATCATTGTTCTTGGCATTGGCATTTTTGGTGACGTTTGCTCACCAGAATTGAGCTGGAATGTTGTTTTCTGGGGATCACTGCCCGTCAGGCACTTAATTACACACAAAATTAGATTTCCTGGTGGCTTCGCTGAAAGCCCAGGGCATTGCGATAATTACTTCAAGCAAAGATAAAAATTTAAGTTCATCCATCAAGCCATCCTGCCAAAGAGCACTGAGCAGAAACATGACCTCAAATGTCCATCTTCTCTAAGTCAAGGCCCTGAGCTTCCTTTGCTCAAAGCTAGTACTCTGCCACTTGAGCTGCAGCTCCACTTCCAGCTTTTTCTGTGTATGTCATCCTGGGGAATGGAACCCAGGGCTTCAGGCATGCTAGGTAAGCATTCTACCACTGAGCCACATTCCCAGCCCTCTAAATAATTTTTAATGAAAGATGGAAGTTGATAAAAGATCATTATCTCTGGAACTTAGAAGCAGAAGGACCTAGCTCACTAGGAGACTCTGGGTGAGTCTCTGATCTGGGTCAAGGGATCATCTAGATAGCTCAATTGCTGTTGGATTCTGAGATCGCCTAGGTAGACTACACAGCTCAATTGCTGTTGGATTCTGAGATCGTCTAGGTAGACTACACAGCTCAGTCCCTGACACTCACTCAATGCACAGGAAGTAGGAATAGGTATGACTATCTTTCCAGAATTTTACAATTGGAGTCAGAGGAGGGGGGTCATTCTTGACTCTCGCTTCAGGCTGGTGGCCTGATGGATTTTTGGATCAATAATACTGTGTCCAGTGCCCCACTTGCTGTGCGTGCAGGAGGCTGGGCTTTGCCTGCAGCCTCCTTGCAATGAGGGGATGAGGTTTGGAAGGATTTCCCTGACTTCAGACTCCAACAGGGCCGCTGTGCGTCTCACCCATGCAGTCCTCCTGCAGACCCAGCAATTGACCTGCTTCCCCCAGTAGCTGGGGTACCATGGCTAAGAAAGCGAGTGTTTCTATGTGGAATTACAGGTGAGCCCCTGCCTCGGGCCCTGCTCTTTGTTTCTCTCCATTGCTTCTTCATAGCTTCTGGAAGGGAGCCAGGCTCCTGAGAAGCAACAGGCCTGTGGCCCTGCCCTCTCCATCCCGGGGCCAGTGGCCGTGGGTGGGGTGTGCTGGGTGCTGCTGGCGTCTAAGGCCCAGGTTTGCTTCTACACCCTCAGTGCAGGCCGGATGAAGCTGTATGCAGTTTAAGGCCGATCTGGCTAATCAGGAGAGCAAGAAAACATGATACCTCTGGAAGGCTGGAGGCAAGATCCACTTAAACAGCTTCCTCTGTCACC
>NW_012267274.1:3068440-3113720 GCF_000151885.1 Dipodomys ordii
AACAAATGTTCAGAGCTACCATGCCCACTTCCAGGAATGTGGAGGATGCTTAGCAACAAGGTAACAACAACAATAAAATACCCGATTGTCAGCAAGGCCCCTTTGCTCTCTTGATCCTGTCTGATAGTTTGCACACTCCTGAACGGCACCATTGGACCCCACTGTCACCTGCCACTACCACAGACATTGTACACGATGGTCCACTGTCAGCCCAGCTTGGCGGATGTGCTCACAAGTAGGTGAAAAGGAAAGGGTGGTTCCTGGTGGTTGAACACACTGTGAATTCAGACAGTGGATGAAACTTAGAACTCCATCACGTCTTCTGGCACTTAGGATGCACGAGGCCCTGAAGTATTGAGCCGGCACATGAGGTATTGCTTCTGTGTGGGCTGCTGTGTATGAGAAATAACCTCTTCATTCAGAGCCTATGTTTTGAAAAATGCACACTGCGAGCGAGAAATGAGTGTTACCAGGCCAGCACAAGGGCAGGGTGCTATTGTGGGGTGGGGGTCATCACCCAGCACACAGGGTGATGTAAACCTATAGAAGGACCCATCCTTGGATGCAAAACATAAGCATATTTACCAAGAAAAAGCTAAGACTAATCAAATAAAAAAATAACATTTCAGAAAACGAGAAACATTTTTCCTGTACTATTAGCGTTGGCGAGTTGAGTACTTGGGGCACTGCAGCTGTTCACAATACCATTCTGTTCCAATCAGTCACAGGTATTTTGGCAGAATCGTCATTATCTGAGCTCATCTTCAGAATACCCTGGGTCAGAGTTAGTCTCTGTTCCCACGTGGGAAATTTCCACTTTCATCAAAGGCTGTCAGCAGCCCGTGAGTCCATTCTCAACCGCAGGGTTTCAATTTACTTTGGCCTGGAATGAGACCCCATCTTTTTCTTCATTTTCTTAGGATCATGATAAAACTCTTCCCCGGCAACGTCCAAGAGAACTTTCTTGCCATGATGGAAATATTCTGGGTCTGAATTTTCCAATATGGTAGCCACTCTCTATCTGCACAATCCTGCAGAACAGTGCCTTGTGTAACTGAAAATTGGATTCTAAACTTTCCATTGATTTAAATTTATACAGACATGTATGGCAAATCGCTACAGTACTGGACATGATGATATTTATCAAATCCACTATAATCCACATTAGGTCAGGTAACCACAGAACCTTAGAGTTTAAACCACTACTTAGGGAGCAGTGGTTATAAATGAAGTCAAGCCTTCATCTGAGTGGATGGTCACCATGGTGAGTGACTTCCTATAGTTGGTACCGTTCACCACACACAGGGTTGGTTGGCTCAGAAGTGGCAATTGATGACCAGGGAGGGACAATATCTCTTTGATTCCAACACACAAGCACAGTCTGTCAGGTTAAGAATTGGCATTTATCCAAGAATGAAGGCACACTGTATTCCATTTCTGTAGGCATTCGAACAAGAAACCAGGGGTTACTAAATCATCACAAGTGAAAGCCATCTGATTCAACAAAGCTTCATACCAAATTAAATGCATGAAGACTATGTTTGTGATTTTTAAAGATCAGGAAAAAAAATCAAATGTGAATTTTGCATATAAAAAGCCAACATTTGCAATATCACAAAAAGACAAAAATTGTTTCAACAGCTCCCAGAGTTGCCTAAACTCCCAAGTGCTTGGGTCCAGTGTTTTTCCCCATTGAAAATCCCACTGGAAATAGCTTTGGATGAAGCTCTGGGAAGGCCACGTGAGACCAACCGACTTTTCCCCCCTCCCATCCAAGAGAACTCTGGCATAGAAATGGAAGCAAAGCAGCTCATCCTTCTCCAGCTAGCCTAGAAGAAGGGCTGACCTATCCTCTCAGAGAAGCCGGCTAGAAAATGCGGCTGTAGCCTGCTGGTTCAATGGTTGGAGACGGCTCATGAGTTGTCTTCGGTGGGGGTTTGTTGGGAGGATCAGCCAATTACCTTCTTTCTTCTTGGAGCTACTTCAAGCTCTTCAATCCAGGTGGGTTTTTTTTGTTTTTTTGTTTTGTTTTTTGTTTTTGCTTATGTGGTGCTGAGGAATCGAACCCAGGGCCTCAGGCATGCAAGGCAAGCGTTCTACTACTGAGCCACCTTCCCAGCCCCAATCCAGGTGTTTTTTGAGAGTGAACTTGGGGATCCTGGTGCAGAAGGGTGCCCAGCAGCAGGTGGCTCTGTACAATCCACTCCCTTGCTAGGAAAGACCAGCCCAAGGACAGCCAAGGAACACAGAGCAGATCAGGAGGAAGGCTGCCCTGCAAGGTCCGACTGGCTGTCATTCCAATGCAAGCACACACAGTATTCAAGCACAGAAGCCCGAATGCAACCGGAACAACGCACAGAAAGCACCAGTTCTACCTTGCACCAAACCTTAATCTCTTCCCCAGGCATCTACTCAAGCAGCATTATTTTATTTATTTATTTTTTACTATTAATATTCTGTCCTCGATGTGCTGCAAAGCAACTTCATGCCAAGACAGAATGGACTTACGGGGAGGGAGGACTCATTTTTCTTCAACACCTGGGCTGGTTTAAATTAGAGAGCGCCGGCATGGGGAGCCAGCGAGTGCTATTTTAATCATTCCAATATGTCCAGTGCAGGAGATGAGCTCAAAAGGTGAATATTAAAAGTAGTTGTGGAATTCAGTCATTTCACGAGTGAGCACGTAATAGCCAAAGGCAAAACCGGAAGGCAACTTCACTTCCAATCAGTGTTCCCATTTTATTGAAACCAGATTGGAATTCCTGGAAGGAAGCCTACAGATCACATCTTTAATACTCATTTTCATATACTCCAGTAAAACTGTCAGGGTGAATCAGTTGTTAAAGAAGGCTTCCTGTATAATTTACAGATGTGCCTCCCTCTAACCCATTCTTTAGACCTGAAACAGAAATGTGTTTTTGATCAAGCTCAGAGACTTCCTCTCACCTGCCCAGGTTGGCTTGGCTTTAATTTGTCGATTAATGCTGGCCTCTACACAGCCCACTGACCTGCCACACCAGCAACATTAATCCCCCCCCACAGAGCCCCCACTGCGGACTGCTCCCCACTGACAGGGGTCCTCGGGAGGAGGGGAGATGCCGAGCACGTCTGGCCCCCTCTTCCTCCCGTGAGCGGTGGGAAGCGCTGGTGCTGGAGACCTTGCTTGGGATCTGGGGGTGTGACCTGCTGGTCCCTCCCTGCACAGAAAAGAAAAGTGAGTGCTGTGTGGTCAGAGGACACGTCAGGGGATTTGAACCCCCTCAGCCCTCCCTACCTTCTTTAGGAAACAGGTCAAAACAAGCTCGAGTTTGTTCCAGAAAGTTTGGTCTCCACGGTGGCCACACAGCTTGCCAAATCCACCCCAAAGGCTCTCACACATAGGGAGAGGGAGAGCCCACGGCTGACTGCCCCGGCTCTGTCTCCATAGCTTCTGCGGCGTTAGGAAGCCAGGTTAGAGTGATGCGGATTACAGGAGGACAGATGCTTGCTGGGCTGTGGGCTGGAGACGGCAAGTCAGGAGGTCCAGCAGGAGCCTCCTGCCCTGTGTCTGCGATGAAAGGTCTGCGCTGTGCTCTTGCCAGTGGGTAAGCTGAAGACTTTGGATGTCCGGAGGACTCCTTGCCGCTTCTAATCCATGGTGTTTGAATCTTTTCTTTATAGGAGAGGAGATGAAAAATGAAATGTATCAGGAAAAAAAAAAAGCACAGGAGATAATCACGGAGGCCGCTGGCCCTTTCCTCCTGAGAATCCCAGCGGGTTGGGAGAACAAGCCTGGTGGACAGGCTCCAAGGGTTCAAATCCCAGCCCTTGACCTTGACCTTGGGCTGGCTCCGAGCCCTAAGGGCCTCTGCTCAGTGATGTGTACAATGAGTGTGGAGGGGCACCCCCCCCGAACTGTTTCAGGGTCTCACACAGATGCCCCGGGGCTAGCCATGCAGGTGAGGACGGGGCTAGCCATGCAGGTGAGGACCAGCGGGCTGAGAGGAATTCTGCTTACCAGACTTGGCTCTTGCCTGGTGGTGGCAGCCAGTGAGGAGCCACCATGGCTGTTCTTCCTGGGGATGAGGAAGACAAGAAGAGTCAGGAGGCCCTGTGCTGTCTGTGGGGTCTAGACAAGACGTGCACAGGGAGACTGGAGTCTGAGTCCTGACCTTGCCTTGAGACTCAAGCTGATCAGCTAAACGGTGAAATGAACAGGACACTTCCTCACATACCCATGTCCCAACAGTGATGGGCAAATGTGCCGATATGCAGAGACCAACCCTTAGGAAGACAGGAGGCGGAGGCAGGGAGAGGGCAGGAAGTCCTGTGGGGGGCAAAGGGGGGATGTGGGGGGGAAGCTGGTTGCATGATGTCACGTTTATAAAAAGGTTGAATTTTCCTCACCCGCCATGATCTCTCTCTCTCTCTCTCTCTCTCTCCCCCCCCTCTCTCTCTCTCTCACACACACACACACACACACACACAATGCTACAGCAAGGAATGGCTAATAGTAAGAGTTGCTAGTGCAACCTGTGTGTAACTAGAGTGTCCTTTCTCCCACCCAGAGTCTCAGATGGGGTGTGCATAGGCACAGACCGAAGGACATTACCCACTGTGGATCCAGACTGTCCCTGGGCCTGCGGCCTGGCGCAGCCCAGGTGAGCTGCTCCCTGCTCTGGAGGTGTGCTGTCCCCACCAGACACACCTAAGTCAGCCTGAGAAGGAAGGGCCTAGAATGTGCCTTTCATTCGTGTAACACAGCTTCTTTGTCTCTAAAGAGCAAGTTACAGCACTTGGCAGAAGAGACAACTTCCCCTGTGTTTGTCTTGTTATGGTTTGCACTCTGTGTTTGAAGGAGGTATGGTAGAAGTTAAAACATGCTAATGAGATGCGAGAGCGAAGCCTGGTTTGCACGTGATGCTCCTTTGCGTTCGAGGACAAACAGCCGCTCTCCCCTGCTGAGTCTAGACTCTCAAGAACGGGCCACGTGAATTTCTCATCTGCACAGCCAAGGGTTTGTGGTGGAATCCGTTCTGCTGGCCGTTTACCTTCTGCGTGTGCTCAGAGAGCTGAGGGCTGGAGGCAGAAAGGCTTCCCACAGAAGATCACTGCTCCATCCTCCCAGGACCAGGCTGCCCAAGTTCCTGCTGCCTTCCCCGCCTCCTGCAACGTTCCTTGAGCTGAGTCTCCGTGACCCCTGTGGAGGGAAAGGCAGGGCCTTGTTCAGACTGCAAGAAGGAGTCCTCCAGCCGAGGAACCACACACCTGGCTCGATACAACGGAAAAGGCTCTGATCCATCTGGAAGGGCTCTGGTTGGCTCTACACACTATCTGTCTACCATGTGCATGCACACACACATGCACACATTTGCACACTCCTGTAGACAGATCTGAAACCTGCACACGAGACCACCATGCTCAACCTCAGTACTGGGCAGTCAACAGCTGCATTCAGCTGTCCCCCACTCTGACATTTGCGGCTGAGTTAGGAAGGTCTCCAGGACCTTCCCACATCAGAAATAGGCTGGGAAAGAGCTACAGACTCTGCTGGGTTAGCTGGAAAGGGCACAGGGAGGGAAAAGCATCATAGGGATGCAGAAGGGTCCCAGAGCTCTCCCTCACCCCTGAGATGCCCCCTACTGCCAACGTGAGAACACCTCCAGCCTTCTCCAAGTGCTTCTGTAAGGCCTGGTACCCAAAGTTCATTCAAACCTCCATGAGCAGTAAGGTGCAGCCCCCAAGAAGTTTCCTGTTTTGTAACCAGCTCTTCCCTACCCTGGAAGGTGAGTGCCCACCAAGCCACAGAGAATACTTCTATAATAACATTCATTGCCTATCTGAACAGGCCTGATGAACAGAGGCTTTCACCGTTGGGAGAGCCCTCCAGTTCCCGGAGCACCTGTGTACCGTGCCCTTTGCTGATGTGGTCTTGTTGATTCCTCACAGGGCCAGGAGAGGGTGACTGTGATTGTAGATGACAAAATCAAAGCATAGGTATGTGACGCAACTCACTGAAGGATGCACAGCCAGGAAAACACAGGGAGAGCTAAGGACTGCCATTCCCAAACCCGGCTTAGGGACATGTCTCAGTCTGTAAACCTCACCACCCACCGTCACGTACTCATGTCCCACCTAGCTCAGGAGTTTGGCCTCTGGTCTTGGGCCAAAGAAGGTTCTGAGGAGCCCAAAAGGTGTGTCAGCAGGAGATGGGTCAGAAATGCCCACGAGGTCAGGCCCAGCCCTAGGCCAGGCTGGTGCCGGGCAGGAGCTGTCTCCCTTTCTGCTTGTCTGGAGGCAGGGTGCTTCCTGGGCATCCTGGGGTCAGCCCTTTCCAAGGTGTCTGGCTGTAGGTGGCAAGGGGACATGGCAGCTTCCGGAAGAGAGGACAGGGCCCCAGGGATGATTGCAACAAGGAAGGGCTTTCTGGGTCCCCTGAGGCTGGCCACCCAATGGGGTGCACTTCATTTTGCAGGTGTTCTGGGGAAATCAAGGGACTGATTCCAGAATGCTCTAGAAGAGCCTCCCTCCCAACCAAGATCCGGTAGGGGCGAAGTTGGGCTTGGGTGGCCACAGCAGCAGAGGCCCAGGTAAGCAGCAATAAGACCTCTACGGCTCTTCTGTATCTGGCTCGGATTGATCAGGACCCAGAGACTGTCCAACCAGAAGAAAAAGAGAGAGTAGTTATGCATCCACGCACACATGTGCATACCTGTGCTCGTGTGCACGCACAGGTGACTTCAAGAGTACCACACCGATGTGTAGGAACAGAGGTCAAGGAAACCCAGATGCTCCCGGCCTCTGACCGCGCTGGCTTGTGGGTTCTCTGGTGCACCAGGATGCCGGCCTCTGTCCTGGAAAGCGGATCCTCCCTCGGGTTGCCAGCATGCTTGCCTGCCAAGGTCCCTGCTGTGGAGAGAACACCGCCCCGCACCAGCCCTTCGCGTCTCTTTCTCGGGAACTCCTGAGAAAATGCCCATCCACACCATGTGGCGAAGGACAGACGCCATGCATGGACAACTCATATTTCAGGACTCCATCTTCGTAGTCACGAGAAGTTCATTTTGGAGGCAGGGGGTCCTATGATTATTTTTTCATCTTTATTTTGAAAGCCTTCATCTAACGACTGAATGGCTATCGGGGCAGTGGATTCGTTTGCTTGCAGGACTCCCTTGCAAAGCGCTCTGGGCCGCGCTGGGCGGGCAGGGGGGTGGCGTGGGGCTGGCAGCGGGCGGCCCCGCCTGTGCCAGCCCAGCGCGCACTGACAGAACAAGTGTTCCGTGAGATGTGAAGAATGGCTGTGGCGGCCTGTGAGCCCTGGAGCAGGTGTTCCTAGTCCTCATTGGCAGTGGAGCGTGGCCCCGGCCCGGCCAGCCGCAGCCAGCGCCTGGCAACCCCTCATGTACCTGCGTGCAGAGAGGCGCTAATGATAATGGATGTGGGCCGATTAGCCGCGCATTTGGAATGGCACGCTGCAGCCTGGCGGGGTGGGGGGGGGAGTGGCTGGCTGCTATGGGGGAGCAGCATGCAGCAGGCTGGGATCCCCAGGGGCCTCAGCCTGCCCCTCAGGTCCTCGTGTCCAGGGCTGGGGTGAACGGCAGCTCTCAGAGGTGAGCTGGGCTGGCGGGACTGAATCACCCTGTGGGCTGGCCAGCGGCCATGGTGAATCTCTGTGGGGTAACAGAGGAGGACGTGTGGCTGGCTGCCCACGCTCACCCTTGGGGAGGCCGCCGGGCAGGGCAGCCTCGCTGGGCCATGGGACTGCTGGGGCCTCTGGGAGCCCTGTTTGCAGGGCTCCTTGTGGGCCAGGCCTGCCTTGAAGTGTGTCTCCGTCCACTCCTTCCTGTGCCTGGCCTGTCAGCACTCGGCGCTCCTGGAGCCAGGAGGACACAACGTGGCCGGGCCACCAGCCTGGCCTCCAAACCCACTGGCTGCCTCCAGGTCGGTTCCTGAACATTCTGCGTGATGCCAGAAGGGGAAGAGACTTTCCTCCTAGCTGGGATGGCTTCTTCCTGTTGCTGTTGTTATTGTTCTTCTTCTTCATCACCTTTTTCTTCTTCTTCCTCTCCTTCCTCTTCCTCCTCCTCTTCCTCCTTCTCCTCCTCCTCCCGCTCTCCCCTCTCCTCCTCCTCCTCTTCCTCCTTCTCTCCCTCTTCCCCCTCCTCCCTCTCTTCCTCCTCCTCTTCCGGGAAGTACTGAAGTTTAAACTCGGGGCCAGGTCAAGTCATACTCCCAGTCCCTTCCAATTAGCTTATTTTTCAGGTAGGGTCTTGTTCTTGCTTGGGGACCTCCATGAGCCTTTCCTCTCCTATCTATGGCCTCTGGGGTATCTGGGAAATGGGTATAACCCCCCCCCCTCCACCGTGGCCTGCTTATTTGTTGAGATAAGATCTTACTTTTTTTTTGACCTGGGCTCATTTCCAACTTTGATCGCCCCACCTCAGCCCTCAGCACAGAGGGGACTACAAGCATGCACCATCACACCCAGCGACGGACAGCTCTTAACACGGCCTTCACACTCACCACAGGACGTGCACGCTCAATTCAAATCCAATGGCATAGGAGGCACAGCCGAATAGAAAGTCAGAAGCCCAAATGAAGAGCAAACTAATGAGAGTCAGTGGTCAATCAGAAAGTGACTGAGCACCTTGGAAAAGGACTGGAAACGGCTCCGACATCCAGGGCCACTCAGGCTCCGGCCAGGCCTTTGCACAGAGTCAGAACCACACCGGCCCCTCTGCCGCCCTGGGCACCCGAAGGCGTCACGAGGCCCCGATTCCGGGACTGAGTCCCGGGGAGGCCCCCAGACGGCCTCCTCCTCCTGCCTCTTCTCAGCCTGGCCAGCCTCCACGGCCAGAGCTGCCGGACCTCGGCTTCCCCCACGCAGGCTGCCCCGTGTCCCCACAGCACGGGTCCCTGCACAGGCCGTGTTTCAGAGAAACGTCTCCTCCACACATAGAATATCAATACCCAATATGGGAGCCATTTAACTTCCTAATTTATAGTCATGGCAACAACATTTTCAAACTCATCGTAAACTATCCCCTCCTCCTCTAATCTTGGGCCTTGGGGCTCTGTGCTGGGAATTCAGTGGCTGGCTTGGGAAGCGAGGGGGTGGTTTATGGGGCATCTCTACAGGAACAGTGTTATTACAGTAAAGTTAGGTGACAGGAGAAATAAAGATGGTGGCTTTTAAACTACAAAACTCCAAACAGAAAAATATACCTCTCCTCCTCTATTTGACAAACAAGCAGAATTATTATTACCATTGTTGTTTTATGGATCTTTTCATAGAAAAATTATAGCATTCTGGTTACCAAAAGCGAGAGTATAATTATATATGGCTGCACGCAGACTTGGCCACCAGTGCCCCACCAAGCTGTCACACTCCCGGAGCTAGCTGTCAAACACACGGCCAGTGCTCAACTCAGTCACCTTCCAAGTGGCAGCCACCCCTGACAATAGGCAGATTGGGGTCCTTTCTAATCAGCCAACTCCCAAAGACCAGCTGAGCCCAGGGACCTCACCAGGCCCCTACTGGTCTGGTTTTGTACTGGGTCTGGGTGTGAGGTTACCCCTAGAGCTCACATGGGTACTCCCTTCTCAGCTCAGTCTCAAGGGGTCTCAGCTCAGACTCAGTCATCCTGTGCAGAGAACACAAGGGATATCAACAGGCTTTCAGAGGGACAGCTGCTTGGTCCAGACAAGCCCCCATCTTTACCTGTTAAGATGGCAGCCAGCCCAGAGGGATGCTCTCTGAAAGTCCACCTGCTTCCCACAGCCGTAGTGCCTGGCCCCTGCTCCGGGAATGGCAGTGACTCTCCCCAGGACCAAGAGGAGTGGTCTGGCATTCTTTCTAAGATGGACACAGCCATCTCATTTTATGGATGAGGATATGGAGCTTCAGGAGCCTACATAAAGGCCCAAGGCCCAGGAGACCCCCATGGAAGAAACAAGGTGACCATCACAATGTCTAGTTCCCAACTGGGAGCTGGGCAGGTTCTCATCTGTGACCATTCCAACCCTCTCTGCTTCCCTTGAGTCTTTACTTAATGCAGGCTCAATGCTAACCCAGCCAGTGGGCCAGCTCAGCCCAAGAAAAAGACCAGACGCTGACCTCACTGTTGGGTTTGACACAGTGGACGTCAGGTTCACTGGTGGAAGTCCAGTTCTGCTGTCTAGCATCCAGGACAGCCAGCTAAGAACAGACTGAATAAGCCAAACCAACCAGGAGTAATGGTTTTATCAGCTCAAAGGATGAGATAGGATTTCTCTCTAGTTTGCTTGTTATCTCTAAAACAAAAAAGCCAGGAAGAAAAGCAAATTAGGGCTGCGAGCTCTAATCATCCATGAGATGACTAAATAATAAGCATGTGCAGAACAAAGAGATGTTGTATGGAAGGGAGCTTGCAGGGCCTGTTGAATCTGCAGTCTCCCGCTGCTGTTATATTAGCCGCACCCACTGCAGGTAGAGGCCGGCAGTCTGGGCCCCACTGCCTCTCTGGCAATCAAAGATAGGGGCCGATCTGTGCAGGGAATGATAGAGAACCAGTCTGCAGAAGGGACAGGGACAAGAGGGCTCCCCAGAGAGCTAGAGGCTGGGGAACAGGTTGTAAGGTGTTTAAGCTGACCCGTGGAAGCCAGGGTTGGATCTAGGGCTGGCAGGTCAGGCCGAGGACTTTCAGGTTCATCACCCATGGATCTGTCGTGGTCTGGGCTCTCCCAGGTCTGTGGATCCTGGCCTTATAGAAGAGGAAGGCCCGGGGAGGAGGCAACCCATGCTGCGCCTGCCCATCCAGACACTTTCTGCATGCCACTAATCCTGCCCCTGTGCCAGAAGCTTCCAGGACCCCAGCGAGATGGAGCCATGAAGAAAGTCATTCCTTGGGAGGGTGACCTGTCAGGTCATGCTTCACCTGCCTGTCCATTCCTGAACTAAGGAAGTCCCTCAGAGATGGAGGCAGAGGGTATCAAGGGAATGAGAGTCGTTTCTGAGTCTGACCGGCATTGGCATTCAAGTGGATGCCCGCCATTAAGTGGCCTTGGGCAGGTGATGTAAACTAGTGTGACTGTCCCCAACTCAGAACGAGTCTGATAGCATGAGCTGCCTTGCGGGGCCACTATGGGGAAGTGTCCCGACCGGGTAGCGGTGAGTGCCACCATTGTGTCCCGACAGCCGCTGGTCCACAGCAGCCTCCACTGTGCTTCCAATAAGCCCCGCACAGTCTTCATTTGAACGACGGATGCGGTGTTCCACACTGTCACACTGTCATGGTTATGCACAGACCACTTCGAAAGCTGAGTTGCCAGGCTCTCTGTGGCCGACATCAGCCTTTCTTTGTTGGGCACAGTCCCGTTCTAGGTGCTAGAAAAGGGCAGGACAAGAGCCCCTTACCAATGCCTCCATTTTAAATGCATTCTCTTTAGGTAGCTGTATGAAGGAGCTGCCAGTCAGCAAAGGGTGCCAGGAAGGCCTTGCGGCTTGGCCAATGTCACGCCCCCATTTCTGAGGGCAGATCCTAGAAAAGCCCGGCAGAGTGGCCCGGGGAGGAGAGGCAGCCTCAGGACCAGCCTAAGTGGCTCCCACGGAGACATTGTCAGACTTTGTAGGAAGAACAAGGCCCACACTGGGGCATCCCACGATCAGAGTGTTCTCCCAGCCTCGGGCAGGCAGCAGATGGCCGCCGAGGACTCTCGTTGGCCGGCTCTGTGGGTTGACAGAGTGCCTGTCCAGTGGGATCCTGTGAGGTTAGGCCAGAGGTGTGCCCGGCCTACCTGCCAAGACCCTGACGCAGGGCAGGCCAAGCCCTCTTCGGAGCCTGCTGCTGCCACCTCAGCCCAGAGCTGCTTTCCACAGCCACGCCAGCTACAAACAGGCACTCGCTGGGTGGGACTGCCCCCACTCCCTGGAGGCTGATCCTCAGAAGAACTCCAGAGCTGATTGTGAGGCTAGGAGAGTACTCGCCGGGAAGGAGCGAGGGGCTTGCCCGAGTTCATGAGAATGACATCGCTGGGCCCACTCATTAGAAGAAGACACGCTTGGGTATCTCTGACTCCATTTTGATTGTGACCCTGCTCTAAGCTGTCCTCTCCGCCATCACCTTGGAATCCAGGCAGGACAGGACTGATCACTGATCAATCACATCGGCAGGGGACAGAAACCACGCCTCAGGAACCCTAGTGCTGCCTCAGGACAGAGTTTCCGCCGTGGCTTGCTTAGATAACAACTTTGGAACCCTTCCCCAAAGCAAGCACAGAGACAGCGCTCAACCAGGTCCAGTCTCTACTTGTAGTTATATATTTATTACCTATCTGTAAATTTATTTGTAGCTCTATATACTTATTATCTATTAGGTAGCTGTACAAAGGAGGTGCCATTCAGCAAATCAGTTTATAAGTACAATGCATCTTGATCAACACCACCTCTTTCCTCGTTCTCTCTCACCTCTCCCAACCCAAACCCTCTCTTCAATTTCCATGGGCTATGACTGCATGCTCTCCCCCCCCCCGCCACACCTTCTCTCTTTCTTCCTCTGCTCCTCTCTCCCTGACTTCTCTTGCCTCACAGCTTTCAAGTGCCAGTTTCCTGGCATTCATTTTGCTGGGCTGTGAGTTCATTTTCCTAAGGAATTAGACCATTTGAATCCTCCCTCTCAACTACTACACTTACATTTATAAGCGTGTTCTGGCTTCCACACATGAGAGAAAGTGCGCGTCCCTGGTCTCTCTGGACCTGACTTACTTCACTTCACATAGTTTTTCCCAAGTCTATCTCTTGCAAATGATGTAATTCCCTCCTTCCTAACAGATGGGTAAATTTTCATTTCATATACGCCACGTTCCCTGACTCTTACCTTCACATTCTTCTCTCCTACTTCTCCAATTCCATGTCTACTTAAAGCTAAGGCAAGTGTCTGAATATTACCACCAAAGATGGCTGAAGATATACTGAAGTGTGGTCTTCCCACAGCTGTCACATAGTAAGTCTTTCTCTGCCCTTCTCCATGTCTCTGTAGTTGGTTAGACCTGACGTGCGGAGCCCCTGTGATCTAAAACCTGCAGCTTATAGCAGACAAAGTCCTCACTGGTAGCATTCTCTGGGCAGCTGTCCCTAACAACTACACTACAATCTCCCTCCCGTCTACCCTCCCCTCCCCCCATATCATATGCCTTGTCTGTTCATTAAAAAATTAATTAATTAAATCACAAGTGATCCACTGTGGATGGCGGCTTTACTTCTGGGCTCTGACAGCCTCTTCTGGGCAGGTAACAACTAGATGGTGTTAAGTCAGGGCCCAGGGTCCTAATGAGAAGGACTAAGGGCTGGCTGAGGAGCCATCAGAGAGGAGAGACAGGAGGCAGGAGGCGCAATCCCACCCCGACCAGCATTCATTCTCCCGTCTCTCCACCAACCTCCATCACTGCTCTGAAAAGATGGATGGACAGATTCCCTGGGGCCGTGGCTGAGTCCTGCAGTCACAGCCTGAGGGAATGAACTGGAAATTATATTGTTCACGGCAGCCTCTCTCTGACAGGGGAAAGGACAGGTGGCAGGATGGGCCTTGTTCACCTTGGTGTTCTCTGTCTTGTATTTTGCATCTGGGAGGCTGAAGTGGCAGGTCCCCAGGACGTGACCCCCTGAGTACAGGAGGTAAGGTGTGAGCCCACAGTCCTGTGTGGAGGAGCCTGCCCAGAGCACTTTGTACTCCTCCCCGGGGACCCAGCAGGCAGGTCACCTGACTTGGAGCCTGGTCAGCTATGTCTGCTGGGGACAGTGAGTGAGCAAATGCTGCTGGCCATCACTAAACTTGAGATACCTCCACCCCTGGCAGAAAGTCCTGTGGTCTGATTAAGTTGTCCTTCTGCCAGGCTGCCAGCCCCCACCTGGGCCAGATGTCCCCCTCTCACAGGGGCTGTGTGCGTGCATTCTGGTCCCGAGGCCTCCTGTCCACAGCAGTCACATTCCTATGTCCTGCTAATTACAATTTTGTGCAGCATTTCACAGCAGAAGGGCAGGAGATGAGAGGAAGAGAAAAGAAAGCCGAAGCCTCTGTACTGAAATGTTCAAGTCACCAAGTTCCCGCCGTTCCCATCTCCCCAGCTCCCAACACGGCCTGCATGTCCCATAAGTCATCTCAACACGCGCACAGATCTCACAAGATGGGACGGTGCTTGCTTGGAGCTGAGCCCTAAGGTAACAACAATGGCAGCCAAGTGTGGTGGCTGGGCCTCAGCCTCTACCCTGAGCCACCAGCCCCTACACTGCTAATTGGCCACTTTGCCCCGCTGAGCAATAGGGGTTCCAGTCATTAACAGCTTCCAAAGTCTACACCGCTTCCAGTCAACTGCTGTCTTCCTGTTCCATGTTGTTTTCAAGCACCTGCCTGCCCAGCTTCCTGGCCGACCACTGGACACTTCTGGCCCTTTGATGAGGGTTTGGGTAATTTAGTCAATGCTCTCTGCTCCCCTCCGTGAGGAGGATGAACTCACCTCCTTGGGGAAGTGTCTCCCATGTGTGCACATAACAGGTGTTTGTCTCAGTGAATGCCTCCAGAACCCGACCAAATTCCCAGGAAGATCCGACACAGACTCAGGTGAACAAAACCTCAGCAAGGACAGACGCTGGTAGAGCAGCCTCCATGTCTACCCAACATGAACTCTGAATCACCTTGTCCACTCACAGCAGGACACACATGGGTTTGGTTCAGTTGGATTTGGTTCATCCCATTTGGTTGCTGATTACATGCAGGTGTGCACATGCACGCGCGCGCGCACGCGCGCGCGCGCACACACACACACACACACACTGTGGCAATAAGGACTATGAAGATTTAGGGGGTAGAGAATGGAAGGAAAAGAGGAATTCAAAACTGGGACAGGTCAAGGTCAGAACGCACTAGGCCAGCAGCCCCAGCAGGCTTGCCCTTGCCACTGGGCTCTGGGACGGGAAGGCCTGCCATGGCAGGAGGGTGACCCTCCTCCTCGAGTCTGCCCAGTGAGTCTGCAGCCTCTACCCACAGCCGTCAGGACTCCAGGCCAGGCCAGCAGCCTCTCTCTCTGCTGTGTGATCAGGACTTGGAGCACATGCTTTGCAGAGTTTTGCAAAGCTTTCTGTCTGAGGCCGTGTGTGTTGCAACCCCTCAGGGATCACTTGGGCTGGTGGCTGCTGGATGAGAAGGGGAATTTCCATTTCTAAGCCAACGATCGCTTGCCCTTGCAGCTGGCAGGGATGTCTGTCTGCATAATAGACACAAATAGATCCTGAAATCACACTTTGTAGAAGAGAAAACAACACGACTTTAGGCCCCAGGTAGGCCTCTGAGCCGCTGAGTCGCGTTTTGAGGGTGGCTGTCACATAAAGGAGGGATTCCCAGCCTGTAGCTAAGGACAACCTGCCTAGGGCCCGCCCTGCCTACAAGGAGCCCACTCTCCCCGGCGGTGGCGTGCTCCCGTCCCACAGATCTGCGAGCTGGTTTCCTGCGGACCACACGTGTGTGATTCTGGTGACCAGGTGACGCCAGACCTAGTTCAGCGTGTTCACTGGCGCTCAGTGTGCACAGCCTGACTGCTCTCAACTGCTCTACCCGTGTGTGGACATGTCCAGCAGTGCTCCTGGGATGAGTGTGAGCAAGCTGTGGCCTCGCCCAGGGCACCTGGAAGAGGCCAGCTAAAGACTCACTGCCAGCTGCTCTGAGTGCAAGAACCCTGGCTCCCAGTGCCCCCCCCACAGTGTGACCTCTGAGTGTGACAACCCCAACTCTGGATTCCCCAGACCCAGTGTGACCTCTGAGTGTGACAACCCTGGCCCCAGGTGCCCCAGACGCAGAGTGACCTCTGAGTGTGACAACCCCGGCCCCTAGTGCCCCAGATGCAGAGTGACCTCTGAGTGTGACAACCCCGGCCCCAGGTGCCCCAGACACAGAGTGACCTCTGAGTGTGACAACCCCAACTCTGGATTCCCCAGACGCAGTGTGACCTCTGAGTGTGACAACCCCAACTCTAGATTCCCCAGACCCAGTGTGACCTCTGAGTGTGACAACTCTGGCTCTGGGTGTCCCCAACACAGTGTGACCTCTGAGTGTGACAACCCCGGCCCCAGGTGTCCCAGACGCAGAGTGACCTCTGAGTGTGACAACCCCGGCCCCTAGTGCCCCAGATGCAGAGTGACCTCTGAGTGTGACAACCCCGGCCCCAGGTGCTCCAGACGCAGAGTGACCTGCAGATGGATGAGGAGCCATAGGGGGGACAGGGACCGCTAGGAAGTGGCCTGGACATGTGGAAGCCCAGAGATGTGGAGGACAGCAGGAGGAGACTGCAAGAAGGAAACCAGATGATCAGAGGCTGAAGGCCAGGATGGAGGCAAGCCTCTGAACTGGGAGCCCAGAGAAGCAGCATTGAATCCACTAGCAGGGACCCACCCAGGCTAGTATGTGCTCCTCAGAGCTGTCCACTTGAGTGTCACATGATCACGATGACGAGGACCTGCTGTGCCAGACCCTGTACTATGTGCCATGCAGATTATAGTTCCTTGCCACCAGGCAGTGGGCAGTACTGTTTTCCCTGCCTGACCTCCTCCATTGTCAGGCAACCCCAGGGGTTATACCTGTGACTGGACTGTTATTGGATAGCCTGTACTCAGCCTCTACTCAAACAGCCCTTCTGTGCCTCCCAATCCGCCTTCTAGAAAGTTCTAGTCTTCATTTCTTAACCCACTTGAAGTGTCTGTGTGACACAAGGGCGATGCCAGGGCTCCTCTGGCTGGCAGGCCCAGAGGGCCTCTTCTCCCCACTTCTGGGTTAGGCTCAGGGCTCCTGCCAGCTCATCAGGGACCCCTCCAGGACCAAGGCGTCCTGTGGCCACTTTCTGAGGCCATAGGCCAGGTGGGAGCAGTGGTATGGCTTTGTAGAGAATTAGACAGAAGGAAGAGAGACTCTCCAGAGTGCAGCATCCCTCAGCCTGAAGAGCACAGAGCCCCCGGTGTTGGTGCGATTTTTGTTACACCAAGCCTTCACTTCTCTCGGCCCTCAAAGCCAAAGGTCTGCTGCATGGGCGCTGGCTCCTCCAGGATCACAGCTCTGCTCTGGTGTACCCTGCGACCCTGGAAGCCAAGACGCCCTGCCCCATGCTCTGCAACCTGGGAGACATGGGGCAGGCCATGCCTTCAAGAGAAGCAGCAGCTTGGGGTATAGCCTGAGTAGCCACCTAGACTAAAGGACAGGGCTCAGAGGAGTCCTAGGTGTTCTCCCTCCCTGGATCCATGTCCAGCAATTCCCAGTGTCCTGG
Organism: Dipodomys ordii; assembly: GCF_000151885.1. Classification (NCBI taxonomy): domain Eukaryota; kingdom Metazoa; phylum Chordata; class Mammalia; order Rodentia; family Heteromyidae; genus Dipodomys; species Dipodomys ordii. Next base: position 3,085,703 of record NW_012267274.1, read on the forward strand.
CCTCCCCGCACCTCACAGACACCTTCATGGGCCGAAGGTTCCAGCCCTGCCACCTGTAGGAGGAGCCTGTGTGCCCCAAACCACAGAACTCCACGCACCAACCTGCCACCCACAGAGCCCCAGATGCCAGAGGACAAAGGACAACCTTGCAGAAATAGCATAAGGCCAGGGCTGCAGCCCTCAGTCCCAGCGTTGATCCTCTCAGATCTGCAACTGGAAGGGGGAGCCTACCGAGCGGTGTGTGTTGATTTGAGTTAGTTTGGGCCAGAACAGCACCTAGAGCCTCCTGCACGCAGGAAGGCTGGCACCTGGCACAGCTCAGAGACCTGCCTACGACAGTGACGATGAGGACGGTGCACAGGAACTTAGCAGCACCCTGCTGGACCGCGCACGATGCGGTAATCCCGGACTCTTCACCCCACACCCTCCTGGGAGGCCTGACATTCTCCTCCCCCCATTCAGAGATGAATGAAGATGGAGGTCCACAGAAGAGAGTACATCCATGGGCCTGCCAGAAGAGGGGCTAGAATCCAAGGCTGCCTGAGGGAGGGCAAAGCCCCATGATGGGGGAGAGGACCTTGTCCCCCTGGAAGCAGCTGGCTTGTGGAGGTTATGATCCAGAGATGATGAATAGACAATGACTAAGGGAGCACCTCTTGATCTGTATTGTTCTTCATTCCTCTGCTCTTGGGAGGCCAGACACACACTGAGCATGGCCAGAAACACTTGGTCAACCTCCTGAGCTCTGGGCCTCGTTTAACCATTGGCTCCTCTACTGCAAGGGAAGCCATCAGCAAGAGATGCCTATGAGCACAGGGGAAAAGCTCAGATTACTCTGCCTGTTGGGAGGCCTAGGCTTAGGGGCAGACTGACTTTCCCCAGAAGCTCAGCTGGTATGTCTACACAGAGGGCCCCCTTCCCACACCTGTCCCCGCCCACACACACAGGAAGGCCTGTGTCTCTGGGAGAAGCCTGGGGACTCTCAGAAGCAGTGTGTACTTGCTGGTTTGGAACACAGATGAGCCATGCAACCCTTCCACTCATTAAGAAGGGAAATGATTTCCTGTGAACAGTCTTGTCTCTCCATCAGGAAGTTTCTATAGCTCTGACTCTCAAATGAATGAGGCAGTGGGTGTAGCACACACATACAGACCTAGAGCCGAAGTCCTGTGTCTGTTCTACCAGCTCTGTGACTTGAGCCAAGCATTTGACCTCTCAGAGCAAGCTTTGTACAACAGGGCGACTGTAAGGCCTAACCAAGCTTCAGTACTGAGACTGCTTTATGTAAATGGGAAAGCAAAGAAATGGACACCTGCAGATATCAGAGAGCCTTTCTGCTGGGGACCCATGGTTCTCATTCTGGATGAGAGAATATGCCCTGGCGAGCTTCTAACCCACGCCGAGGAAGCTCAATGGATGTCATACACTTTCCTGCAACCATTTCTGTCTGTGCTCTACTTCCTCCTCCCAGCTCTGTCCTCAGTCCTGTCCTTCCTTGTGTCTTTGGCTCTCTTGCTCAGTGTCCCAACTCTCATTTCTGCCTCTGCTGGTCTCACTTGCCAAGACCGCCAGCATCCAGTCCTATTCAACATCCAGAAACAAGAAGAAAATAAAAGAAGCCAAAATCCAGTAACATTTCTAAGTGAGAACTGGGATCATCTAGACGGGAAAAGGGAACCTACTGAATTGGTGTCTTTAACACAGCTTTTAGTATTTCCTCTTACAAAGTCTCTGTAGAGCTGGTTTGGCAGTTTTTACAAGGTCATCAGAGATCCAAGTTCTGTTTATCTCTGTATCATCATTTTGAACTCTGGCTTCCTTCTTCAAACTCATCTCATGGTCCAAAATTGCTGCCTAAGTACCAGCCTCACATTTTTTTTTATTCCAAGCACAGAAAGAGAGGAAAAAGTAAAACTATAAGCACATATCCTAATTGGGTCTATAATTTTTGACAGCCTTTCTCTGAATCCCTCACAAGTCTGTTTTTATTCTACTACCTGAGACAATTCATCATCTGGTAGAAAATAACTTTCTAACTGGGCACCACATAGCCCAAATAAAATCTGGGTTCTGTGACTAAGAAAGAAGGGCCCACAGAAATAATGACCTCTGTGACATTCTCTCAAGCTCATCTCTGAAGAGTAGAACCCTTAGCGGCCACCAAAAAGCCTCCGATGCTGGGCCTGTGCATGAGCTGAAAGCTGAGCTCTGAGTCCCCAATTCTGCATCTATGCCCTCTGCCCCGAGCCTCGCCCTCCCCAGTCTCTTTCCAACCACCTGGGGCTTTAGGAAGAAGAGGACTTAACTGATAACCATCTTGTGAAAAGACAAGCTGCCCTCACATGGACAATGCCACCTTCTTAGCAGCTTGAAGAGAACAGATAAAAGCCACAGTCCACCACCAGACCTCCAGAGTCAAACACTGAGCCAGTGGCCAAAGAGGCCGTACCTGTGATATGGGACTTAACCTTCCTTGTCCCCTGTCCCCACCACATCTCCTTGTACAACTGGAAGCCGGTATCTGTTCACCTGAAGAAATACAGATGAAGCTTCTTCCCTGAAGAGCAATCTTCCCGTGGCCACCAGGTAGCAAGCCTCCTCCTCTGCCTTCCATCATGTCTCATTTGACATAAAGGGTGAGTGGTTAGATTCCAGGAGTTTGGGCCTGAGGTCTAAGAACCCATTTCAAAACCAGCCCAGTTCATCTGACCCAATGCCCACACGGAGGCCTCTGTACACACAACCTGGCTTGTAACCTTCCACCTGCCAGGTGCCCTGCCTATCCCTTCAGCCAATGGCCTTGGGCGAGCCAGGGAAGGGGGAGGAGCTTGTGGCATCATTACAGCCCCCCAGAGGCCTGAGAGCTCTGGGCACTTTGTGCCTGCGGCTGTACTAATCCCCCACAAGAACCTGCAGCACCATCTGCACACAGAAACCCAGACCTCCAGGGGTGGACTGCCTGCAGGACCTTGAGAGGCCCAAGACGTTCTCAATCCTGCTTCCCAAAGCCACTTCCAGCACTGTACATCTCCTCTTGGAAGCCACCATCTGCCTTCTGTCCCCTCAGGGTCTCAGGCAGACCCTGGGTGGGTTGCAGGGCTAGGCTGCTCTGGATCCTCAGAAACTGGAAGCTTTGCATTCTGCTCACAATTGACCCATTACCCTTTGGTGGAGTCTTCAGCTTGATAGAATGCAGCTCCGTGGGCCAAGCATCTGTGTGGTGTTTCTAGGTGGACTCATTTTTTATGTCCTCCTTGAGGAATGAGAGAGACCATGGAAAGAAACTTTCTGGATGGCTGATGTTTCTAGATAACTCTGGAAGCCTCGAGAACAGGTAAGCACTTGTATGGAAACATTGATAAAATGTGCGCTCACCTCTGCATAGAGCAGCCTGACCGCACCAAGGTGCACATCACTGACCTTCCCCTAAAGAGCAAGGCTATAATGACAACATCGGTGCTGGTCCAGAGCCTGGGTTTACAGGGTGCCTTCAGGAGTTCCTAAGCTCGTAGGGACATCTGCTTCCCCACAGAGCTGCTTCCCTAAATCCTCTGACAATGTTGAATGACTGTCTGGGGGCTCCCTCCGGAAGGGCTCCCGCTGCTGGGTCTTCACTGCCCTGGTAAGTTATGACTTGCTCTCTCAGTGTTGTGAGGAGAGGTTGAGCCTCTCCTGGCAGGCCTCTCCTGGTGCAAAGAAAGCACGAGAGCTTCACCAGAGCCCTACCCAGCAGTGGAGTGAATGACTTGTTGCTCGTCGTCACTTTCCAGATGCATGCATTTGCTCCTGCACTCAATCTTGTGCCAACCTCCCCCTCAGATACACTGTCCCTGCTCTCAGGTGACTGACCCCCTGCTCAATCTTACAGACTATCAGTGCTGAGATCAGGGTTGCCAGCCAGGACTGGGGAATTTCCATGGGTGTATTGTGTGCCAGTTCTACTATGGAGAAAAGGAGCTTTTGACTGATTTGAAGTCTGTTTCAGCCAAAGGCAGCATTACAGAGTATCACAGTCTGCTACCCAAACTGCTTACCATGGGTTCTTCTCTATAGGAAATAAAATGGAAGGTAGCTTGGAATTTCAGCCTTGGACTGAGCTATTCATATATTCATAAAATAATAACCATTTGCCAATGCATAATTTTCCCTTGGAACCAATACATATGCAGCAATCCATTCATGTGCTGAGTTAAACTCAGAAAATGCAAATCACCTCGATGATGCATTTATAAAATAAGCTCCTTTTACTTTAAATAATTATAATGTGCCTTTGGCTCTCCCCAATAAATCAGGAAGGTTTGTGACTCCAATGTGATCTGCCATCAAAACTGGATGGCGGGAACATCACACGGAGTCCTGGGTGTTACCTCTGCAGTTGGTCCCCATTCCTTGGGCATGGGCATGAAAAGAAGGGCTTGGTCTTCCAGCTTCTTGTGTTTTTTTCTCAGGATGACTATGTGGTGGAGAACTCTCACCTCGGTGATGCGCAAGCTCTGCACTGAAGGGCCCATCTGATGATTCCAACGCTACTGCTGAGGCTCTATGGCAGAGGAGGCATGCAGGTTGGGTTTGCTCAGGCACTCAACATCTCATACCATGGGAAGGACAGGCTAGCCCAGGTCAGCCACACTGGCTGCCTTTCTATTGGATCCCATGAACACGTGTACTGCATGTGTGTGCATACACATCTTCCTGTTTTACAAATGAACTAATGTAGGATAGGCTAACAAAGCCATAGACAAACTTCTCCCTTATATATCCCACTAGCCACCATTGGTGGGTTTTTATTTCATCATTATCCTGTAAATGAAATCAGTTGTTGGGGGAAGGGTGGGGGAGGGGGGAGAAGGAGACAGTGAGTAGTTAGTTTCGAAGGGCACTGCCCAGTCAATTGGATCATCCTCTCTGAGCCATACTGGCTAAAAGCAGTGTCCAGAGATGACCAACAAGGGCCCATTTAATTGTGTGTGTGTGTGTGTGTGTGAGAGAGAGAGAGAGAGAGAGAGAGAGAGAGAGAGAGAGAGATGTCTTCAATAAATCGCTCTCTGGTGGTCAGAACCACTGCATACAGAAGAGGTGTCCTTCCCGGCATCAGCTGAACAACCAGCAAATGGGTAAATGGGTAAGGGTAGTTAATTAGTAAGGGAAGCAGGGGACCACAGTCAAGTCAATCATAGCACAAAGCAGCCTGGGAGCAACAGAGGCTGAAAGGTCATCAGGCATACTTGGTTTCATTCTGTAACAAAGGAGGAAAAATTGGGTCTCAATTTCCTCAAGATTTAGCTAGAGAAAGTCAGAATGGGAATGTGTTATTAACTACAGGAGGTAAAAAAAGCAGTACAATCATTAGTTCCTGGATGTGTCCATGCGGTTGTGCTAAAGTTGTGCTTTTACTCAGGTAACTTGTCTTAATATTGAAGATGAATAAGCATAATGCCCACAATAAACAACACACATCAGTAAATTAAAAATGGATGGTGGAATCCAGGCATGGTGGTGTACGTCTGTAACCCGAGCAACAGTTGGCAGAGACAGGAGGAGGGAGAGTGTAAAGCCAGCTCGAGCAAGATGGTGGATTTTACAAATGGGGCATTATCGTAATGATAAAGAATGAACTTGTTACGCTAAAAAATGTACAGCCTTGGGAATGTGCGGTCTCCCTGCACGTTCACACTTATTGTGCCTCATTAAAAATTTAAAAATAGCTATTTTAATTGTCAAGCATTTGACAGACTGCGATAAAAACTTGACACTTAAGTTTCAATTTTACAAGATGCATTTTAACGATTTGGTTCACTGTATGTTTTCTTATCCATAATCCAGGGTGGTTTTGTTTTCCAAGAAAAAAATTAAAATGTCATTTTCCTGTAGTTTTTAGAGAACACAGTTGAGCTTGCTGCAGGGCTGCAGGAAAACATGTTTAAATCTTTACAAATAAATATGAAAATTAGAACTGTATTTTCTTTCCACCGCAGCCTGTGGCTTAGTTGTTGATTTTGGAGCCTTCGGGGGTACCAGAGCAGGAGGATCCTCAGGGACCGCCAGCATGGCTGGGAGAGGGTCTGTCAGAGACTCGGCACTCGCAGTTCGAAAGGATTCCCCAGGCCGGCCACGCGGGGCGTGAGGCTGGTGACAGATGTGGCTTGCAGCAGCCACTGTGTTCAGAGCTTCTATTCCACAAAAAGGACACTTCCATGGGAGACCCCAAAGGGCAGAGTGGACAGGCTGAGCATCGTCCAGGCAAATCCAAACCAATCCTGGCAGGAAATGCCCACCTTGTAGGTAGCTTCTAGAAGGAAAGTCGCCTAAGTCAAGGCTCCTGGCCGTGGCTCAGCTGCTGTCATGATGCAGTCTCATAACGAACACTAATGGTACTGATGAGTGGATTCCCACCTTCTTCGTAAGGAGCACCTTTGCTTTTTGCCCTAGTTGGAACCCCCAAAGAAGTCTCCATCCATCTATGGCCAGAGCCAGGCGGGAGCTCACCAAGGCAGCGCTGCCCTTCCAACCACACACCAGTAATAAAAGCAGCGTCTTCGTGCTGCACAGACTGTAGGGCTGCCAGGATCCAGGATGCCCCCACCCTGAAGTGCTTGGGGCCTTGGTGACATCACAGCAGAAGCTGGAAGGCATCTGTGAGCTGCTCCTGAGTCTGAGGTGTGGCTCTGTTGAAGGAGCAGGTGGTGAGCAGCAAAGGCACTGACAGAATACCCATTGCGTGTTGCAAATGTCAGAATAAACCTCAAGAGACAGAATCTGCCTTGGCCCCCCTGGCACAGGTGCATGGGCAGGAGCTTGCCTTTCATCTGTGAAGCAAAGAGGCTGCTGGGGCTCATGCAGACCCCAGCCCACAATATCGTGTGTGAATGCGTAGTGTGTGTGTGTGTGTGTGTGTGTGTGTGTGTGTGTGTGTGTGTGCATGCACACCAATATTGGGGCTCAAATTCAGGGCCTGGCACTGTTCCTAAGCTTTTCACTTAAGGCTAGCACTCTGCCACTTGGACCACTGCTCCATTTCAGGGGGGTTTTGTGGTAGTTAATTAGAGATAAGAATCTCATGGACTTTGCTGACTTAGCTGGCTTTGAACTGAGATCCTCAGATCTCAGCCTCCCGAGTAGCTAGGATTACAGATGTGAACCATGGGAGTACAGCTTGAAGATGCTCTTTTTTTTATCAGTGTTTACTTTTTTATATGCATCTATCTTCTATAGGTACTTTTCATAAAAATAAATTCCCCTGCTATTCACTTTGCTGGTAGTTGAAGGCATGGATCGAATTTCATATTTCTTTTGCATGGGAATGAGCAAACATCACAGACCCAATTAATAGGCCAGTCTCTCCCTACTAATTTTCAAGCCCTGCAGTAATATGTGGAGTTTCCACGCACGCCCAGTGGAGGCTGTCCCTGTACTCACTCTCTGGCAGTAAGGAGGATGGAAGAGGACTCCAGTGGCATAGTAGGCTGTTTGATAAAGGAAAAGAAGACAGAAATCAGAGCTCAGGCCTGCCAAGTGAAACCTGAGAAGAAATCATTTCCCAATAGCTCCTTGGTTAGCATGTATTACCATGTATTTCCCTCCTGGATCTCAAACTCCCTTTGAGCAGGTCTGCAGGGAGCTTCCTTGTTCCCTCGTCTTGGATAGGAGAAGCTATTGTATGGATCCCATGCCTGTCTCGCCTGGCATTTGGCATGTGGAGTCCACTACCTTCCGCTCTATCTCACATATACTGAACGGAGAACAATGACGGCGCTCTGAGAACCTCAGCCACCCCTGCAGGAGATGAGATGACAAGATCCTGGACTTCAAGCCAAATGGTGATGGAAAGAGGCTTTAGAAAATAGGGGAGAGGGCGAGTATATTTTATGCATGGGGAAAATGCAAATTATTTGCAATAGAGACACAACTGGTGGGCGAAAGTTTCCCTCTGTGGATTTTCTTCCTGAATCTCCAGAGCATCCGATATCATTCCTATGGTGGTGATACTGGACTGTGTACTCCCACCTGCACTTCCTGTCTGGACCCCAGCTCCAGCTGGGCGGTTTGGGGGTTCCCCCCCGCCTTCTCACACTTGACTCATCCACGTGACTGCGGGCAGTCATGGCATGTTCTCCGTTGCTCACGTGGGAACCCAGAATGTACATGGACTCTTCTTCCCTTTGTTTTCCACATCACATCCATCACCCAGTCTTCTTTATCCTCCTGGCAACTAAGTCACTGCCTGTGTCTTCCAAACCATTGCCGTCCTCGACCTGGGTTTCTACCACCGCCTCGAGAGATTCGGGCTTCTGTATCTGTAGCTCAGACACCCAGCTGCATCTCCCTGCCTGCCTGCACTTGGGAGTAGATTTTTGCCTGGGCTGGGGAGAAGAGAAAAGGAGGGATGTGAGCAGCCATGTGGATCTTCATAAGGAAGCTACTCGAGTCCTGCAACCTTCCCGGTTCCTCCCTGAAGCCGGACGGTAGACTCAGGATAGGCGATCCAGGTTGCTCCCCAGCCAGGCCAACCCCAGGGTCCACTCTCCAACCTGCAGTTGAGGAACGGCTGCCTCCCGCCGGTGGCTGGCCAGGCGGGTGTGCACCAGGCGGGTGTGCAGAGCTGACGGGAGGGTCATCCACTAGTCCGGTGTGACGTCGATTCAGACTTGCAGACGCATGATCTGGAAGGACTACATTAAGAAAGAGACCACCATTTCTGGTTTGTTTTTCTAGTAGATATCGGTGCAGTGATTTCTAGCTTAAGGAAGGGAATCCAGCTACACCACACCTCTTTGCTAGGCCCAGCTGGTACAGGAATCTCCATTCTGGAAGGTGGTCTTGTGTCAGGGGCTGCCATAGCACAGGACTTCAGGATTCCATATAGCTAGGTGAACATGAAGGGACCAGATTGATGGAAGTCACTTGCTCTTGAAGAAGACGGAGAAACTCTTAACAAGTCCTGTAAAAACTAAAACCAGCTCATAGGCTAAGTAGACAGCTCCTGTTCCTTTAAACACTCTTAGGAATTATTTTTTATTTTTTTGGGGGGGGCAAGTCCTAGGGTTGAACTCAGGGCCTGGGCATTGTCCCTGAGCCTTTTTGCTCAAGGATAACACTCTACCACTTGACCCATACTTCCATTTATGGCTTTCTGGTGGTTAACTAGAGGTAAGCATCTCACAGACTTTCCTATCCAGGCTGGTTTCAAACCATGATCCTCAGAACTCAGCCTCCTGAGCAGCTAGGATTACAGGCATGAACCATTGGCACCCGGCTAGGAACTGTCTTTAAGATATGAGAAGAATTACACTAAGCTGAGGCCATCCTGTTTCCCAGTAAATGCAAAGACTGGAGAGGATTGTGTGCCTTTTTTTTTTCAGGGATGAGGAGTCAGAGCACAGATGCACACCACAGTGTAACGGATTCCTTTGAAGTTTTTAATCACATTTTTGTAAGCTGGAGCAATGCTGACAAGGAAGACTATGGGGACCCTGTCCCGTGCATCAGAGGTGGCAGGCCCGTCGCAGCCCAGGCGGGCATTGTTAATTGTTTCACGACTCCTCTAAAATAGCCAACATCCAGAAAGTGGATCATTACAAAGACGCCTCCAGAATAGAGGTGAGATCAGAGTTTCCCTATTCCACAAATCATTTGTCGGCAAGTATGTTATCAAAATATGAGCCGGCCCCTTCAAATATATTTTAAACACCGTTAATGTATTTCCACATGTCACCGGCTGACAGCTCCACCCCCGCGCTCCTGCCACCAGGGAAATTTACATGCATTTGAATTCACTGGGAAGGGCGCCGGCGCCCCACACTGACAGCCCATTTAACTCAGTGATAAGTTAATCTGTGCCCTGTTTGATGGATTTCTGTCTCTTACCCAAAACAGAGTTTGCAACAATGATTCGGGGACAATCTCCAGTTTCTGTGGAAGTTGGCGCACTTGGCATCATGGGAGTCCAAGCGGTCAGTGGCTCGTGGTGGCGACCTCTAGCAGCTTCTCCTGCAGCCCACACCGTGGCTGGCTGAGGCTCCTTCCTTAATGCATACAGATACATACATGCAACCATACACGCAACCATACATTCATACATACACGTATGTATGAACATACTACATATGCATGGTCTTCCTGTATTTGAGCAGTGACTAGAGAATTGCCCAGGCAATACATCTGCATGCAATCCAGTTTAAAGAATTGTGTTTTCTGCCTGTTCGTTTTGTACCAGATGCATGTGAGCAGGTGTGTGAAGGCTCTTGGTTCATGGACTCGTTTCCTGGGACTTTGGTGACAATACACCACAGCCCCTTCCCTTGAGAGTTTGCCTACGGTTCTGGAGGCTAGAAGTTCAAAATCATGGTGTTGGTGGAGGGCTGCTCCTGAGAGCTCTGAAGGAGCACTCCTCCTGAGCCTCCCTCCCAGGGCGGGGAGGGGGGGGGAAGGGAGGGGGAGGGGTGCTGGTCGGCTACCTCTGCTGTGCCTCTGCTGTGCATCTGCTCAGGAAGCTCCTTCTTCCCCTCCCTCTCCTTGCAGGAATTTCCCTCCTCACCTCCTCAGTGGTAAACAAACAGCTACTGAAGGGGATGGGGGATGGGAGGCCCTCAGAGAGCTTTTGCCCCTACCCTCGGCCCAACACCCTGGGCGCCCAGTAGAAGTGTGGGGTGGGGGGCCTGGGGGACACCATGCAGCAGGGGATGTAGACCACGGAGCAGTGGGCGTGGACGTGGACGAGGACTGCGCGGAATGGCTGGTGTGGCCAGGACAATCGGAGCTCCAGGTCCCACCCACAGAAGAGTGAGCAGTCAGGAGCAAACTCAGAACTTCCCAAGCAGGACCCTGAGTCTAGAAGTTGAATGTGGCCCTGCAGTGGGAGGGACCTGTCGGCTCAGGGCACACTGAGGCAGGATGGTGGTTGGGAGCTTGGGCCAGGGTTGGTTGTCCAAACTACCTTTCCAATGGTATGGAGTAGCGCCACCCCATGTTGCCTGGTGGGAAGTACAGGATGCTGTCATTCACAATCTGACCCTTAAGTCTGGGCCTGCAGGGTTTCCCCAGTTTCCTATTTCAAAATTAGGAATGTTCCAGAACACTTTTCTGCACAGAATCATAACAAAATTGAACTTGCGGTCTGAGTTAGCACTTCCTGAGCCAGTCCTCAGAGCGGTTTCCCAGCGGAGAACACAGGCGTGCCAGGCTGCCCTGTGCACCAGGGCCTGGCACCATCTCTACACGTGCAGAGGCCCTGCGAGGAGGGTGACCGCAACGCCTGCCCTCCTGGCACACGCGAGCACTCTCGTGCCTGCTGGCATTGCCCAAAGCAAGCGGGAGTCCAGATTCCAAGGTGAACGCTCTTGACATGAAGCAACAGTCATGATCACAAGGTCCTTACAATCGCAAAACTCCTGTCTACAGACACGTGGCCACAAGCCATTGGTCTGAAGTCTGGGGCCCCCTCCTCCTGCTGGGGGGCCCTGGTCAGAAACTGTTTGTGCACCAGACTCGGCCACCTTCTAGTATGTCACACGGCAGACATCAGCTGAGAGTCTCCGGAAGCCCTGCAGCCCTCGCTCCTTTCCGCAGGACGCGGAGCGCGACAGGCAGGCCTGACGTGACAAATCTTCTCTGAGCCTTCTGGAAACACCAGGATATACATGGGCCACACAAACGCACCCCGCGGATGCAGATCTGCGGGCGCTTTCTCAATCACCCCTCACAGCTCACGCCGTGCACACCTGCGGCTTGTTGACAGTGTCGAAATGAGAGACTCGGAGGCAATTGAACACCCCATGAATTCACACAAGCAGCCCACAAAAGGTATTCAGCACAGGTGTTTTCGTAATTGTGATGCATGAGGGCCCTTCCTAGTGTCTCCTGGCCCTCAAAACTCTCATCCCCACCTGTCAGGGGAGGGTGGCAGGTAGGCCAGGCGGCTCAGGGAGACACAAGATGCCAGCCTGTGAGCAGAGCTCAGCCAATCAGATGCCCCGAGGAGTGCTTCTACTCCAATGTCACTGCTGTCATCCCTCTTATCCAAAGAGTTAAAGAAAAAAATCATGTTCATGACATTACTAACAATTAAGTTGAAAGAAACTTCTCTAAGCTATGGATAATAAATACAAATTTTGATCAGCAAGGTTTGTAGAAAGCTTAGCTTGTCATTCTGTTGGCATTCATTCCATGGATGTATGTAATTAATTGATTCTCAAATTTATTCTCATCATGAAAATACATTCTACAGACAGGACACTGAGTATAAAAGCATTAAGAGAACACATCTGCCTATCAACTAATCAAATACCACTTTGCTGAATTAACAGGGTTTTTTGGGTAGCATTCACTAAGTTTTTCACATTTGAAATCCATGGTGACAAATCTTGGCACCTCCTGGTTTATGTAGTCTTGTTTTGGTTCCCTTTCAAAACTGTTGAAATACTTAAATGAGCGTTCCCATTTGTACCTAAACGCCAGGTTCTGTTCAGCCCTCCCCTGCCTGCTTCCTCCCGGGCAGCAGAGAGTCTCAGGCAGCTTTGCCTGAGGCCCTGAAAGCAGCAGCAGCCAGCAGCCAGGGGTGCAGCGGGGTAGAAGAGGAGAGCACACTTTCACCTGTCCACCTGATCCACGGGGTGGTGGTGGCGGGGGTGCAGGTGAACTGTCCAGTGGTGACTAGCAGCCCTGTCTAAGGTGGAGAATTCAGGTGTCAACTGGAGCTGGGTCCCCAGGGACCCAGTGGGCCTGACACAGGTGGACGGCCAACCTTGGAACTCAGGCAGGATCGGAGGAGCAGGCGGTGGGGCCTGGTGCTCTCCTCTCTGTCCCCTTCATCTGGCCCTGTCCCGATGCGCTGAGCCCGTGGCCTCTGCCTCCGCTCATGTGGTCACAGGCAGGCAGGACAAACCTGCTGCACATGGAGAGCCATGACTCTTCCTTGATTTCTTCCAGCCCGTGTGGGGGAATGGCCCACAGAATGAAGGCCCCGGAGGAGACACCACATAACACCCCATGTCCAGTACTTCTGATACTGAGGGATGGACTCAAACATCCATGGAATCTGCCCTTCTGTCCACTGGGTCATTGTGGAGGGAGGAAACTGGGCTGAAGGCCTGCCATTGTAGCCCGGCACACCCAGCATGCAATGCTCTGAGGGGCCCGGGCTGGGCCATCTGACACGTATAGTGAGGGGACTGCAGACCGGCTGCGCTGGGCCGGCCCAGGAGCGGCACTGCCCTCAGCCCTGGCCTCACCCACCGCCTCTGCGGCCCACAATGCTTTGTGGCACCGCTTTCTTTCTTTAAGTCCTTTTCAATATTACCTCTCCCTTGCCATGGGGTGAAGTTTGTCCTTCTGAAAACCAAAGACAAACACAGGCATGCTCTACGCACACAGAGACATGAAACAAAGGGGTGGTTTCCTAGCAACAGGAGCCCTCAGGCGCCCGGAGCCACCTTTCCTGGTGGATGGGAACTTGGTCTGTGAGCATCTGTGGCTGTGGCTGCACTGAAGCCAGGCCACTCTGCCCGAGAAGAGGACAGGAACCTTCCAGAACTTCCCATGCCGCTGGACCCTGACATCTGCAATGACAAAGGCAGGCACACCAGGCCTAGCACACGCGAGTGTCCTCATGTGCACACTCAGGCTCTCTCCACGTATACCATCTCCACGCACCCACATCATCCCATACCTGCATCCGCTGATGGAGGAGAAAACCCAGACGCAGAGCTATCCTGGTGGTACCACGGCGGGTCTTTGGCTCTGGCTTAGTTCTGTTCTCCTTCAACTGAAAACCACGGTGAAGACACAGGGCTGAGCAGCAGAGTCCACACAGGGCTGGGAGAGGCCTGGCTGGGTCTGGAGGCTCACCCCGCTGTGGCACACGGGCTCTGGATTCTCACGGCTCTGGGATGGGCGATGTGGAGTCCCAGCAGGACACCTGCCTTCCGGGCCGACTCCTGACTCCCGGCTCTGTCTCAGGGTTGCATACAAACCATTCCAGTGATCTTAGCACCTCTCTTCTATCTTCATGATAGTACTTTTATTTTCATTTTTTATTGTCGTGTTACTGGTGATACACAGCAGTACCTTTACCTACAGCACGTGATAGGTACATTTCTTTCCTTTTACTTAAGATATAACTCTTTTCGGTTTTCCAGTTAAATTCTCTATAAATAATTTATGATTTTGCTTTTCCATTTTCAATGGGAAAATTCTTTTTTTTTAAATGTCTTACAATATTAGTTGGATTGCACTAAGAATACAATAAGGGCTGGGCGCCAGTGGCTCATACCTAGCTACTCAGGAGGCTGAGATCTGAGGATCGTGATTCAAAGCCAGCCCAGGCAGGAAAGTCTATGAGACTCTTCTCTCCAATTAACTACCAGAAAACTGGAAGTAGAGCTGTGCCTCAAGTGGTAAAACACTCACCTTGAGCTGAAGAGCTGAGGGACGGCGCCCAAGCCCAGAGGTCAAGCCCTATGACAGACAAAAAAAAAAAAAAGGAATATAATAAGGCCTGTATGGTAAGCCAAGAAGGCAGCATGTCCCCAAAAGAATGACAAGGAGGGCTGGCCCACAACAAAAAGTAGGGAACATACCCTTATGTATCCTCTAGAACATTCCCTTCTCTGAGCTGAAAAACACTGACCAATTCCAGATTCAACAGGAAAAGACCAAATCAGCCCACACTTCCCTCTCACTGGACTGAAACCTGTAAACAGTCAGAAAAACAGAAGCCAGCCACCATGCACTGAGAATCACCCAAATTCCCCAAGAGCCTGGAGTCCCCCAACCCACAATCACCTTCTCCCACACCTTGTCCCCACCCCGCAGGATCACCGCCCACAAGGAACCCAACATTACCCAATGGGGAAGACATAACTGGGCAGAGAAATCTCTAAACATTATTTTATTACCATTGCTTATTCTCCTTTTCATCTCTAATTTGGCTTATATTTACCTTGCCTTTTTTTCACGTTTAGTTTGACTCTCTGGGGGTCTGTAAAATGGTATTGTTTGTGTGCTCACTTTCAAAGAGCCAGCTCTTGGATGTGTTTATTGTTTCTCAAATTTCTTGTGTTTTTTTAAATCTGCCTACTGAAGAATGAAGCTATTAGAATCTTCTGTTCTTTGAAGTTTATTTAGATTTACTTTGGGGCTTTGTTTACTGTCCATTTGCTTGTATATTTGGATCAAAGGGTAATCTCTTAATTGGAAGGTTTTATCATTTTTATTTATATTCTCTTCTGTTCCAGAAAGTTTTTCAAAAAGATGGGCAATTCCGGCTTTGGCAAGAGTCCTACATATGTCTGTTTATTCTTATCACTCACATTAACAAGTTTCCCCGTGCCTTCATTTAATTTGTGATTCCTGCTAATAGTGCATTACTGTCTTTCCTTATCATCATGTTCTCACCCACATGCAAGAACACTTTTCTACTGAGTTTTATTTATTATGATGGGATGCTATGTTATCTGACCCTATCCAAGGAGTTTAATTAATGTGGTGTGTGAATTATGGTTTACATTTTGAACAGAATCAATTGACTTTCTAATTATTAAATTCAGTCTCTTTTATCTGCTTTTCTTTTCTAGTCTTATTTCTCTTATAGAGTTGATGTGTATCAAACTTCTTGTTATGTTTTCTTTCTTTCTATATTCTTTCCTCCCTCCCTTCCTTTCACCTTCCTTCCTTCCTTCTTTTCTTTCTTTCTCCCTCTCTTCCTTCTTTGTTTCTGTGCAAACACAGGTAGGCTGGTCCTGGGGCTTGAACTCAGGGCTTGGGCACTGTCCCTGAGCATTTGTGCACAAGCCACAACTACACTTATAGCTTTTTGGTAGTTAACTAGAGATAAGATTTTCCCACATGGGCTGGCTTTGAGCCCTGATTTTCAGATCTCACTCTCCTGAGTAGCTATGGTGGCAGGCATGCATCACTGGTGCCTGCTTCATTTTATTTCTTTACTCCCCAGGGATGTGGCTTTTCTCCATAGGACATGGAAGCTCATACAGTCATTAATATAATGATGACACTCATCTGTTGCTGACATCACTTACAGACACTGTGTTACTCATGATCTCTGATGCCCACTGATCGTGATCTATGAGGGTCTCTGGCTGAATGTCGCCTGTTGATGACATCACTTACAGAAGCAGTGTCATTCATGATTTCTGATGCACCAACCATGATCTACGAGGGTCTCTGGCTGGATGTCGCCTGTTGATGACATCACTTACAGAAGCAGTGTCATTCATGATTTCTGATGCACCAACCATGATCTACGAGGGTCTCTGGCTGAATGTCGCCTGTTGATGACCACTTATGGAAGCTCTGATGCACTGACCACGGTCAGTGGTCATGTGCTCTCTGCCTGCGTGACTCCTGGTAGGCCCATGTTCCTTTCTCTGCACCACCATCAGCTCAACACTGCGCAGTGACTAGCATCTCATCACTCATGCCCGTCTGCCTCCGTCCCTAGAGAACAAGGTTGGTGTTTACCATTCACACTCACCCAGCGTTCTTCATGACTCTGCCGTGGGGCCATTGAGCATATACCCACTCAGTCTACATCCTGCAAGCCTTGATGTAGACCTAGTGGATGCAATCAGTAGGGACCAGATGTCCTGGGCTGAGCTTTTCCTTCGAGGAGCAAAGCGGTAGGCATGGTAGATAACAACCAGTACCAAGGAGGAAAACAAACCAGAGTCATCGGCAGGCTAGCCAAGACCCAGAGCTGAGGGCGGGTAGCCGGAGGCTGGGCTGGCATCTGAATGAGACCCTGAGTGGAGAGAGGGGAGAGATAAGTCTTAGAGTAGCTGTGGGAGACAGGGAGGAAGAACATTCCGTGCTGTGTGGCTCTCTGGGAGTGGCTGGGCAGAGGGAGAGGGGCGGGGTTAGACTCGCTTATCCCCTCTTGGCTGTGAGTCACCAGCACTAAGGCTTGAGTGTGGAAACCTCACCCCACTGGAGGGGGGAGGTGGAGGGGCCACTTTGGAAGTGAGGGAGGCTCCCCCTTTCTGGATGATTCCTGCTGTTAGGAAGAAACGTCCAAGAAGTCAGCCCTGTGGCTCTTCTACCTTCTGCTCTGTGAGGACAGAAGTAGAATCTTAAGAGCAGAAAGACCACAGCAGGACGTCCCCACAGGACATCAAAGCCCTTGAAGTCTCCAGGCTCCAGAACTGTGAGAAATGAATTCTTGGTCTTTATAAGTCCCCGAGTATTTCCTGGAAGAGCGCAGACAGGCTGAGAAGCTCCGACCTGCACTGTGCGTTGCTCCTCTTTAAAGCTAATGATGGTGTTCATGGTCAATAAAAAGTTGTTTCTAAAATTATATGTTTATTTAGGATTTCTTTAGTTCACAGAGCTATCCCTTCCTATGATCTCAAAAAAAAAAAGAAAAAGAAAAAAGAAAAGAAATAAGGTGGTGGCAATGCTGGGAAACATAGGTCTTGTGGTGTCTTCCTGATGACTTTACATGAAAATGACTGTGGTTTCTATTATGGGCTAAATCATTCCCCTCAAAGTTTGTATGTCAAAGCCCTTAACCTCTGTATCTCAAAATGTGACCCTGTTTGGTGACAAGGGCTTTAGGAAATCCAGACACACTGGGATGATGTGTGGGATTTTCATATGCACGGAAAAACCACATCAGGACATAGAAGCAGAAGGTGGCCATCAGCAAGCTGTGGAGAGAGACTAGAAGCCAGCCCCATCTTGGCCTGGGCCTTGACTTTGGATTTCCAGCTTCCAGAACTATCAGACAAGAAGCATCTATCAGGGAACCGCCCTGCCTGTAAAAGTTCGTTATAGCTGCTGTAAAAATCTCATACAGCTTGCAGCCCCCTCCCTCGAGGACCATGAAATCCCTATTTCTTTCTTTTGTTGCTCTGCTTATGACACTTGAGAAGTTTGAAGCCATCTTCATTTTGGGTACTGAGCATGTCCCATTATGTTTCCTCAACCCATGGAGAATGTATGGAAATGTATGAATGATAACGTATTTCAGCATAATCTAACATGATCAGGAAACCTTTTGTCCTACACCAAGCTACCAGCAGAAGAATGTCACTGATAGAAGAAGATCTCACTGATCAAAGCCAGCGCCAAACTCTGCGGCTACACCTTTCAGACGGAGGAGGCTGCCTATGGACGCTATGGAGGGAGCAAGGTTCCGCCTCACCCAGGACTCTGATGCCCCTTGCCTGCCCCAGGCAGAGACCACCACGCCACTGTGAAGCCAGCCCTGTAGCCCACGTACTGCTAGGAATAGCACAGAACCTTCTCTGGAACGTTCTGGAACCCTAGCTTCCCTGGGAATGTGCCCTCCCCAACCACTAGATGTTTCCTACGTGTTTGAATGGATCAGGGACAGTATCGCTCATGTTTTTATCTTCGTTGTCATCTTCTAGGGTGCTTCTCTCCCATGTCCTTTTGGACACTCGGTGTTTAGTAGATTTAAGGATGCTCACTCAGTACCATGTGTCCTTTCAATGATATTTTTGGTGGGATTGTGTATTCAACCATGTGTGTGTGTGTGTGTGTGTGTGTGTATATGTGTGTGTGAGTGTGTGTGTGTGTGTGTGTGTGTGTGTATGAGGTGTCGCCAAGCCAATCTCATTGGAAGTTGATGAGAAAAGCCAATATGCTCCATCCCACTGCCGAGAGGCCTTGGCAGGCGTGTGAAGCTGGCCGGCCAGCCTCGCCCTGGACTGCGGTACAAACACGCTGCTCATCGCGGGCTGTGTCCTGTGCCACCCCGCTCCCAAGTGGTCTCTGGGGCTCAGCACTCCTGCCAGGATGCTCATGACATCACTTGTATTATTAATAATTACAGGTTATTCACAGATGGATGGGCAGATGGACACATGGCGACAGAGATTGGTTTAATCTCAGCAAGGCTATTTCCCTCCATGTTTCCCTCTTCCATCTTTCTGCCTCCCTGGAGAAAAAAATTAATAAAAAGCAGAGTATCTATGAAAGATGAGCAAAAACCCTACCGGATGGAGGTTTTGCTGGACTTTTTCTTCCAACAACAACAAGAAGAAGAAGAAAGGATATGAAACACCCTGCTTTGTGAACTTCTGAATATAAACATTCCTAAATAAAGATATTCCCACCCCTCCTCAGACCCAACATGACTACAGGATCCATCTGGGATCCAAAGCCCACAAGAGTGGGAAAATCCTGAACAGAATGACAGATGGATAGTTAGAACATGATAGCTAGAGTGATAGAGTGACAGTGTGATAAATATAAAAACTGACACAGATAAATATAAAGATTGATAAAGATAGATGTGCATATTGATATAGATGATAAATACAAAGATGTGAGATAAAGAAATATAAAGGTAGTTAGCTTTAAAGATATATGTATATATTTATAGATCTATATGTGCATGTATTTGCATATGTATGTTTGTATGTGTGTTTATTTACATACATACATAGATGCATGCATGTATAAATACTTATCCATGTAGATGAAACAATTGGATGGGTGGGTGGAAATGGATATTAAATGACAATAGGTATATAGATGAATGCCTACATAAAGTCAGACAGGCATGACCCCAGATACATAGCTTGGCTTTTTTACAACATACTGTCTGATCCACAATCATGCCTCCAAAATCTGCAAGGACCATGGAAATTCCTACAAGGAAGAGGAGCACCGCTCAGCCAGAGATTAGTGGACACCTCTCCCCGGTCAGCTTCAGAGGAGAGCAGCTGCCCTTGTTCAAGATACGAAGTCCTTCAGCCAGGTGCAGAGAGCCCTGGCAGAGGCAGGAGGAGCCCCTCTGTCCACACAGGGCTGGTGGCAAGCTGCCACCAGCTGACCCTGTAACTGAGGGCAAGATCGCTCTGAACCACGTTCATTAGGTGTACGAGTGTTCACGTGAAACACCTTGCTCTTTCAGACACTGGCCCTGAGACTGAAGCAGTGCTCTCCTTGTAGTTCCGCTTCCTTTCCCTTGCTTCTTCCCTCCCATCCTTTCCTTTGTTTCTTCCCTCCTTCCCTTCACCTTGTCAGAAGCTCCCATGCTGCTGCAGACTCTGCAGTTCTCACTGGTGAGCTGTGGTTTAGTAGAACTGAGACAGACTTCTTTCCTTTTGACTCATAATTCTATTTGTTTCCGGCTCGGTTCCAATGACCTCTTCACAAGAATGCAAAGTGTTTAAAGTCTTAGTTCTAGGGCTCCACAGGACATGTTCTCATGTGGTTAGAACCCTCCTTGCACAATCTCCAGGACCCCTCCAGCTTGAAGGAATAACCACGCTCAATGTGATCTTGGCCAGAGTCTATTTGTAGTTGGAGCAAACGAGACATAATTATAATGCCACAGAGTTGGAGGCAAAACAAGAGGTATTTTTAGCAAGCACCGCACGTGTGAGTGCTTCTCTACATAAAATGAGAAAGGGTCAGTGATCCTATTTCAACATGTTTGAATTTTACTGTGCTCACCTTTCCTGTACTGCTTTCCTGTCAGCTCTGTGTTGGGGTGGATAGCACCCAGCCACTGGAGACTCAGCAGTGAGGCTTTGGATGACCTGTGCAGAGACAGCCTAAGATCGTGCATTTCTTGGTGACACAGATTCAGAAATGGAAACCGTCACCTGGGTCCATCACAATCACATAAATATCAATTGGATCTATACTTTTCTGATAGGAGCCAACCCATTCAAACGCGAAAAGCTGGCCCATGTCGATAGTCATTAGCATTGACCAGTTCCCAACCTGAGAAGCCTTCATTCATGGAGAATGTCTGGTGGATAGCAAACGCTTACTAAATGCATTCTTCTCCAATAGGAAGATTCATGAATACAGAAGTGTGGACTCTACTCTCCCCCAATGAGTTCTTCCCACCCCTGTGCAAAGGGCAAGGTCATTGTGAAATAAGTTAATGTTGGAGAGAAGGACCAATCCTGCTGTCCTGAGTGGAGCACACTGCACATGGCTTATTAAATATTGAAGAGCACAGGCAACCGTACCGACCAGGGTCTGCACTGACTGTGGTGACTGAGAACAGAATTCCATAAATCATACCCCAACTGCACCCAGACCCCGCAACGAAAGCTACTGCTGGGAGCAGGAGAGGGTACTCCACACCACCAGACACCAGCCTTGCAGGATTCTTTTCCTGATGACACCATGACTGGACCCTTTTTCTCAACTATCAGAAATGCACATAACGACCAGTCAGTCAGCCAGGAGGTCTCTTCGTCTGAGGCCAGCCACAGCAGCCTGCCTAACTGGCCCACCTGGGGCTCCTACCTTTGACCTTGGTTTCATTAGCACCACACTTTTGCCCCATGAGCCAACTAGGCTGCTGAAATATAAATCAACTTCCTTCCCACTTCCCCCTTCTCCTGGCAGAGGTGCTAATGAATGGGGCAGTGGCTAGAGAGTATAAAGGAGAAGAAATGGATTTGGAAAAGCCACAAACTGGAAAATTTCCATCCAGACAATGGTGAGGTAGATCACGGTGTTTTCTATAGAAAACTCATCCATCCTGATCACCCCAGAGTTTTTCAGTCTCTCATGAACACCTTCCAGGCCCATTCTCTCTCCACCCCAACACATGCTCCCCTTAAACCCCACAATGCTCCCTTCAAACCCCAGCCACTGTCTCCACAGGCTCCAATCTCTACAAACAAAATGGCGCACCATTAAGCCTCTAGAAAAACAAAATAACATGCACGCTAAAGTTAAAATCCACTTCTCTCTTGGATTTCCTAGCTGGGAAAGAGTGGGTGTGTTCGTCAGAGCTGGGGTTTGTTTGTTACTCTGCCCCACCCAATGGTGCCCAGAGCCCATCTGCTATATGTGTGCCCCTCCCCGCCTCCTGCCCTGTGTGCATAAACAACCTGCACCGACCCTCAGCTCCCTCTCCTGCCTCATCTCCTCCAATCCCAGAATGATCTTATTTCCCTTTGATTTTGACTCATGACCTTGACTGCCCTTCTTGGGTAGATATTTTCACCACCATTGTTGTTCCCGCTCTCTGAGCTTCATCTACATGGTGCTGGTGAGGCCTGCACGGAAATTCCATTTTTCTTAGCGGGGAGCTAAGCAATCATCATTTATCTTAAAAATTGGCACATTCCTCCAAATACATTCATGAGATGGTTGGTTGTCCGCTTCAATGAGAGTCGGAATCTTAAGAGAGCCTCTCCACCCACTCCTCCACATTCTAAAGCAAGTGTGGGGAGAAATGATAAGGATGATGTATCCTGTAGAAGAAGAGATCTGGGGGCAGAGACATTGAAATGCATGAGGTGCAGCAGATCTAAAAATATAAGCTCAAAACTTCATCCCATAATGAAACAAATACCAAGCAGAGGGAAAAATTCTAATCGCATACACAGAGATCAGGAGCATATTGCATTTCTATGTAAAACAAACTGATTTCTCAGAACTCAGAAAGAAATTAGAATTATTCATTCATAACTTTGTAGATGAGGCTCTGTGGCTAACATCTCACTAATCCCTGTTTTCATCACAATGGGAAGCAAGAAGTAGTCAAGCTTTTTACTTCGGGGACAGCAGAGATCCTCAGAGGAAGGAGAGAGATGGCTTCCGCTTTTCTTTTTCTTTTCTTTCTTAAGTGTGTCATCAATAATCCTAGCTGAGCATGGGCCCAGCCACCTCAGAGCCTCAGTGGAGTTCAAGCTGCTTACCCTGTGGCCCGTAGCGATCTGCATGCTTCCTTCTGCCCGGCAGCTGGCCACG
This sequence comes from Dipodomys ordii, assembly GCF_000151885.1. Lineage (NCBI taxonomy): Eukaryota > Metazoa > Chordata > Mammalia > Rodentia > Heteromyidae > Dipodomys > Dipodomys ordii. The sequence goes on from NW_012267274.1 coordinate 3,108,410, forward strand.
GGGCAGGATCATCCAGAGTGAGAAATGAGCCTCTCACCTTCAGGGAAGTCTTCCACTCCCAGAGAAGGCCGTGCCATTAACCACTTCACATGGGTGGCTCATTGTAGACTAAAACGCCCCTTTGAGACATTGAGGGTCTATTTGCAGTCATAGCCAAGATACGTTCCACTAGACAGGGGAGTCATCCACAGGTGGAGCGGACAATGTAAAGACACCATCAGCAGTCGCCATGGGTCACTCTACTGCTCACTGGAAGCCATCAGGAATGGCCCACTCCCCCAGCTCAGCCTACCAGACATCTCACCGGTGGGATACTCTGATACCACTCACCCAGGCCCAGGCATGCAGAGACATGCAGAGACAAAGGAGGGTAAATTCTCACTGACTCACCTAAGCTTCCGTTCATAGGCTGTGGAGACTGACGCCCATCATCCCAGGGGACCTGAGACAGGAGAAGCTAGCAAATAGCCAAGGGCATCTGCTCCAAACCTTGTCTCCCTCTGCCCTTGAAGGAACAAGCCCTGAAGGGTACCTTGCTCTCAGGTTTACAACTTCCAGAACTGTAAGAGAACACACTTTTGTTGTTTGAGGCACCTGGCGTGTGGCACTATTTTTTCACAGAACCAGAGCCAGCCTATGTAAGTGTCTGTTCACCAGTAAGGCTCTAGAACGTACCTGCGGTTCTGTCTCAGCATGGGAACCACTCCCTGGTGTCCCCCAAAGCCCCAGAATGACTAGCCCGTCGATTAGTCTTGGAAAGCGGAATATATAAACAAACAGCGATCCTGTTGTCTATGGAAACTTAACTTTGACACACCATTGCTGTAGGAATTGGTCCCACATGATTGAGACCTACCCCGTAACAGCCAGTTTCTTTCATTTCTGCCCCTTATTTCCAACGCAAGACCAAGAAGGGAAAGAATCCAAGAGTGCTCTCTAAATGAATCTGGTAGAATCTGCTCCTCACTAGCACAGCTCCCCAGGCCAGCATCCCCACTCCCAGGAGGGCACCCCTGAAGCCTTCCTTTCCCCAGCCCGCTCAACAGACCTCCACTCCACATCCTCAGGCCCTCTCTGTTCCCATGACCGGGGCCGTGGGGTATGCTCGCCTCTGGCTTCTCACATTCCGTCACAAGTTCCAGGAAGGACCGTCCCAGGGCTGCCACATTACCAGCACCACTTTCTTGGCTGGTAAACTGGATGACTGTTGTCATGACAACAAATAAATATCTGTTGGGTGGGCAAACGGTTTCCGCACAACTTGTGTATCCAGGAGAAGAAATAATTGAAGAATATAAAACATGACCGCATGGCATACTGCTCAGGTTTGATTGCATTTAGAAGCTCTGGGCCTTGGTCAAACTGGGGGGAAATGGTCAGATTGTGAGTTTCCAGCTTCCAATACAATATGCATTATTCTTTCAACCTTATTTATTATGGTATTTTTCAAATTACAATAAATTTGCTTTCTTCTGAATATTCAGATGCTTCAAAAGGTACCCAAAGGATGCGATTGGACCCTGGGGAAATATGCTATTATGTGCACATATCATGTTTTGCATAGGGCTTCCGTCATCTACATAATTTATGTGCTTCTGCATAATTTTGCTTCTTTTTATGTTTTCTATGTGTTTGAGAGATAATCTAGAAGTCAGTTTCCCACCATCAGAAACACAGACAGAACTCAAGTCAGCCTTGTTCCTTCACCCAACCCACTCTGCTTCCTTGCGGTGAACCCCTGCACACCAGCCCCAGGAGACAGCTGCCTTTCACAGGCTCCAAACATCAAGGCATGAAAACGTAGAAGGTTCAGGAAGCGTTGAAGAATGAAACAGAACCTCGTCCATTTTCATATTCTTCTGGGTATTCACCAGGTCTCTGATGAATAGTGCTAGCATTTTAAAGCTCTTTAAACTGTTTATAATCCTCACTTTGGTTTTGAAACAGAAAAATAATGCCAAAATTAATGGCTTTTTAAAGCTTCTGATGTGAGTTGCTTGCATACAAATTTCCCTAACACCGAGAAAGTCCAGCATCTGGGGAGCAGGTGAGGTGTGCACAACTCTGGTTGGACTTTAATTGATTTTTCCCTCACAAGAGCCTTTCCTACTTTCCATATTTTTAATTTCCAGGTCTCCTGTGCTTTCTTCGCTGTTCAAATCTCCTTACCGTGCAGTTGTTGGGTAGGAGACCGAGTTACCTGGGCCCAGCAATGGTCCCTTGGGGAGCATTGTGACTGGTGCTGTGGTGGCCTTTGTCAACAGGTCAGCCTTGCCAACATCCAGAACACGCCAGAAGTTTGTCTCTGCGTCCTCTTACATGAAGCCATAGCAATAACAATTGTCAGGGCAAATGGCTCCCTCTGAGTTTTGTGTGTGTGTGTGTGTGTGTGTATGTGTGTGTGAATCACAGACACTTTTAGAAATTACCTCAACCACCAGTCCTATTTGCACAGATAAAGAACCCAAGGAAGAAATAGAAACCACTACTGGCCCCAAGTCAAGCAAGGGATGGAGTCAGCGCAGGAAATCTCTGCATGCTTTTCTGAGTTGTCTGGAGATGGTGGAGGACAAAATCTTCCTAGAGAAGGAAGATTCACTAAGCCAGGCACAGAGGAGCCCACAGAGCATGCATTGAGAGAGGGGCCAGCCAGGGGACCTAGTACGGAGTCCAGAACTGACTCACCTCAGGGGTCCATAGCACCATTCAACTGCTCACTGCTGCCCACACTCCTCACAGGACATCCCAGCTCCAGGGAAATGGAGACCATCCCCCCAACCCCCATCCGCTGGCAGAATCCCTGTGGAGGAAACAGACCCAGAAGCCCAATGGTGCCACCAAAAGAGTGGCCCAGCTTAGAGACCGTAGGACACATCTTTTTCAAAACATTTTTAGCAAACCAAAATATTTCCTCTAACAGCACAATGAATACTGGCATGTGGGAAAATGGTGATCACTGGGTTGAAGAAATGTTTGCTAGAAATTTATAATTTCTACAGATGCATTCCAACATCCACCAGGGCCATACGAACCCTCGTGGAACTGATGAGTGGAAGGCATCTATGTGAAAAATGCGTCCTCCTTGTCCCCACACAAGGCACTGCCGAACGACAGAGCGAGGGAGGAATAAAACACCGCTCACCGCTGGCATGGTTAACAGCATGCATCTGAACATCATGCCGGAAACGAAAGCCTTCCGCACCAGGAAATCTATCTTTGGGTCTGTAAACCATAGAGTCTTTTCCCAATTGAGTTCCACGGAGAGACTGCAGGGGCAGTGCAGAAGGGCCGTCTCCTTCCCACTGGCCAGCTTCACCTGGAGGCCACTCCTCCTCCTTTGGGGATGCTTTTCAACTCTGGCTCTTTTTCTTTCTCCTGCCTTGTTTTGATTGGTTCCTTTGCCTCCTTCCTAGTTCCCAGGGGACCTGAGAAGACTGAACAGAGGAGGAAAAAGATAAGCAGAAGAGGAATCCTGCTGAGCACCCTCCTTCTGATAGAAGCTTTTTCCTCATTGGCTCTATGAGAAATATGAGATTCTTTCTACCTTTCATACCTAGACCAACTGCCCTCCTTTCTGAAATGAGCAGACTGAGACCCAGGGAAAAGACAAGGACCAGTTGAGCAAATGGCAGGAGAAGAATTATGGCCTCTTGGAGTCCAGTTCTAGTGAGCAGCTCCAGGAGCTCTTAAAACTTTTCCAATCAGGAGTTGTATGCTGCTGACAATATAGAGCCAGCTTCCAATGTTTACATCAAAAAACAAACAAAAAAAACCCACAGCAAAATACTTCAGTCAAACAAGGCTCTCAGCAAGGTCCCAAGTACTCATCTCCACAGAACATTACCAGTATCAGGAAACTAAATGCTGTGCCAAAAATACACACATTATGGTCTGAATAACATGAGAGCTGGTCTCACTTCTGTGTCAAAAGCCTTAGCCTTGGTGTAGCAGTGTTCAGAGGGGGGGCTTTGGGAAGGGCTCAGATCAAGAGGGCTCTCACTTCATTAACGCACTAATCCTTTGCTGGAATTGGAGCTTAGGGGCATCGGGAGACCGGGCTTTGTTTTGAATGACAGCTCTCTCCATCTGTCCGCATCCTGGCCACCTTGAGGTGAGCAGTTCTGTTTCCACCATGATGCTGCCTCACACCAGCCCCAAGGAAACAGAGCCTAGAGGCCAAGGACCCAAATCTCTGACACCACAAGCCAAATCAAACCTTCCTTTCTTTTAAGCTGTTTAGCTCACGTGTTCCCTGACACCAATAGAAAGCTGACAAAAGAAAAAAGCAGTGAATGAACGGGTGAGCTTGAGTGTGTGCATGAATGCATGCATGTGTGTGTGCAGGTGTGTAGGTGTGCAAGTGTGTGTGTGCATGCTATGCTCCCTCCCACGTGCACTGGCCAAGTGCAAGCTGGAGCCGAGGAGACCCAAGGCATAGGCATGAATGGGGACATTCTGCTCTAAGGTGTCTTTCTGCCGCAGATCAGGTTTGCCCGTCCCAGGAAGCACCTATGGTTTGTTCAGGAACTTCCCTGAGTCAGCCCTCAACAGTAAGGTCTTCTACCTAGCTATGGCAGATACAAAGACCACCAACACATCTCAGGAAGAATTCTGTGTCACGGAGAATCTGAGTCTCATCTCAGGAGCAGAGTGCTGGGTATTGCAAGCAGCCCACGCAAAAATAGCAGCCCTCTGATAATTACTTAGAATGAGTTTTCTCTACTGTCATCTAAGCTCCATTCAGGCAAGAACCCTCCGTGTCTCACGTCCAAGTTCAATACAGAAAAGGTCCGAGATCTACATCAGATAAAGAAAGCATTGTAAGGGTGAGAGGTGAAAGAAATTTCTGAGGAATTGCAACAGGAACTTAAAAAGTAGAACATGAGAGACTCACAAATATAAAGGTGGGAACATAATGTAAAATGACTTAAAAAACAAAGGAGTAACCCTCTAGTGGAAGAAAAGGAAAGGGAGAGAAAGACAGATAGCCCTGGGGCCAGGCACCAGTGGCTCATGCCTGTAACCCTAGCTACTCAGGAGACTGAGATCTGAGAATCAACATTCAAAGCCAGCCCAGGCAGGAAAGTCAGTAAGACTCTTATCTCCAGTAAACCACTCAGAAAACCGGAAGTGAAGCTGTGGCTCCAGTGCTAGAGCAGCAGCCTTGAGCTGAAGAGCAGAGGGACAGTGCCCAGGCCCAGCATTCAAGTCCTACAACGAAAGAAAGAAAGAAAGAAAGAAAGAAAGAAAGAAAGAAAGAAAGAAAGAAAGAAAGAAAGAAAGAAAGGAAGGAAGGAAGGAAGGAAGGAAG
>NW_012267274.1:3120035-3285443 GCF_000151885.1 Dipodomys ordii
CCCAGCCCTCATCGAGTCACTGGGATTCCCGGAGCTTGTGACAGCAGCAGAGCTGTGTCCTCCCAGCCAACTTCACCTGCAGGGATGCTCGCCCACCTTCCAGCCACCTCCACAAGGGTACTTCCTGCCTCTCTCCCTCCATCCTGCACAGGGTTGTGAGCTGCACGCTAGGCAGCTGTTTACAAATCTATCTACTCTGCCTTTATTCATCATTTTATCTCAGGGACCTCTTTGGAGCCTAGGACCTACTAGGTGCTGACTGTTTATCTCACTTCTCAATGTGTGGGCCTCCACCATGGGAAAGCCACCTGCTGGAGGAGGAGCGAACACAGCCACAGCTCCAAGCTCAGACTGTGCAGCGCCCCATGAGGACCACAGGCGGGTCTGGATGAGTGTAGCGTACACTGGGTGGGGGCCGGGGAGGGGTCCTCTGCTGACCCCAGGGCACAGGAGCACTGGATGGACAGCTGCATTGCTTTTGTTCAAGTTAGTGGACAGTGGGGCTGTCACCGTGGCTCACAACCCCCAGGGGGCTGCTGTTCTTGGGGCAGGGAGTCAACACTGTCATCCTCCTAGGAACGTGGCTACCACATGTGCCCCCAGGGACTGGCCTTCACTAGAGACAGAATCAGGTCTGCACTGGGAAGAACTGCAAATTCCTTTAAAAAATGCACAAATCTGGGGACATACTGCTGCAGATTCTGGGGTGGGGCCTGGGGCTCAGCATTTCAAGGAGGCGCTCAGGTGATATGGATGCTTCTGGTCGCCAGGTCTCATTTTCAGCTTTGCTGAACCCCATTGACCTGGGTGCCCAGATGATCCATCAGTACTCCTGCAATGCCCAGTGGGACCAGATAGCATCTCTACCCTGATTCTATCTGCCTTGTAACATCTCTATATAATGATGGCCAACCACGCTACAAAAGGACATCACACTACAAGCCTGCCCGCTCTCCATCAAAGACTAGAGAAAATCTAATACCCACCAGTGTAATCGACCTGAAAATAACCCACGACTGGCTAGCTTAGCATGCTGCCCAGGGTAATAGCATCCTTCTAAAGAATATTTCCTTTCTTTGTGTATAGGTAAAATGAGTTGCTATGAATGCACACACATAACCCTACATGAAGACTGTTCATTAGGCAAACTTTGAAAGACACAGAGTTATAAAGAACAAATCTAACCCATCTGTAACTCCACAATCCCCTTTTCCAGACACGTATGCCTTGAGGACACAGCGCACGTCTTTTTACATCTTTTGCTTTTATCATTGTCCCAGTAGAAACCCAGTAAACCCTACTTTTAATAGCTGCCTACTACTCTGTTACAACTTAATGATTCCCCTTTTATTGGACACCGGTTGCTTCCTCTGATACAGAGGATGTTAATACTTCAATAAATGTAATTTTTTCTGTGTACCCTAGTTCCCTTCACTCAGCCTGAGCACCTACTCTGTGTTAGAAGCTTCTCTTTTTCTTAGGATGACTTTGCAGAATGGGAAGAGCTGTGTTAACTGGTGAAGCAGCGTAGATGACAAATTACTCCCTGGAAAGTCTAAGACAGCGCCGCACTGCCCGGGATCACCCAGGACGGAGGCTGGGCCTAGACTTTCAGCTGCATGGAATTTCATGCTTTTCCCCATCTTTGAAACCCCTTCCAAAGCAGATCTCCACACACTTTGTCAATGACCCAATCTGTCCTCAGCTGGCTAATGATCCTCACATCACCTGCCCTGCCCTGCCAAGCAGGAAGCGCCCCATCCTCAGTCTCGTGCTACTAGAAGCAGTCTTGAGCCAGTAATAAATGAGTAAGGGGAGAAAAACGCAGAACCTTGTAATTGATTAGTTAGTGCAAAAGAGGAAGGAAATGATCGCAGGTGGGATGGCAGATGTGACAACCCAGGATACTTGGCAAAAGGCGCCACCAGCATTCGATTATGGGGAGGCTGGCTTCTGCGCCGGGCACCACACAGACAATGTCCTTCCACGGTAGCAGAGTATAGACCGATACTTTTTTTCTTCCCTTGATCTCTACTCTCCTTTCTAAACACTTAAATCAGTGACATCAACAGCAGGTGCTGTGAGAAATTAGACACCTGAGCGAGGCTATAAAATTCAATAAACAATGCCAGCGATGAACTGTCTCAACACACGCCGTCAGTGTCACATCTCAAAACGGATGCACGACAAGTTGAAAGGCCACTGCCATCGACTTGATGTTTGGCAAGGAGCCGAATCCACTCCTGTGCTAGGTACCAATTAAAATAGTATTATTTTATTATTATTATTAATTACTACTCACTAATTACTTTCTAAGTCTCTGCTTTAAAAAAAATTTTAAAGTTCTTCTTTCTACTGGAGTTTCAAGGAGTATCACCAACTGTCTGATTTGATCATAAATGCATCAGCATAGACAAGATGCTGTGCCCACCAGCCAGGGTCCGGCACCGACCCCACCACAGCTATGATTGGCTCTCTGGTGTTGAGGTTTGGGAAGACTTTGGCTCCAGGAAAGAAAGTCAGAAATTGCTATTAAGTCTCTAATACATCAAAGATAACTTCATTTGCATCGCACCACCGCCACGAAGATTAATAGTCGAAAGGCACAAAATCTGCAGTCCAACTGAGTTAAAAGGCGGATAAACACCCCACACGGAAACCAGCAGATTGGGCCAGCCCAGCTAAGAAGCAAGGCCGTCGACGTGCCAGCAATACCAGCAGAATAGCAATGAAGGCCTCAGTGGAAGTTTTCACCAGCCCCACCTTGATCTCCATTGTTCTGGCTCGAGTCTCATTAGGGAGCCAGGGAAACATTGTCCTCCCCAGAGGAGGCCAAGAGATGGACAAGGAGACCCGCACTAATCCCTACAGAAATTCAACAGGCAGGGAACAAGAGAACTACAAAGCAATAACAAAAGATGGGAATAAAAAATAATGCGCGCGAGTGCGCACACAAGAGAGAGAGAGAGAGAGAGAGGGAGGGAGAGAGAGGGAGAGAGAGAATACAAAAGCATGTGCTTCACAGTGTTCTTACAATCTGATCTGTTGGGTGGGGAGAAGTTACTTCTTCCTCTCACCTCATTCTGTTTAACTTGTCCTTTCACCATTCTGAAACCTTTGGGCTAAGCCCATTAGCAGGCTTTTCCTGCAAAAGAGCTGAGCGGGGTCTGGGGTACCAGCAGAGCTGGGAGGAGGGGAGGGAGTGGAGCCTCCACTCACCACGGAGGCTGCTCGGGATAGAGCATGCTGGCTGTCTGCTAAGCCTCTCACGTGCCCCAGCTCTCCATCCTTCTGCACGCTTCCAAGCGGGCTATATAGAGCCAGCCTCGCGGGAGGCAGGGGCATTAACACTCCCGGTATAGGTTCTGGGTATGTAAAGCCAGCCTCTAACGGTCCTGTTGGGTGGTTACAATGTCAAGTGGCTGGACCTTATCTCCTCCAACCTCCTCTCCCTACCTATGGGCACAAATGCTGCCCCCAGGCTCATCATCGTGTGGCTGACATGTAGCCATCTGCCATCACCTGAGAGAGGTGAGGAACATCCACTTCTTTGCTGGTGTCTCACTTGAACTATATGTGGGAGAGAAGATAGCTACTCACAATTACCCAAACTTGAGCCACATCTACATTCCATGGACTCTTGTAGTTGGGGGCAATAGAACACGCCATGAAAGCTGGCTTGATCTGAACTGAAGCGTAGCTGTCTCCTTCAGTCTCAGGGGGCACGGGGCTGGGCTGTGGGGCAGGTGGCTCAGGACTTGGCTGGGGCTCCAGGATGCCCCTCTCAGACCTGTCCTCAGGAAGGCCTTGTCTCTCATCTCAAGACCCACTTCTAAACTGAGCCACCCCTGAACTCTGACCACTTCTGACACACAGAAACAGAAGCAGGTCACCAGGGAGGGACAGTCCCAGCATTTTCTGCTGTGTTCCCCTGGCTCTCCTGGAAATGCATATCAATACTGCAAACACACCAGCATTAAGTAAGAAAGAGACAAAGCCAAGTGGCCGCAAGGACACAGAACAACTGGAACTATTAAGACACCCATTGTCGGTGTGTACAGCCACTTTCTAAAATGCGTTAGCTCACACTGTGACTCAGCAATTCCACTGCCAGCCATGTCCAGGAAAAATAAACATGTATGTTTGGGGGAGGAGGACCGGGAAGGGGAGAGACATAGGAGAGGAGAGCGAGGGAGAGTAGAATGTTCCTAGTAGCACACTTCATAATAGCTTCAAAATGGAAACGATCCAAGCGTCCATCAACAGGAACTTGAATAAACCAATTGTGGGATTTGACCACGAATGAGCCACTGCTAAGTGAATATAGGGATGGGTCTCCGTTTCTATGCTGAGAGAAAGAAGCCAGACACAAAAGAGCACATGGTGCATGATCCTATTTAGATGAAACCAAGAACAGGAAGACCTGACAGATGATGAGAGAATGGGTGTTTGAGGGAAGGAATGTGTTGAACAGAAGAATGAAATAAACCTTTGAGGAAGATCAGAAACGGCATATACTACACACATAGGCAATATCTTATCAACTGTTTATCCCAGGTTAGTACCTTTATATGTTACTTTGTATGTGTGGTCAACTGCAATAATGAGCTAAGATTCAACATGAGAACTGTAATAATATGAAATCGGCTTACTGGGATTGCTGTGAGCGGTCCTAGCTATGGTGGTTTACAGCGTGTTTACCTAAAACCACAATTTGAAATGACTAAATTCTTTCCACAGAAGCCTGCAGCAGGTCACTGATAAAAGCTCAGCAAGATGGTTACAATAACGAGCAAATTCATCTGATTTCACTGCCACTACAGAAATGGTCTAAACTCTACAAGACCATAAAGTGAACTCGCAGGCAAGTGAGCCATTCTGAGGGCCACAGCTGAGACATGAAGGCAGCTCTCAGGGTTTGGTGTGATGCACAGGACAGTGTAAAGGCAGGAAGTGATCACACTCAGTGGCCATCCCAGGAGAAGGGATTTTTCTAGTCGGCAGGAAGTTTCTCGGGTGCCTTTGCTCGACCGTGCTATTGTTGGTAAGTCAGGCATAGACTTACAAAAGTCTGGCAACTTCCACTTTACAAAGCATTGGAGATTCCTTTGCAGCTGTCCATAACTAAAGCAGGAAATCAATATGATCAGTTACAAGGCATTTATTTCCAAGTTTGCCTACAATTTGGATGTGAAGGATTTGAAGCAGATTATCTCATAACAACCAGATCTGAAGCACAAAGCCCTTCTCTGAGCCCAGGTTGTTTAGCTCCTGACATTTCTCCCTAGAGATCCTGCACATGCCTTCTGGGTCAGGCACCTCTAGCATCAGAGATACACAGGGGTCGATATAGATGTCTAGACCTGAAATCTTGACGGGCATACGTGTATGAACAATCACTTTTTTCCTTTTGCACATGAAGCACAGCCAAATCCTTAATCTACCCTCAAGCTCATGATCCGTTCCTACTGACTTCTTCAACCCATGTGGTACTTCTCTGCACCTAGCCCTCCATACCTCCTAGAGGAATCCACCCTGGACCTGCCCGGGACTCACCCCTTCCACATCTCTTCAGGGACTGCCTCTCTGCTTAACTTCTGACAGACCACACCTAATTCTCCTCTCCTCCGTGCAGAGGGCTTGGTCCTGAAGCCCCACAGACAGCAGGCACCATCCCTCCACAGAGCCTTTCCCTGGGGGACGCATCTCCACATGAGGTTGTATCACTACTATCTTCTCAGACTCTTCCTTTCAATCCAGTCCATCATAAAAGGAAACTCATCCTTGTTTCCCACCAAGACCTCCATGCTGAGCTGAACAAGGTGCTGAAGACTAATACCAATAAAAGGTTATAGGTGAGGCAGAAACAGATTCCAGACCCACAGGTCAGCTACCAGCCTGCGAAACGCTCATTAAAATAACACACAGATACATCAATGAGAAAATCAGTGCTAATCCTGAAACCCAGTGTTGGGGTCCTGTGGCAGAAGGAGGCAGAAGGAGAGCACCGTTGTACCAGTTAAAACCATCAGAAGTTCATGCTGAGTGACAATAACTTCCCTTACACAGAGACGCATTTCCCCATATCTTCACAATAATTAAGCATCACAAATAACCTGAGACATACAGCAAAGAAGCAAAAGCTAAATCCATCAACAGATGGAATTTTGCAGCTGTCTGAAAATGTCTACCTAGGAAGGGGTTGTAACAGTTATCTTTGATCATTCTCTAGTGTTAAGAAAGAAAGCCCCGCAGAGGGCCCACATATGAATAAAGAATGGTAGGAAACACACCGAACAAACTCTAAAGAACAGCAAGATATAGTTTCTAAGTTATCGCTGAGTATTGTTGAGTGAGTAAAGTTTAGACAAAGTGAACATTGTACCAAGATTTTAGTATCCTAATGACAGAGAGAGTGGCTCTTAACTCCACCAGCTATGCTGCCACGACCTGCCACCTCCCCTGCTGGGAGGGAGGCAGAACCGTAAGCTACTTCAGGAACTTTGGCATCAGGAGTCTTAAGACCTTCCCCAGTTAAGAGTTTCACATCTAAATCTCCAGTCTTGCCCACTGAGAGTTTCCCAGATCACGTCCCAGGACACTTTGGCAGAAGCTGAGATGAACTGAAGGTTCCTGCCACAGCCAAGGCTTAGGCACTGAGATATTTTCCTGTACTGAATAATCCAGGATGGTTGGGATTTCTGCTGATCAATTGACATCCTTGAAAAAGAGAGAGAGAGAGAGAAATTAAAAGGTGTTTCATGAAAAGGCAAAGCCCAATGTCTGCATACCCACAGTGTCCATTGACTTGCTGGTAATCAAATGAAGATGATCTTTACAAGTCAGAGGGAAACAACAAGGAAACAGGCCAATGCTCATCTTACAGAAAATGATGAAGTGATTGGCTTGTTGTGTCCTTGTGCATCTTCTTGAAAAGAGCCAATTAGATTAGCCAGCCAATTAGGCACAGTCAGGTCTGTCACAGGCCTTATTCTTATGGTCCTTAAAGTTTAATCAGATACTTGACCATCGCTGGCTTCCATCTCCAGGGTGGACAAAAGCCAGTGTCTCTGTACCCACAGGTCCCCAGGAGCTCCACACCCCCTCCCGACAGGCGGTGCCATTCCCCGGCTATGCATCATTCCTGCCCGGATTGGGAAGCAGGCCCTTGTCGCCCGATGCTTCCTGGAGGCTCATTTAGGCCTTGGCAGGATGGAGGAGACAGAGCAGCTGTTCGCTCAGCCTCTTTCCCATCATTTGACTGGTTTTTAATCCTCAGCAACGCTTCCAAAATTGAAAATAGAACCAGGTTAGATTCCCAACCAAGGCTGACCAAGTCAGAGCTGGCTGGGCAAGCCGAGATGGATGCCAGAATGAAGATGGATCTCTTTGTGCCTGGCTCCTGGCGGGGCTGACACTGGGCTGCGGGCAGCTCCAGGGGCGGGAGCCAGGCCCCCAGCCAGCAGGAGGCCTCCTGGGCAAGGACACACCGTCCCCACAAACCCAAGTGCCCCCTGACCCTCCCCGGGGTCCCTGGGTTCTCTCCGCCATGAACAGACCACCCATCTGGGAGCATTCACAAATAATGTGGAATGCACTGATGGAAGAGACACATTTTCACCAGGAGGCACCCACAGGCTCTTTTTTAACTTACATTCATGGAAACACCTCTCACAATTTCCTCCAGGTATTCCACCTCCTTTATTTGTATGTGATCAATTCACATTCATATAAAATTGCCGTCTCAGCCATTCTTAATTGTACAGCTCTTCACATTGTTGTTCGCTGTACCCAGAATGCCTTCATCTGCCCATGCTAAAACCTGGCCCTGAGTAAACCCTGACACCCTCTGCCCCAACCCCTAGCCCTGGCCTTTCTAGTCTGTCTTTGAGTTTCACACCTCTAGTGCCTCGTATAAATGAATCAGATAGTATGTGGCCTTTTGTACCTGGTTTATTTTACTTAGAACAACGTCTGTTAAGGTTCATCCATGTGATAGCATGTAGGTAAAGTCTCTTCCTTTTTTCCAGGCTGAGATATATTCCATTGTAGGAGAGGACTACATTTTGTTTTCCATTCATGTGTCAATGGACTCTTGGACTGCTTCCATATTTTGTTTCTGGTGAATAATGGACTATGAACATAGATATAGCCAAATCTACTTGGGACCCTGATTTCACTCTGAGTGTAGACCCAGACATGGAATTGCTGAACCATATGATAATTCTGTTTATGGTTTTTTTGAGGGACTACCACATTATTTTCTAAAGCAGCTGTGCCATTTTTACATGTACAGTGGCAACATGAAGGCTATAATTCCTCCACATACTTCAAAAAATAATAGTAGCCATCCTACTGGATATAAAGTGCTGCCTCATTGTGGTCAGATTTCTTTTTAAGGATAATAAAGAATAGTTTAGGCATGGTGACTCAAGCCTGTAATTGTAGCTACTCTGGGATTTGGAATCAGGGATTGTGGTTCGGGGCCAGTCTGGAGCACAGAGGTCCACAGAACCCCCATCTCAGCCAATGGCTGGAGGTTTCCCCAGCTTTGGGGGAGCACAAAGCTGGGTTCAGCCAGTTATCCTCGTGACGTGGGAAAGCACAAGTGGAAGGGTTGCAACCTAGGCGAGCTCAAACTCAAAGTGAGACCCTACCTTGAAAATAACCAGTGTAAAAGGGGGCTGGAGGTTTGGCGTGTGGCAGCTCACCTGCCTAGCAAGCACAGGTCCTGAGTTCAAACTCAAGCACTGACAAAAATAAAAATAAATAAATAAAAAGAATATGTGCTTATTCCTAAGGCGCCTGCCACTGAAGCTGCCCCCCACTCTTTGGCACCGCTTTCCGACCAGCACTGGAGGGGCTGTGTTGTGTAGGTGCCTCACTGTCGGAAAAGCCCAGTGATGGCTTGGGACAGATGGACATCTTGGCAGCTATGTGGTTGGAAGCAAGTGAGTTAGAGAATGGGAGAGAAGAAAAGGTGATCTCTCCTAAGACGCAGGAAGAGAAGAAATGGAAGCCAGAGGCCTGGAAAGTCCCAGTCCTTTGGAGCGGAGCTGTGAAACGTTGATGGCCTCCCTACGTGGGTCTGCGCGGGGACCTCCTCATTAATTAGCATCCCATGCATATGGAACCAGGAAGACCGCGCTCGCCCACCGACACTGCTAACTCAGCAAGTCATCTGGAACGGAAGCCAGCTCCGCAGAGCTACACGCTGAGAGCGGGTCATGGATCATCCTTTGCGAAGTAAGAACCCAAGAAGGCGTCCTGTTAATGAGTTCCTGCCACATGATAGACAACTGTGCAATTAAACCAGAAGAGGCCCGAACCCAGTAATTAAAGAGAACAGCTAGAGGAGGAGGCCAGGAGGGAGAATCAAAAACTAGTGTACCCCTCGTGGATGGAAGTCAGTCGTGTTCAGGACTGCCAAAAGAGTCAAAGGGAGGGCCCCTCAGCCTGGCTTCCCCACTAGTTTGGAGGTTGACTCGATTTGTTTCCCCTGACTGATTTACCTTGAATACTACCCACCAATGGGAGCATTCTATTACTGATTTATCCCGACCTCCCCTTTCTCTATTGCTTTCTGAGTTGTTGGGTTATTCTATGCACACACCTCATTCTGGCCCTCCTTTCCTCCTAGAGCACGTGACAGTGACCGCAGGTCCCACGCACCGAGATGCCGTGGCACTTGACAAACTGTTCCAGCCTTCACCAGACCCACCTCCAACACAGAGGGTGGGGGCAGAAGTCCTCCAACACCACATGGAGCTGCACTCTTTGCCACAATCAACATGATGTATGGAATTCATCCAAATGCCTGAACACGACCATACACAGCCACTCTGCTTCTTACCACTCCACTACTGACTGGGAGATGGACACTCTTGGCTCCCCGCCAAGAGTGGGTCCCTTCACAAGAGTGTGTCACGTGTGAAGTTCGAGATACACACACACGTGTGCAGTCAAACATGTCTCCCGCTGAGAAGCCCCAAGCTTAGTGGAATGCTATCCTGTCATTATCTTGAAAGTCTTCATTTCTAACAAGAGCTTAGAAAAGTATGTAGTAGATCGTGCCAAGGATTATCGATGCCTTTTGAAATTAACTGAGCTTTGAGCTCTAGGCAAGCCAACTTCCATGAGTGCATGCGGGTTCTCTTTCCATAGACTCATGCTGTGCTTTATCTGGTCTGACCCCCTTCTGTGTCAATCCCATGAGATAACATGAGTTTCTCATCTCCTTGTGTCTTTGTGATCTCTGCCTTCAAACTGAGGTTTGCATGAAGAAGAGGAGGAAGGTCTGTGCTTTGAGTACTTGGCAAGCAAAAGCTTCTCTCCTACAGCAGAGCTGCTATCAAAGCCTCATAGGTCCAGAAAAAGATCTAGAAGTCCAGCTCTGAAGACGCAACCTTGGAGAAAACTCCCTCTGCTCACTCACACTGAGACTGTCCCCATTCTTTCACCCATTCTAAAATGTCCCTTTGAGCTGGCTAAAATGGCTCATGCCTGTATCCCTAGCTACTTGAGAGGCAGAGATCAAGAGGGGCACAGTACCAGCCCAGCCTTGGAAAATGTTTACATCTCAATCAATAAAAATGGTGTGGTGGTGGGAACCTATCTTGGCCGGGATCAGACTTTCTATACCCTGAATAGCTGGGACTAAGCTGAAGTGCTCGCTTTGAACCCCAATCCTCCTAATCTCCACCTCTAAGTGGCTAGGATTACAAGCATGTGCTACCATGCCCAGCCTCTGTGGGGAGGGAATTTGCAAGCCAAATGAGCACAGTGTTCACATATACCAAATCTTTTTTTATCAACTTCATCTCCATCCTCATCTCCTTGTTCCACCTGGTCCCTTGCCAGCATCTCCCCAGTCTTGATGAAAGGGAGAATACAGGAATTGACATAAAATCTCTCTGGAATATACAAGAACTTGACTCAGAACAGGGTTAGAAAGTAACTGCCCTTCTTCCTGAAAGGTAGATGTGATACCAATGATCGATTTCTGTTTCTAAATAAATTCTATTCGTGTCGATGTTTCAGAAGTGCCAGGTGTGCAATCCAAGAGAGCCTAGACCACTGATGTGAGATTCCCAGAGCCACTAGCCCTTGATCCTGGTCCTCTGAGCAAGGCTGGAGAGCAAGGATGCTCTCCCCTGCATCCTTGATCCCAGAGATGGTGCTGCCGCCATGTTTTCCCCTCCCCCATGCTGTGAGAAGGAACCCAGCCCCCGCACCTGCCAGTCTGGGCTGCCAGAGGGATCTTTCCCTCATTATGGTTCCTCCTACAGCTGGTTCCATGGAGGTGTCCTCCAGTATCAACATAATTCTTTAATTTCTCTTTGGAATCCTCCGTTTTGAGCCAGCGGTGGGCAACCTTCCAAGAGCTCATCTCTGAAGACAGGGCTTGAAGTGTTCAAGGGCTTTTCAAAATTAAGTCTTTTCATTTTCCCCTCTGTCATCCCTACCTGAGGCGTTCTATCACCCTTGATCTATGGCAAACAGGGAAATGGCTAGAGCCGGTGAGACGCCCAAACACTCCTTCATTATCCTTAAAAAAGTGATGGAGGGGTGCCAGCACACAGCCCCAGGACCGCCCACAGAGCCCTTCGTGGACATGCTTCCCCTTACTTTCAATTCTCTTCATGGGGTGAGGTGAAAATATCGAACATGCCACCTGTGGGATGCTGACTGTAGAAGGGGGTGGGGCCCAAGAGGGCTGGGAAGGATCTGGAAATGGCCTCCCTTGCCTTCTTCCTCCTCCCAGGCCGCGTCTGCCCCTCCCCTCCTGCCAGCTCTCTCCCAGCTGTCCGGCACTCAGCCCATCATTTGTTACAACATAAAAGTCCTCTTAATATTTTCCATCACTTCACATGGCCAGCACGGTAACGACCCCCTCAGGAGCAACTTGTCCACCCATGTATGTTTTTAACATCACTGGCATCTTCTGCAATTTTGTAGAGCTCAAAATGAGCTTTGGTGGTGTGGGGAGAGGTGACAAATGGCTGATTTCTGGGCCCAGTCACTTCCACTCCATCTGGCCCTTGCATTTGTTATTCTTCCATTGCTCAGCCTCTGCCGCCAGCCAGGCCCTGGTGAGCTCCCACACAGTCCTGGCCTTCACCCGCCACCAGCCAGGGCCCACCCACAGGGACAAGGTGCAGCCTTGTTCTTTCTGAGCCTCCAAAGTACCTTTCCATCCCAGACCTGCCACAGGACACCCACCCTGGCAACCAAAGTGAAACCAAGCTCATGCCTGTTATCCTAGCTATTCAGGAGGCTGAGATCTGAGGATCTCCATCTGAAGCCAGCCTGGACCGAAACATCCATGAGAATCTTAACTCCAGTTGGTAGAACGGCTCGAGTGGTAGAGTGTCAGCCTTGAGGGGGGAAAAAGGCTAAAGGAGAAGATGGTACCCAGAGTTCAAGTCCCAGTACCATCACCAATAAGTAA
The DNA here is from genome assembly GCF_000151885.1 of Dipodomys ordii. Classification (NCBI taxonomy): domain Eukaryota; kingdom Metazoa; phylum Chordata; class Mammalia; order Rodentia; family Heteromyidae; genus Dipodomys; species Dipodomys ordii. The sequence goes on from NW_012267274.1 coordinate 3,132,487, forward strand.
GTAAATAAATAAAGTAAAAGTGAAATCAAGACTTTGATCAGCCATTTCCAGTCATTCCACTCATTTCCGTAGACATCCTGGATGGGACCTTTTGTTTCATTCTGTTTTAAGCCTGTGGTGCTTAAGGTAACAGAAATGCCAGGTCTCTCCGGGGACTGGGACGCTAAGTGGCTTCGCGACGTTGATGCAGGAGGTGTGGATCTTGTCAGCGAGCTTGTCGCAAGCATTTAAAGTGAGTCACAAATGATGAGCTTTGACATCTGTCACCTGTGGGCCTGCACCCACTTATCTCCTCCTCTGTAATTTCCCTTAAGTGCTGCCTTTCGGGCCACAGAGCAAGGCAGTCTTGGTGTCACTGGAGAAATTCTCCACCCCCAGCTCTTCTTCTCCTCCTCTTCCCGTTCCAGTGGAGAATTTCAACAAGGCTAAGTGTAGCCTTGGATGGCGGATCGATCTTTCCACATCAAAGGCTCCTGTTTCCACCAGACCTTCCCTGACCTTTCCCTGTACCAGCTTACCGCCAGGCCACTCTTCCGCAGGACAATGTCCCGAGGGATACCTCCAAGTTTGGCCCTGGCTGAAAGAGGAGAAGCCCAGGTGCCATCTTGGCCAGAGAGTGAGGAAACAGATGGCCTGCCTCTCCATCAGGAGCATCTCCATCTTGTGATCTTGAGGACAATAATGAATGAAGAGTTTTATAAACAATAAGTAAGTTTTGTTTTTTCCTGCACAGAAATATTGCCAGGAGCCAGGGGATCACATGAAAGAAAATCACCAAACAGCAAGAGAAATGGAAGAGCAAAACGTCATGGTTAACCAAACGGAAAGCATGGCAGCCTTGTGAGGTACACATGCTGCATCCCCGACCTCCAGACCTTACAGAGCTTGCTTTTTGGCAAGGGGTGCGGGTCAGAAAAGGAACGGCGGACCCCAGATACGAAGACGCACATAAAGCATGCAAGCCCAGGCACATAAAACAAATCAAAATAAATCTGTCACATTACTATATTTACTTCTTTGTCCCTCTTCTGCTGCCTGGCTGTGTCATAAATCTCCTGCAGAGGAAGGAAAGGTGGTGAGCGGGTGCAGGTAACATATCCTGAGATTTCAAACATAAATATGGAGTTGTAGGGACTGGAAGCAGCCAATAATACATTCGCTTCCTTGATGAGTTAATACATTCTCATAGCATAAGGCATAGGTGAGCTTGACATTTGAATCATTTACGGCTTGGGGGGGAAATGGCAGCAGTCTTATTTTTTCCAGAAAAGAACCCACATGTCTTTATAAGCAGTGAGAGTGTCGTTGGAAATGCTTGGGAGCTTTTCCATTCCAGCCATAAACCATGTGTTTGGAAGCCGGGCCATTTCTGTGGAGGAGTTATTATTCGATAGAGCTCCAACTGGAGAGCACCCACCATCGCAGCAGAGTGCCCGGCCGTGGCCTCTCCCACGGCACTGAGCAGACGGCCGCCCAGCTCAGCCACTGGAGAACCCCCTGTCCAAATAGCATTTCTTCCATCAGGCGGGGCAGAAAAGTCGTTGAGGTCCCTGGGTGGTGTGTCTTCTTCACATCCAGCTTCCATAGCTGTGGCCTGAACCAAATCCGCTGCACTGACGCCTTGTGTATTTCTTTCTTGGTTCCCTTGGACTGTGTGATCCTGCCGTGGCAGACAGAGACAGCCTCTGGACCTGAGTTCCGTGCTTGAGATGTGTCCAACCTTCCTGTGCTCCACAGCACACATCAGTCTCGCACACAGCAGCGGTGGTGACAGCCCAGCCGTTTTGGCATCCACCCTTCTCCTGGAATTCCTGGATGTTTGGCCCAAGCAAGGCTCCAAGCCAGAGGCCAACAAGACAGGGTTCTTGGGAAACGTGCTGCTTCTCCGTGCAGCTCTCGGCTCAAAGCTGCAAAGTACAGTCATAGCAACACCGCTGCCCATGCATGGCTGTCAGGTGAGCTCTGCCACTCCTCCCCCGACCCCTGCACTGCTCCCAGAGTCAGCACCAGCCTGCCCCCAGCTTTCCAACGACCTCACCACCTGCCATTTTAGATACAAAAGAAAGAACCCTGAGAATGAAACTGGAGTAGGAAAGTCAAAGACCATCCATCCACTCTCAGCTGGGATTGTTTCCCTCCCAAGTCTATTCCACAGACCATCTGCCCATGTTAGAGTTGGGTAGCCCTGCGGCGTCTCCCAGCCGAACTGCTCACCCTCCAGTTCCCCGACGCCCACTAGTGCTCACTCCCCTCCACGCCCACAGGCAGCCCCAAATCCCTACTTTGCACCTAGGCATCTTGAGACTGTTTCCTCCCCTCCCTTCCTGTCCTCAGTCCCTCACTGTGGGGCCTGCCAAAGGCAGAGCCCCCTCTTCCCATGCTCAGCAGCCTGGTTGGGTAGACCCTGTCTCCTTTTCACGCCCCGAGCTTCTCAATGGTGTTGGCCACACAGCCACCTTCTGGCCATGCCAGAAACAGGACCTCTGCTTTCCATCTTGGTCCCTGAACCTCACGTCTCCAAGTGCGGTCCAGGCATCAGCTAGGAGCTGTAAGAAATGGCAAACCGTGAGCCCATTCCAGTCCCCCCGAGCCCCACTCTGCAGCTTACCCAGATCCTGTCTCTTGCTTGTAGTTAATGATAGAATTCCATGGCGTTGGGGCCAGAAAGGGTCCTCTCCTGAGGGAGGAAGTGGCTCATCCTCTCTTGTCCCTCCTCTTCCTGTGCAGCCTTGGAGCCTTCCAAGAACAGCTGCCCAGGCCTCGTCCCTTTCTGCTGCCGAATCTCAGACATCTGTCTCCGCCTGGGCCAGGTTTCTCCCCCGCTAAGTCCATCATGACATCCATGAACTGAGTGGCTCACGACAGAAACTGACTGCTTGGAGTTCTAGAAGCCAGAACTCAGAAATCAGAGTGCTGGCAAAGGTGCCTTCTCCTCCCCCTCTGCTTCCCCCAGCATCTGCCTGTATCGTTTTCTCTCACATCTCAGACTCGGTATCCAGATCTTCCTCTTCTTTCGTGAGGCCATCATTGTTGGATGAGAGCCTTCACATCAAGGGGCTGAACTCCATTTTCATCCAGAATGACCTAATTTTAATGTGATTTCATCTATAAAGACCTTATTTTAAAAAATCATTACAGGAAGTACTAAGAGTTGGGATTTAAGCGTGTATTTTAAGGGGGAGTAATTCAAGCCACACACCACCCACCTCTCTACATGCTGCACTGGAGAGAGACGCCCCTCAGCCTCTTCACATTTCCCCTTCTATGCTGTACTCAGCACACCTTTCTGACGTGTTCCGTGCCAGCAAACAGTCCACGCCTGGGCGTTAATAACGACGCCCCTCTCCTCAGCTCAGCCCAGCCACAGTTCTCACTACCTTCCAACATGGCTCCCCACCTTGGCTTGGCTTGGATCCCCACCATCCTATCTCCCGTCCAAGCTAGGGCACTTCATGTTTTCTCTAGTCTCCTGGTCTGCGGTCAGCTTCCTTCCCTCCACTGCGGGTTGTCTTGTTAAGCACAGGTCTGGACTGCCAACTGCCCTAAACAGCATCTTCACTGATTCCAAACTGGAACCCATCACCCTGAATGGGGTTTGTAGGCCCAGGATGCGCTGCCCACCAGACCTGCCCAACACATCGGTGTACCTCCTCACTGCTAGCCCTCACCTTCTGGCAGCCCCGCCTTGCAAACCAAGCACTTTCTCACCTTCGGGTTTCAGTGTGACCTTCAGTGTCTCTGAGAATTCACTCTGGAATTCAGGAATCGCACGGGCATCTGGCCTTATGACCCCAACGAGCCAAGCACTCCTTCTCATCAGGATTGGCCATCGGGTCTGGCAGGGCCTGCCCCCAGCCCCAGTGTTCCATGGGGAGCGAGCTCCCCGGTGATGGTAAGCGGCTGTCACTCAGCGCCCGCCAGAGCCCCCACTGTGTCTTCACACAAGAGATGTGGAGGAAATGGAATAAAAGGAAACCAGACATCCTCTCCTTGACTCCTCATTCAGAATCAAGTCAGGCGCTCCAGGACAGCATGGAGTCTAAGAGGATTCCTGGCCGGAATCAGTGGCTTGACAGTTAATTGCCTTGTAAACTGTTTCTGAAGCCTGTAGACAGGAAAATGTGCTCAGCCACCCTGCTCAGCACTTAGCCATCAGACCCCGTGGGAAAGTGCTGAAGACCATCACCGTAAAACACACTGCAGATCCGGAGAGTGGGAGACTTGCTTGTTCTATTTTCATAACACAAATTACCTGGTCTGGTCTTGGGCCTTCTGAAGGAGGAGAAGATAAACCAGCCAGTGTGTCATAAGCTCCTCCTCAAATTATTAAAGAGAAAGAAACCAATGTGGTTTGGGATTGGCCATACCCCTAAGGAGCCCTTTACCTAATTAATCCCCATAAAAGCACTGTGAGTTCAGTGAGGGGAGCTGAAAGTCAGGCCCCACTCATTAGAAGCCGGGGGACCACATCGCAAAACTCACCCTCCCGAGTGGAATCCTGTCATGGTCTCCACACAGAGCTTACTGCTGAATGGACTGGGCAGGGGGAGTCCTTGCCCATCCTCCACCAGACCTGCCTCAGAGACTGTGCCGACCTGTCTCCTTCTGCCCTGGACTGCCATCTTGGAATCCTGTAGCCTAGCGCCATGCCTGTACCTCAAGCAGGGAGTGTGTGTGTGGAGGAATATCACCTTGTAAGTGGTAGAGAGATACTGCTAATGCCAGCACATCTCCATTGTAAAAACTGATCAGAGAGCCGATGCCTACACATCTTGACTGCAGGACACTCACCCTTCAGTAGCAGGCAATGCCACACACAACACATCCCAGGTTTGCGATGCTCTCATCCGCTGTAGTCAGATCCCATTGACTGAGCAAATGAGTCCCCATGTAACCAGCCATGAACAGATGATTGCAATAAATGTGGCATACAACCCATAAAATGTAAAGTTCAGCATCATACACACCCACAAAGGCACCTATAAATAAGTTGTGGAGAACAAAGCAAGCACAAAGCAGCAATCCAGAATGGGGAAAAAATGGGCTTGGAAGGTGAAAAGAAATTCCCCAAAGCACAGACTTGCAATATACTTCCCCAGTCTGTGCATTCCAGAAGGAAATGGAGTAAACTGAAGTCCAAACAGGCAAAGAGCTTGGCCAGGTCTTGCAAGACCTCCTGAGAGGGAACTCTGTGTCAGTTTCTCCCATGGATGCTTGCAGGATGCATGCATATGCAGCTCAGGCTTGCTGGCAACCTAGCAATTTTCTGAAATCATTCCACAACCCTCTCCCCGTGCTTCTGCCAACTGCCAGAGGCACATCAGAAGCAGAGGAACGAGAGGGATGCCATTCCAAGGATATTGAACACTCACAATGTCACCAGTTGAAGTAACAAATTTGTGGGCAAAGTCAACTGTCCACAAGACTGGTGCCCCCTTGGCAAATCACATACCAAGGCCCTCTTGGTGGCATCTCTCCTCAGTGTCACAGAAACCCACAGCCAAGGAACCAAGGGTTCTTTCTAAAATTGCACCAGGCAAAAAAGCAAACAATCAGGTCTTGTCAAAGTTGGAGGTATGCTGCTCAGATGGGGCATCTTCATCCTGCATGGGTCTTCCTAGAAAGCATCTTGGGTTGATGTAGGCCATGTCAATGCAGACTCGCACCCAGACCCATTCCCCTTTGGCATCCAGTACAAGTGTTTCCTGACAATAAACTACTATAATAATAGATAAACTACCTAGTTTTCTCCCTCGATACACCCTTCACAGAAAACTCTCCTGAGAAAATGTTCCTTTGCAAAATGTCACCCTTTCTCTGTTTAATGTTCACTCACTGTCCTTTCTCAACTGATTAAGAAATTGGGAGCTGGGCCAATGGCAAACAAAATATTTTATGAGGTTGCTATAGACAGAATCTTCATGAAGCACTACACTATGTATTAGAGGTATTTGTTTAAAATCATAGCAACGTATTCAAGATACTAAAAAAAAATCTCTAGACAGAAGAAGTTGAAAATGATGGACATTTAGGTATTTTATAATCAAGATGTCAGACGTGAAAGATGGTAAAAAGGAAGAAGTGACTTGTACCAAGAATCCTCAATAAGACTAACAGCTGATTTTTTAATTGAAACCCAGAAACCTAGAGGCTATACGATCACATACTCAAAGACTAAAAGAAAAAAGTCAGCCAGGAATTCTACATTCAAAAGACTACCCTTTAAGAATAAAGGGGGAATTTATGTTCTTGATAAGCAGAAAATAAGAGAATAAAAAACCTGAATAAAAAACCTGCCCCAGGAAAAATATTAATAGAATCTTTCAGAATTAAATTTTAAAATACTAGGCAAAAAATACTAGGCAATATACAATAACTCAAATATACAAGAAAAAAGAGGAAAGTATGAATTATATTTTATTTGTAACATTTTTCCTATGTTACTTAAAAGCAAACTGCATAAAGCAATGTTTGTAAATTCATATTATGAAGTGCATAATAAAGAGATAACTACCAATTTATACTTTGTATTTTCCTCACAGAATAAAAGAAAAAAAGAAGAAATTCAGCTAGAGATAAAAAGGTTCATACAATATTAAAATTACTTGATATTAATCTGAAAGATTTTTATAAATCAAAATATTAATTGTAACACATAGGATGACTACCCAAAAATGTGGGCACATAAACAATAAAATCATGTCAAAAATACACTAGAAAATATCTAACACAGAAGAAAGGCAACAGTATAAGAATAAAGGAGCAAAAAGAAATATGGTTTACAGGAAACATGTTAAAAGGTCAGACACAAATCACCTTATCCAGCAATTTCACCAAAAATAGATTTTTAAATACAATTAGGGATTCTGAGTCAGGAGCACAGCATAGAGGGTTCTTCTCCTGACTCCATGAATAAGAAGAAGCAGGGAAACCAACCTAAGAATAAACTCCCATGAGAGAAAAGAATAATCAGAAGGTGCACAAAGTAGGTGACAATAGAGCTAAAGGCATGGAGAAACAGAATGGTGAGGCGGAGGACAGCAAGACACAGTCTGAAGCTCCTGCCCTGGATCTCCGCCATGGAAAGGGAACCAAATCCACAACCGCAGGTAAGACAAGGAGCTCTGCTGACAGCAAACCACGAGTCCTGGCAGTTGGATAAGTCCAACTGAGGGCAGAGATGGGGAAAGAAACTCATTTTGCTCTTCCTTCTACCTCACAGAGCTATGCCCAGGCAGGGAGACTGTTGTTTGAAACGGAGCTTCTCTGGGCCCTGAAAAGAAGGAATAGTTGCCTGCCAGACCGGGAGCACTGGCCCAACATTGCCACTTTGTCCTAGTGAGAAACAGTCACAAGAGGCAGACATGGACAGGAGTGTCAGATTCTGGTCTGCTGACACGTTTGGGCACTGGGTATCTCAGGCTGCTGAGGGTCAGGGGTCAGTGCCCCCCCCTATTTGGCTAGCACTTTCACCTGAGGGTCACTAGTAAGAGTAAGAAATCCAAAGCAGAGTCAGTGGCCAATGGACTGCCTAGGCTCCAGCTGCATGTGGAGAAACAAAGTTCTGAGGCCAAGTCTGGCAGATCACTCTATTTTCCCAGCCTCTTCTCTCCTACCAGGCTAGATTAGAAAGTGCTGAAACCAGAGGTTGAGTATTGTGTTTCCTCAGTTCTCCACCTCCAGTGAACATCGAAGTGCTCTCCTGTGATGTCTTTTTCTTACACTCGTGGACACACTTGGGGGACTTTGGCTCGGATACTTGCTGAGTGCACACAGGAAGCAGGGCGAATTCTGGAGTGAGCAGAAAGTCCTCTGCCAACAGGCTGCAAAGCTCTTTGGGGCCAGCCATAGCTCTGAGTGTGAGGGAGAGTCTAAAGTGAATGCAGCCTTGAAGCTGACAACTGATCTTTGCCTAACCAGCCAGGGGCCGATGGACTGCTTGAACAATGCAATTCCCCAAACAGAAGTGTGTTTTCTCTTCTCTGAGTGGTACTGGGGATTGAACCCTCAAGAGAAAGATTCTCACTAATAAGCCTCCAAATAAAACTGGAAGATGTATCTATCCCATCAGATTCACTAATAACAACTCAGAAACACAAGGTATATGAAAAATCAAGCAACCTGACACCTCCAAAATATCACAACATGAAAACAACTGAATCTTAAGATATTATAATGATTGAAATGCCAGGCAGAGAATTCAAACGTCAACAGGGAATAAAGTTATAGCTTGCTGACAGCCCCTTTCCTTAAGCTTAACAGAAAACCTCCTTGGGTGAGCATGCAGCAAAAGTAAAGGCGGATGATGACATGAAACTCAAAATCCGTGAATCTTAAATCTCCAGATCAAAGAAGAAAGGCAAAATCTTGGTTGTTCAGAACGAAAGTGACTTATGATAGCAAAATGAGACCTCCTTGCTCCTCAACTACAGTAGTGCTGAAGTTCATGGTGGTTGTTTTTCTCCTTCTCTGAGTTTTTAATGTAATTTTTCACTTTTTAAATCTCTTTTTATATTTTATCTCCTCTTTACTTTCTCTTTTCACTGTTCTTCTCATTTAATAATTTCTATCATGGTAGCTATATCTATCCCTCCTTTCCTTATTCTTATCTGTTTGCAACCCCGTAGGACACCAACCTGCACTACAACACAGGAGTATGTATGTATGTATGGAACACACACACACCACTCTCCTCCTCGCCACCTTGCTTCTTTTTTATCTCTTCCATGACATTCCTTGACTTTAACAGCTAATTTCTAATCCCTCCACAAATCAACCTTATTCTTATAATGCCCTACTGCAGTATATAAGAACCTTAGTTCCCTGCACATCATGTGACAAGTTGTGTTTCTGGTTGGGAATTAAATCTGTAAATTGATAGCAATAAGATATACCTCCACCCCAGTGGTAAGAAATATGTCCACCCAGGTAAATAGCCACTAAAATCCCAAACCACAAATTGTCTTCAAATGAGTAAAACTCAACATAGAAATATAAAACCACAAAAGAGAAAGAAAACATAACCCCTCCAAAAAACAATTATACACCAAAGTATCAGTGCAAGGCAACCCCATACACTGATCACAAAGGAATAATGATAAGAGGAATGAGTACAAGAGGGCATTTATAAACAACTCAACAAGGTCAAAGAGATCACAAGTAGACAACTGAACTAACTAAAAGAGCATTCAAATGAAAAAGCTAAATGAGTACCAAGTATACAAAAAACAGCTAAATAAAGAAAACAAACCGCAAAAGGAGATCACAGAATACATATACAGCTGAATAAACATGTCAACACAAAACAGTAAAAAGGATCTCAGTAAATGTGTAGAAATCCTGGGGAAAAAAATACCTGAAATCCTAGAGATGAAAAATACATGAAAGACCTCTCAAGAACACAGTAAGTGGAAGATAGAAATTAAAGAAAATAATGTAGACCTCTTTAAGGCAGAAAAAAGTAGAGAAAAAAATTAAAGAAACACAAAGTGAAAAATACAAGAGTTTCCAAATTCGCATAAAAGACCAAACATATGAATGATAGGCAAGAGAGGAAGAGAAGAGGTAATAGATAAAGCATAGGAAATATATTTAATAAGGTAACAGCAAAAAAAAATTGAAAAAGATTACAAGATGAAACCAGATTACAATCTTCATATCTGACATCATTAAAACACTAAGTAAAAGAACAAGAAGAGTGCTAAAAGATGTTAAGAGAGAAAAGATACATCCCTTACAATTAAAAAAAAATCCCAATAACAGAATAATTAACTATAGAAACTTAAAAGCAAGGTGTGCTTGGGATGATATACTTCAAGTACTACAAGTTAATAAATGCAATCCAGAATACTCTACCCAGTGATGCTACCATTGACAATTTAAGGATAAATAAACACATTCCATTTATGACCAAACCAACACAACAGAAAATACCGAAAAGAATCTTGCACACAAAAGTTGACCAATGTAAAAATAAAAATAATAAAGAAAATAAATCTTACCAGATAATTACATAAGCATAAAAGGAGTAGAAAAGAATCTTCACCAACATTGTTTTCAAGACAGGAACTGCTACACACTTCACTTTTAACACTCACTGTAAACGGCTTCAAATTACCAATCAGTGGCCTCAAATCATCAATCAAAAAATATAGAATGTTGAGTTGGATCAAAGAGCAAGACATGGACACCTGTTGTTTTTGACTAAAACAAAAATTAGCTCAGGATAAAGAGTTGTGAAAAGTGTTTTTCAAGAAAATATATGCTAAAAGTATGCAAGAGCAGTAATATTCATATCTATAAAGTAAATACCAAAGGAAATTAGTCAGAACAAAAATAAGTTCATATTAATTAAGAGAACTTTTCATCAAGAACATATGACAAGCCTTAATACTGATGCGCCAATTCTTGAGACACCAGATTTTGTTAAACAAAGACAGGTGTGGTGATAAATACACATAGATCCCATTATATCAGTAGTTTGAGACACTAATAATCCACTTGCATAAATTGATAGGCCAGCCAGTCAAAAAATAACTAAAGAAACCTTAGATTTAAATGCTACCATACATCAAGTGAACCTGACATCTATCCACACAGTATACCATCCAGCAGCTATACAATACTCATTCTTCTAAACAGCCCATGGAATTTTCTCCAAAATTGATCATATTCCAAGACATAAAGAAAATCTTAAGTGATGAAGGACAATTGAAATAATCCCTTATATCAGACCATAGCAGAATAAAACAACTCAAACAGCAAAAGAATTTATGGGAAAATATTTTTTTTTAAAAAAAAGGGAGACTGAAAAGCACATTAGTGAATAATAAGTTGGTAATTGAAGGAATAAGAGGAGACATCCAAAATTTTCTAGAGCCAAATGAAAATTAAAACAAAACCTACCAAAATCTTTGGAATGTAGGTAAAACAGTCCTAAGAAGAAAAGTTATAACTATGAGTTTCTACATAAAAAAATTCACAGATTGCCCAAAGTAATATCTTAATAATTCACCACGGGCTGGGAAGGTGGCTCAGTGGTAGAGCACTTGCCTTGCATGCATGAGGCCCTGCATTTGATTCCTCAGCACCACATAAGCAAAAAGAAAAAAGCCAGAAGTGGCGCTGTGGCTCAAGTGGTAGAGCGCTAGCCTTGAGCTGAAGAGCTGAGGGACAGTGCCCAGGCCCAGAGTTCAAGCCCCATGACCGGACCCCCCCAAAAAAAAAACACAAAAAAAAAGAATTGCATTATCTTGATGTATACAAGAAGGTTTTGGTAAAATTCAACATCCTTTCATGGCAAAAGCACTAAAGAAACTATGAATAGATGGAATGTACAATTTAATAAAGGCTGTTTATGACAAACCAAAAGCCAACATCATATTAAATGAGGAAAAGACAAAAATTATTTCCTTTTAAAGTCATAAATGAAATGAGGGTACTGATTTGTTCCACTCTTATTTAGTATGATACTAGAATTGCAAACCAAAATAATAAAGAAAGAGAAAATATAAGAAGAATTTAAATCAGGATGGAAATATTCTAAGTATCCATCTTTGTAAATGATATGTTTCTAAACTTTCCACCCCAAAATTGCTGGATCTGATAAGCACCTTTGGTAACAGAGGAGATATAAAATTCAAATATAGAAATCAGTAAATTTCCTGCACATTAACAATGAACAGGATGGAGAACAATTCCATTTACAAAAACTCCATAATATAAAATCCTAAGGAATAAATTTAACTAAGGAGATGAAAGACCCCTACAATGAAAACTACAAACCTTGAAATAAATTAAAGAAGACACAGAAGATGAAAACACATCTCATGCTCAAAGATTGGCAGGATTAATATTATGAAAATGACGATTCTGTCAAAAGCCATCTAACATAATCAATGCTATTCTCATCAAACTTTTCCATTTCATTCTTCAGAGATATAAATAAATCAACAGCATAATTCATGTGGAAGAAGAAAATAAGAGCACAAAAGATCCCCAGTCCTCAAAACAATCTAGCAAAAGCAGTGCTGGAGGTGTCATACCACTTGATTTCAAATTATATTACTGAGCTAGATAACAAAAACAGCATGGTATTGACACAAACACAGAAACAGAGACAAATGGAACAGATCAGAAGCTCCAGAAATTAATCCATGTGCTTAGATCCATATGATTTTGGGCAAAGCATCCCAAAATACACAGTGGAGAAAATATAGTCCCTTTAACAAATGATGCTGGGAAAACTGAATGTCCTACATGCAGAAGACTGAAACCAGAACTCTCTCACCTTACTAATATTAATTCAAAATGGATTAAAGACCTTAATGTAAGACCTGAAACTTTGAAACTTCTGCAGGACAGATTAGAAAAAAAACACTAGCACTTAACATAGTAATGTCTTGACTAGAACTCCAGTAGTTTAGCAAATAGAAGAGAGAGTTGACCAAAGGGATGGCATCAAATTGAAAAGCTTCCACACAGGAAAGGAAATAATCACTAGGCTGAAAAGACAACAAACATATCTACATTTGACAATGGATTTAACACAAGGATATACAGGGAGCTCCAAAACTAAACTCCCAAGAACCGAATTGAGAAATGGGCCTATGAACTGAATATACAGTTCTCAAAGAAATACCAGCAACAAATACATGAAGAAATGCTCAGAGTCCCTAGTCATAAAGAAAATGTACATCGAAACAAGAAATCAAATGATTCCAAACAAGCCTGAAATTTCATCATCAAGAACACAAACAACACCACTGAGGAGGCCACGAGGGGAAAGGAAGCCTCCTAGAAAGGAAAGACGTGTGTGACATCTCTGCTCGGTACAAAACGCTTGAACAAGCCAAGTAAAAAGAAACACGGCTGGAAGAAGCAATGTCCAAATATCAAGACTAAGCTGTAAAAAGCAAATTGCTGGGAAGCACCCATGTCTCCTCCCATCCATGGAGGTGTTGGCTCTCCAAAGCATGGGATCCCATGGTAGACACCAGTGGGGTGCTAGCATCCATTTTACATCTCAACACCACCTATGACATGTAGAATGGCCTTCACTGTCAAGAGCTCCTTGAATTTGTAAGCAGGAGTGATGGTCAACCTGTCCCCGTTCTGGACTGCCAAGGAATGCTGGAGAGATTCCAGGAATCACTGTACACGTCATATGCATGTTCGGTAAAGACTATACAGATTTTTATATTACCATCTATAATATTTTATATTATTTGATATTATAGCTCGAACCATTTTAACTGTGAACTTTTGATGAAATTCCTGCTCCTTCAAGGAACTAAAGAGACAGTCCCTATTCATCAATATGAACTCACATAAGAGATGGATGGAGGGGGTTAGATCTGCAGAGTGGTATTTAATAGAAGGCTTTGTTGCTGTCTTGGCTTGCCCTCCATCCTCTGGGAGCTGGGCCCGCCACAGGTGGAGCAGCAGCAGGAGCCAGCTGTAGCCTCCTGACCGAGTCCTGGCATCACCATAGCCTCCTGCCTCCTGCCGACAAAGACCAGGGCAACTGATTTTGGACTCACCAACTGAGTTTGTCGCTCAGATTCCCTGATGTGCATTGCTTCTCTTTGCAAGGGTCTTCATGCAGATGTCAGTGACCACTTTCATTAAGAATGGTAGTAGTCCTAAGACAAGATGTTTCCTCATTGTTTGCAACTCTGACTCAAGTTATGCATTCTCTCAGGGTCTGTTCCCAGTACATCTCCTCCATGGTCTGTCACCTGCTGGATCTGTTACACCTAATGTTTCCTCCATTATGTGTACACTGGAAGGTAGGTCCTGCTCCACCTTGTGAGGTTTGTTTCCTCTTAGGGTGAGTGAAAAATGGGATGTTCATTTGGACTACCAATTTCATCCTGAAGCTTACAAAGCCTATCAGTCACTTTTTTCTTGGGACTTGGAATCTACTTCTCTTCATAGTTGAAATGCTTCCTCAAAGTGTAACATTCCTCTCAGTTCTTGGGAATTAATTAAGTCATCCCTTTGTATCTGTGAGGATCACTGTTGTGCCAAGTGCCTTATACACCCTTGGAGAAGCAAACCGCATTACACTAACACTGAGCAGATCTTCTTCAGACTTTTGTCTTTGGCTGTGGAAAAAGAGACTGTCATCGATGTAGACAGCACATGCTTGCTTCCTGACTGATAACCAGTGTTCCGTGGCAGCCATCCAGGTGGAACACATAGGCTTTTGATCTGCAAATGCAGGAGATGTATTTTAGAATTGCAAGTTCTTGAGGAGTCTGGGGCCTGAGGAAGTCTATGGAACGATCCATCTTCCTCTCCATCTGTCTAGGGCATTCTGTGAGCCTACCTGCAGACTCCCACATTCTCCAACTAACCCCCGCCATCCCAGTGCCCAGGAGGCCTGGCTCCCAACCAGGACTGCCTCTTCTGAGCTCAGCCTTGGGGAATGTGTATCTCTGTAACTCTTTTCCCATTATTTATTCCTTCTTTCCAGCACCTTCCTGTCCTGATTGTTTATATCTGTCCCTTCTTTCTGGTGCCCCATTGCCACCTGAGACTTGGCCACGGTTGGAAGCAACTCTTGGTAGATTGCTTCTCAACTTCAGCGCAGTTTCCTCCCATGTGTGATGCATATTAACTGACATTACACATGGCATTCATCTATTCTGGAACAGTAATTTGAATTGAGGGCTCTCACCTCAAACACAAACAACCGCAGTGCATGTTCCCATGAAAGTCTTCTGAGAAATTATCTGATTTTTCTACAGCAACCGATGATTTAAAATAATAGTGGTGAGAGACAGACCCAATCAGCAGACTCTCCTGACATGAGCTAAACATCTTTATGCCCTAAAACAGAATTATGCATGCTGCAGAAATACATTGGAGCAAAATTATTCCTGAATGTAACAATGACAATGTAATTTCCTGGATTTATGATGGGCACTTTGGGAATTGTGTAAGCGACCTAAAAGAGTTAATGTACCTCCCAAAGTGTTTTGCTTTAATGTTTGGGAAGTTTATAATCTAGTATACTACACCGCTGTGCAGAATATTTCACGGCCACAAGCCTCCATCCGTATGAAAATATTTGCCTTCTCAGATGAAGCCACTTTCTTGAGAATGCTATTCAATGCAACAAGTTTGGGACTTCTCAAATCCAATTAGTTGAAGTTTTACACAGTTCTCACATTCGCATGGAAAAATAGCATAGGTAGCTATCCACCACCATTCTGCCTTTTGGTTGAACATGAATACATGCTGTCCCTCAAGTTGTCTTCTCTGCCATTTCCCACCTCTCTTTACAGTAGGACCGCCAATCTGCCCTCAGCAGAGTCCAGGTAAACTGGTAGAGGGTGAGTAAAGGTGGTAACATTTGCATTCACATGATTAGGAATGGCGACCAGGCCTCACTACACAGCACAGCCAGGCAGAAGTATTTACTCGTCCTACAGAAAAGTGAAAACTCCGTCAGGAAGAAGGAAAACAGATCACCGTCGTGATTTGGGGCAATCATCTTAGTAATTTGGAGAAAGCAGAGATGACTTCAGTGGGAAATGCTAAGCAGGACTCTGGCTATCTATCCCTTTCTGAATGAAAGATACTGCTTTTCCAGAAAAGGGAAAAACAGACCTTTGTTCGAATGATATTCACAATCTCTTCCAGCCCAGTGCCTATAAATCATCTCCCACACAGGCAGCCCACCCTTCAAAGCCCAGGACAGTTTGGAGAGAGCAGCGTGCCTCCCTCCTCCTCCTCAGGCATAATATACAGTCCATTATCAGCAGACAGCAGTCGTTCCAAATCCAAGGCCCCCAAAGTTGGAGCCCAGATGAAGCATGGAGCAGGATCCAAGCTCAGTCATTCCTTGAAAAGTTTGACTCTAGTTCTCCTGACTTCTCTCAGCTGCCAACTTGGAACGGAAACCCCTTGAGAACATGTTTTCTTACAAAATTTACAAAGAGCTTTGCTTCGAGCCAGCAGCTGGAAATACTGTGCAAGCAGCCGTTCTCAGAGATCTGATTCCTTCCAGCATTTTGGCTCCTCCGGTCAGCTTCTGGCGAGCAACCAGAAGCCAGCAAGGTAATAAAACAGCGGCTGCTCCCCGAGCAGCTGGGACCAGCTTCCTTCCCAGGGCGGGCTGGCCAATGCCAGGCAAAGCCTGGGGCATGTTTTTGCTCTTCTTGATAGAAGGGTCCCCAGGACTGTCCACACCCAGCACCCCCTTTCCTAGGTGACAGGCTCTGAGCCAGCCAGTACACACTGAGCTTATTGCTGGCCCTGGCTCTGAACAGATTTGGGATAACTACAGAGGTGCGGTCTGCAGAGCTTCACGTGTCAGCTTCAGTCTTATAGCATTCAAAGATGACCAGAAGTTCTCCATGCCAACGGAGATGGCAGCACCTGCATTCCTCCAGTGCTCATGATTCCCCTTGTTTTTACCTGCCTTCCACCCATTCCCGTCCATAGAAGGAAGGGATGAAATGGCGAGAGTGAGGACTGAGGCTGGGAGCTGCTGTCAGGTTCCCACGGCTGACCAGTCTGTTTTCTGCCAGGTGCATCTAGAAGGCATGGTTTGGTCACGCCATCCAGCGAGGTGTCAAAGGCTGCCCAGGCCCAGGGAGGAGGAGGCTCTCACACACTACCTTCCCTGGGGGGACCACACACCTCAGCGCCCATCCATCAGCTGCTTAATTATCTCCTCCATACTGAACATGAGCATCTATTAAAGTTTAGATCGCAGAGCGGCATAGCCAAGCTCAAACTTGCCAAGAAGCAGATTATGACTTTCCATGGCAGGACCCTGATTGCTACAGCCAGGGATGGTTGACTGTCTTTGCTCAAAGACCAAGGTCCTGCCAGACACACCACCCCTCAGCCCTGGGCAAAGTGTGACAACTCCACCACAGAAAAAGCAACATAGGCCAAGGAGGGGCGTGAAGCCAGGCTGGCGTGTGACCCCAGCAAGCCTGTGGGGTGCTGAGCGCACCAGATAAAGCTCAGGATGTACAGTAACACTCAGATCCCCCGTGGACAATGAATGGGCTTCTGTGTGAGCATAGCCCATGGAATGTTTGAACACCTTTGCTGCTCAACTGAAATCAAGTTACCTAAGCGTTCTGTGTTTTCATTGGCTAATATGGCAATCCTTCCTCGGGGTTCCCATTGAGAGTGAGGCAGCCGAGTTGATTCACACTCGTGCCCAGGACCGTGGAAGCCAATCGAGGACACGGAGGGAAAGAAAGGGAAGAGCCCCAAACACTGTGTCTGCAGCGCCTGCCTCCCCCCAGACTCCAAGCACCTGGTGAGGCATGGCTGGCTGTGTGACATGGACACAGCTTTCTCAGGAAAGTGGGCCAGGATACCAGAAGCCTGAGAAGGAAAATAGATCCGATTTGAACAGAGCAAGTCAGATTTCCAGTCAGAAAAACAATGTTGTTAAGTAAAAGCAGGGAGCGGATAGCCACAGCTTTCTCACAACCGAATGGAAATCTGGAGCACAAACATAGAAGAGGAGCCCAGGACACCAGCCTTACTGGACCTCGATCTCTGACCCGACAGCTCGGCTGCCCCTGAGAACGGTTACTGGGTTACTGAGGAAGACCTGGACCCCTCCCTCATGCGGCTTGAAATCTTTGATTAGAATGATGAGGATGATTTGCTACAGGAGCACAGTGCCCTGGCTTACATTTCCAGAAGTTTAGACGAAGAACAAGACAAAAGTAAGAATCACTTTCCTCCTGAGCTTGGGAGTGGACCATTACATTTCCTTCTGCCCTATCTTTAGACACACATGTGAATTTTGCAGTGTTAGAGTTACAACTCTTGTAACATTCTACAGCCTGCTTTTATCATTTGCTACATTATGAATGTTATTGCACACGCTCAAACGGGTTCAGAAAACATGGCTTTTAAAGACTCTTTAGTATTCCCGTTGCTTTTAATGGAACAAATTTATGTACCGCCTTTCCTGTCTTTGGAGGCTCATGCCATTTGTTTCCTGCTTCTTGCTGTGCGAAGACAGAGAGGACCAAACCAGCTCCGGCACAGTGAGCTTACAGAAGTCTTGAAAGGGAGTAGATAAGGCCACAAAGATAAATTATGCTAAGTTTTTAATTCACATTGTCAACTCACCCTCCCGAAATTCTTATACACATGAGAATCATTGTTTGCCCATAGCCTTGCCAACACTGGGCCTTGCCTCTTCCTAATTTAATCACTCAAAAATATCTCTCATTGATAAGACATGACATGACATGAACATTTCTTTACATGTTTATTCGCATTTGTAGCTCTCCTTTAATGAAGGTTTTTTTGCATGAGTTTAGAACGGTTCCCTCAACTTTAATAGGATTATAAGGATTTTGTACATTAAAGATAACAGTCCTTGGTGTAACCATATGCTATAACGTGGTCCCATTTACCTGTTAAGATCAGTTAAGTTGTGATTTGGTACTGGGGGCTTTCAAATTTCCATATATACAAATCTTAATCCCTGTTTTAACCGGAAGATATGATCCCCCTTTTTCTCTGAGTCCTCCAGCTCTCTTACACTTATATCTTTAGCTGCTGAAATACCTTCCCATCCAAGAGCAATAAAGAGGTCTATTTCCAGCCATCCCAGCATCCCCACTGAACAACCCACACTTCCCCACCCTTTAAAAATGCTGGGACCTACTGCAAGGTCCCCACGTGAACACCTGTCATCCTAGCTACTCAGAAGGCTGAGAGCTGAGGATTGAAGTTTGAAGCCAGCCTGGTCAGGAAAGCACATAAGACTCATATTGTCAATTAACCATCAAAAGTCTGAAAGTGGAGCTGTGACTCAAATGGTAGAGCACTAACTTTGAGCAAAACAAAGTTCAGAGACTATGCTCATGCCTTGAGTTCAAGCCCCAGGAATGACACACACACACAAGAAAAAGAGAGAGTAAGAGAGAGACAGAAGAGGAAGCAGAGAAGGGAGGGAAGGGGAGAAGGAGGGGGGAGGGGAAGAGAGAAAGAACAAAAGAATGAAAAGGAAGAAAGAATGAAAGAAAGAAAGAAAACAGAAAAACCAAAAGGAAAAAAAGGAGGGAGGGAGGGAGGAGGGAGAGAGGGAGAGAAGTAGGGAGGGAGGGAGGGAGGGAATAGCAACTGTGGCTCTCCCACAGTCAGTCTCCTCCTTCCCCTCCTCTACACCCACCCCACCCTCTTCCTCTGGGACACTTGTTACTTACTCTCTACTGCCCCACCCACTCCATCAGAATCCCATGTTCTCCCTGTTGTAGAACAAGTTAGAATCCAGTTTCATGTTAGATGGAAATGGCCTGAAAGCTCAAGTTAAATAGAGGGACTTCTGCCACTCCATATGATGTTCAGAACCAAAGGCTCTGAGCTGTGGGCCAAAACCATTTATCTTTTTATTTTCCAGATAACTATTAATGGGATATGAGAAAAGTATTAGTTTATGCATGCCACCAATTAAAGCAACTCTTTTTCTTTAAGACACTACTTTCTTTTAGGGTTAATAGACATGCAATTGTATCATATGCAGACAGTGTGTGTGTGTGTGTGTGTGTGTGTGTGTGTGTGTGTGTGTGTGTGCTGGTCCTGGAGCTGGAACTCAGGACCTGGGTGCTATTCATGAACTTTTTTGTCCAAAGCTAGTACTCTACCACCTGAGATACAGTTCCACTCTCCGTTCTGGCTTAGGTGATTAATGGAGGTAAGAGTCTCACAGACTTTCCTGCCCATGATCCTCAGATCTCAGCCTCCTGAATAGCTAGGCATACCAGCATGAGCCACTGGCTCCCAGCTCATGAGCAGATTTTTGTCTTCTCTTCAATAGGAATAGATTTGTCCTGTCTGACTTCATCTGTTCAGGTGATGGTTGGGACCCTGGTCATAATGACGGGGTCAGGGCCTCCTCAGCCCATCCAGACTTTAACCAAAGGACCTTGGGAGCATCTGCATGGAATGGAGGGGGGGCAGCTGCTGAGTTCATGGCCTTTTTTTCATGTCAAGGAACTGTTCTCCTATTCTTGGCTTATTAAGTTTTTATCAGAAATTGATGTCGAATTTTATCAGGTGTCCTCTGGGACTTTATTGAGGTCTTTCCTCTTTTAATCTACCAATGTGATATATTTTATTAATAGATTTCTGAATATTAACACATTATTGTCTTCTTGAAGTAAGTCCGTATGGTCTATGAAACTCTCGTTTCCAATCGGCTATCTATTATTGAGGACTTTTTGTTCTTTGATTCAACAACTAGACAGCCTCTCACCAGGAGATAGCTAGTGTTGGCCAGCCTCATCTTCCAAGGAAGACAGACCCAGAATTCCCTCAATTTTGTCAGGTTTTAGACTGGAGTCATAGGTAATTCTATAAATTGCAGAGGTAGTTTGTAAAAATACCGCAGGAAGTGTTTCCCCTTCTGCTCTCCAGATTTTCATGTAGCCAGGAAATGATTTGTTCTTCAAACATTTAAGTCCCTTCACCCCAAGACTCCAAAGAACTCTGAGGTTCTTTGGAAGAATGACCATTGGATTCATATGGAGAGGGCTTATCTATCAGGTATTAATCAGAAAGTATTATAAAGCTATAATAATTAAGCCTTCAATAACTTCTGACATTCTTCTACATGCTCACTAACCTGTAGAGGCTGGCTCTATTTTTAATCAGACATGAAAATGTATATTTTCCTCAGAAAAATCTTTCATTTCATTGGTAGCTATTATCTCTGAGTAATATACAGTAGTTCTTAATGGTCTTTTATTGCCACTGAATCAATTACAATACTGACCTTTTTTGCAGTCAAATTCACTAATTCTATATCTTGCATATTTATGTTTTCTCTCTTCTTCCAGGGATTTATCAATGGTTAAACTGCTTTAGTATTAGCTGTTTGTCATTAAAATCTTTACAATTTCTACCCTTCAACATAATATGCTAGATTATTTTAAATCTAGGATTTAATCATACTTAATTACATACTAATTTAATAATGCTCAATAATAAACATATTTAATATAATTTGTTTGACCCTGAAGTGACTTTGAGCTTCTTTAACAATTTTTTAAATGTTCATTTTAAGCATTCTAGAATTAAATGCTTGCTTCCTTTCACCAATATCCTCTTTGAAAGTGTTTTTTTAATACATTAGTATATTATAGTTTGTGCTATTTTTGTTATTAAAATCTATTTCCCAAGCTGGGCACTGGTGGCTCACACTTATAATCCTAGCTACTCAGAAGCTGAGATCTGAGGATCATGTTTGAAAGCTAGCCCAGGCAGAAAAGTCCATGAGACAATTATCTCCAATAAACTTCCAAAATAAGTCTGCAGTGCTGCTGTGGCTCAAGTGATAGAGCACTAGCCTTGAGCAAAAGAAGCTTGGGACAACACCCAGGCCCTGAGCTCAGGCCCTAGACTGGCACCAAAAAAATCCATTTCCCTTTTTGGTATAGATTTTTTGTTCTTAGGGAATTCATAAAGTTTTTCTTGTGCTTAAGATTTTTCTAGTCATCAGCTTCTACAAATGCTCTGAGGATATAATCTTCCTTAGATGACACAGAACCCACTACACTTTATTGGGTAAGACCTTTCTGTATATTGCCCAAGTGTTTTCCTCTTTCTTTTGTAAATTACCCCTGTGCTACTGTCACTTGTTAAAGTCAACTCTATGTTAATCATGAATTTGTCAATTTAGTTTTGTATTTTTAAATTATTTTTACTTTGTATATTCTGATAATTATGTTTTAAACATCAGATTTGTGGTGAATTTTAATTTCTACCAACAGAAAAAATAAACCTTTTGAAACTGCATGAACTCTACTTTTATATTAATATTGCCTCTGTTTCTCAGGTTTTAGTTGAACTTGCCTGATATACCTTTATCTAGCCCGTGGTTCTCCAGCCGCTCAATATTTTTTTATTTTAGATGTATCTCTCTTCAACAGAGTTTAATCTGATCCTGTTCTTCAATCAAGATGGAACATGTAGCTAAGTACAATAGCGCACACCCGTACTCCAAAAATGGAGGGGGAAAAGACTGGATATCTATCATTTGGGGATTAGCCTGTTCACACTTATACAATTCCTTGGACTTCTGCCATTCCTTACTTTTTTCCACACTTCCTGTTGTCTCACTTCATTTGTCACTGGCTAAAAGATATTTTCTTAGTTTTTTTTTTCCTTTCGTAATTTACAAAGTGTGATTCTTGATTATTATTTCGTGTGTGGTTATTTTTACATTGCTTTTTGGTCAAAATAGCATATTTTTCTAGCTACTATTAGCAGTGAGATACTGTTCAATGTATCTTACCAAATAAATGAAACGCTAGCACACACTTACTTTTGTTCTTCATTTTCCAACTTTTTCTTTTACTGCCTAGCCAGATAATTAGTGCTGAACTATGCATTCTGACTTTCAGTCAGTACTTAAGTTTTGTGCATGGGTTACCTTTGAATTTTAGGAATATTAGTTATCTGAACTGTACATGTTTTTCTACTGCTGACTACCTCCTTCCTCTACACTGTGACTTCCTCACTGACTGTGTGTCTTAAATGCATTTAACAGGAAAGGCACAAGAGTGGCATGTTTTTTAGGCTCTTTCAAATCTGAGTCTGACCTCCACCATAGAAAATTCAAATCAAGAGAGTCATGTGCCCACACCATGTATCTAACACTTTGCTGGGTCCAGAAAAGAGATAATAAGTTGTATAGCACAAGTTTCTATAATTCTTACCTTGTGGAACTTACAGGCTAAGTGAATGCTACCTAACAGACTGCATCATGTGGGTAGGAAATACTCACATCAAAATATCTGCATAAAAACAGCTAATATTGACCCCTGATCTTGTCTTAATGATTGCAGAAAAGTCTTAATAGCTACCCATTTCATTTCAAGGTACAGATTATCATAGGAGATGGAAGAATTGACATTTCTCTCAGGTAAATAACTAACCAGATAAACAAAACCATTAGAAATCTTAAGCAGAATTGAATGAGTGGTGTTCCAATACAAGTGTATATTTGCATAGGTGAAAGAGACTGGTTACAGGTTGATTTGTATTTCTTTGTAGGCACACTGGATTTCAGCCTGGCTGTGTGCAGTTATGGGCCATCCAAAGCAATGGACCATGTGTGCATGAAGAGTCCTGCAGGTGGTCAAACTGTAGGCACTGGCCTGTGTGAGAACATCCAGACATTCACATAATAACATCATCTAACACCATATTACTCCGAACACATCTCCACTGTTCACTGATACCTGACTGATTTGTCCTTTTGTCTCTGAATATCAAGGTCCCTGAATTGTGTCTGGTAGCATGTTTGCTGGCGGTTCCTAGGTGAAGACCTCACTGGACACTGCCCTTCAGGGCTGCACACAGCCCTGTGTCCTCTGGCCAAGCCAGCAGGGGCCTGGCTCTGGTGGATTGCTCCCAGGTAGCTCCCAAAGGAGCTCACCTTCTTTGCCACAGTTGGAGTGGGGCCTTCACTCCTTGTGTCCTCTCTGCAGAAAATGTGGATAGAATGTCTTGCAATTCTGTCATCTCCAGCTCCAACCCTGAGTCTTCTCTATTTTTTCACAGGTCTCCTGTCCTTTTCAAGGAGAATGGATTGGCAGAGTACCAACCATCAGACTTCCCAAGGCACCAGCCCCCTAGCTAAGGAAAAAAGAAAGCACAGGGGTGGGGTAGGGAAAGATGAGGCGGTGCTGGCCTGCTGTCCCTGTGTGTAGGAGACCCCAGTGCCCTGCCCAGCCCTGATGGGACCTTGGTCTCATCTCACCCACCACGGGGAAGAATAGCCCAGAGGCAATATGGCTCTGCTCTTCTGCAGGCTGCTGCCCTGCCAAGGTCTGAGGAGGGCAGACCCCATCCTTTGTCCCTGCAGCCCTGCCTGGCTCCAGGGCCCCTGGCGGCCAAGCTTTCTGACCTCAGAGAGTAGAATATGGCGTCCACAGACCCTCTGGCCAGACACAGGACTCTGATATCTACCCTGAGATTCCCCAGACCAGTGAGATCTGGACAGAACTACATCCCAGCCCTGCATCCTGGACAGACAGACATGGTCTACTCGGTTCTCCAGGGAAGGGAAGTCATGTTTTCACTGAGAAACAGTTTTATTTCAGCCTTCCCGACTCAAGAAGTCACAGAAGGCCACTCTGACATCACAGTGATAATAACATTTCTTCCACATAGGCGCTGACGTCTGAGACCAAGCAGGTAAACAAATGCCCTCCTGGCTTTTACCTTTGTTTGATAAAGAAGCCCCTGTGTTGCGTGGCTGACGGAAGGCAGAGTGTGGGAATGCCTGCGCGTCTGCAGTGGGGAGCTGGAGGCCGCGGCATTCTTTATCTCCTTCCCCATCGATCGCCTCTAATGAGCACCAGTGCAGCTGTGGCTAATGGCGCTGTGTCTGGTGTTAAGGGCAAATGTGGGAGAAGATTATCAACCCAAGGGGCTTAACAGTTGCTGGACGGCCGAGCCCTGGGGGCAAGGATGCACTCGAGAGGTCACTGAATCAAATGAGGGGAAAGATTCAGTGCCCACCGCTGGAAGAAATGCAACAGCAGGACTGGGTTGCATGGGATTTTTTTTCTTTTCTTTTCTTTTTTAACAGAGACTACAGGCAACAACAAAACTGTTACCTTCTGGTAGTCATTAGTCCCTGACCCTTCACCCGATAAGGAGGCTCCTCCTGGAGCTGCCTCGTCCTAATTATGACTCATCAGACGGCAGCAATCCTACCCAATTAGTGGGGCTTAAGCGAGGGGCACTTAATAGACAAGGAGGGCCAAGCCTGGTATAAGAAGAGAGGGGCAGCCTGTTCAATGGCCACCACCCTGAGTGGGGCCTTACCTGGGGGGCCAGGCTGCCATTTGATCTGATCGGCTCGATATTTCATTCACTGTGTTACCCGCCACCCCCCTCAGAGATCTGAGCAGGGCCAGAGGAGCGGCCATAGAGGTGTGGAGGCCAGCGGCCTTCAAGGGACAGCTCACCAGCAGATCTTACAGAGTGCTTGCAGTCAAATGTTAGCACCGACAGGGAGCCACAGGTACTAGACAAGATAAGAAAAAGAGAGAGAGAGAGAGAGAGAGAGAGTGGAAAATGCCTTCAGGGGTCAGGCGTGTTGCACATCCTGAACTTTAATAGCATAATGGAGTAATTGCAGCTGGGAAAAGAACCCAGGCCCGGCCGGAAGGAAGAGGGTGCTGAAACCTAGGGACGGGTGGAGGGGGGGTGGAGAGCTGTGAGGCACATCCTGTGCTTTGCAAAAATGCCCGGCCCGCTGTTTATTTTCATGCTGTAAATAAGCAATTTAAATATTATCCTAGTTCTATCATAAGTAACACGGCAACGTGATACCCTGCGGTTATAACAAATTATTTATTAGGTTTTTTAAAATTCTAAGGCAGCGTCTTTGTAACCGAGAGATTTCCGTTGGGTCAGATCATTAAAAAGAAGAGTATGGCTCTAGCCCTGCCTGGGCGGAGGGCACTGATCTCGGAGACTCAGCGGATAGCCACGGTCCCTTTGTCCCGTTCTCTATGGCTGCAGGAAAGCCTTTCAGAACGGGTAACCCAAGAAAAGGTCACCAAGCCAAAACCCACGCTGCATGCTTCCTGCCCTATTTCATACATTAAACAGTGAAGGGAGGGAAAAAAAGGTATATATATAAAAAAAGAGATGGGGCTGACTTCCCAGGCAAGCCTTAGGTTGTAAGTGTGTTAAAAATAATGGCTCTGAGTAGCAATAATTTGTATATGTTTGTTTCTACTATTTCTGCCACATGGGGTGACAGATAGAGAGCTGAGCGAGTCTGGGATCAATTCTCCCAGGAATAGCTATCACAAAGTACACCAACTTTTACCATAAGAGCCTAAGAGCTGTGGTGCGGATGGCCATTCCTAATTAGGAAGGGCTTGGAGAGGGGGTTACCTCATTATTCCTGAGCTGCCCCCGCCACGGCGCCCTTTATCCAGCCCAGTGCCAGATGCTCCTGGATATGCAGAGAAACAGAAGCATGGATCCTGACCCCAGAGATTTGGACAATGTGCAAGAACACCACAGGCCTGTTGTGCTTAGGACCCAAGGAGAGGCACGAACAAGGCTACAGACACTCAGAGGTGGAGCCCCACACACCCAGATGACGCAAGCTCTGGGGCAGGCAGGAAGGCAGGCAGGCTGGGAAACAAGGACATATAAAGAGTCTCACGGCAGCTGGGAATGTGGCTTAGTGGTAGAGTGCCTGCCTCACATGCATGAAGCCCTGGGTTTGATTGCTCAGTCCCACATACACAGAAAAAGCCAGAAGTAGCATTGTGGCTCAAGTGGTAGAGTGCTAGCCTTGAGCACAGAGAGGCTCAGGGACAGCACCCAGACCCTGAGTTCAAGCCCTAGGACTGGTGCGTGTGCACACGCACACACACACACACACACACACACACACACACACACACACGAGTGTACTGGGACAAATACAATGTACTCAGTTTACCAACCCAGTTAGATGGATCAAAATCTGGAAAGAAAAGTAAATGAGTGAGCTCTTTGTGCTCAACATTTTTCTCCATTTCTAGGCATTCTATGGTGAGCATACTTTACTCTTTGGATAGGAAATAAAACTTTATCCAAAGATATTGCCTAGGTAATAGATTTATCTGGGAATAAGCACCTGCCCTGAAGGACAAAGACCAGCTGCAGCCATAGAAATGAGTGCTAGACAGTCAGGGAGAGGAGGACCAGAGGCGCAGAGGGAGGAGTCACAGCGTCAGAAGGCAAGTCCTAGCATTACCACATCAACGAGACAGACCTGCTGTCACTCAGGCCAGCAAGCCCAGGCTGTGAGGCTTTGTGGCGTGCTGCAGAGAGAAGAGGGACACACAATGGTGGGGAAGGATGGAGTAGGTGCAAATGTGCAGATGTCTTAACCACACACAGAAAGCTGCAGTGAGGTTCAAGTCTGTCTCCGGTGGAGGAACATTTTTGCACTAAGATGGGTGGGAGCTCATGGCTGGTGCAAAGCCAGATCCCAGGAGTATTTGGGGAAATTTGCCTGTACCACAGCCCTTCTCATGCAATGGGCAAGCAGGCCTCGGCCTGTACACATCTATGATGTGAACCTCACTGACTGGTTGATTCTCATCTGACGGAGCTCATGGCTGCCGTAACTCCTACCTTCCACATGCCCCTAATCTTGGTGAGTTTTCCCGTGTGCAGAGGATGCATGATCTCGGAAGTTCCAGGAGACTCTCGCATCCACTGCACTAGGGGCATCTACACAGAAGCTCAGTATGTGGTCATGTGATGAAGTAGATACCTAGAGGACACAGTCTGTCAAAAGCAGCACCTGCAAACCGGAAGACAGTAGTACACAAAAGAGTGCTTCTCTGAGCCTCATGGAAAACGCAAAGTCCTGATCAGAGCTCAGCAGGACGGTAGTCACTGAGACTGAGTCACCTCCAGGACATACATCCTGGTCCACATAGGCCTAAAAAGATAAGAGAGCACTACAAAGGCTCAAGGGGAGGCCCATAGGGCCCCCAGCTTTCCCCCATGGGCATGTCATGCAGCCCAGTCTCTGGCTTAGGTGACTACAAGAAGCTATACAAACGCAAGTCTGCTGTAAGCAGGAAAGGAAGACTGGACGCTTCTG
The DNA here is from genome assembly GCF_000151885.1 of Dipodomys ordii. Taxonomy (NCBI): domain Eukaryota; kingdom Metazoa; phylum Chordata; class Mammalia; order Rodentia; family Heteromyidae; genus Dipodomys; species Dipodomys ordii. The sequence continues at coordinate 3,160,124 of NW_012267274.1, forward strand.
AGCTGCTTCCTAAGCTTTGTTATAGGCCTTGCACCCTGGCCCTAGACATGCCAGATAAACAGGACAGGCTTCAGTAGTTCCTCACATAGACCTGGGCTAAATCAACTAGAGCTCAGTCAAAGGGTCACCTTGGAAGAAGCCCAAGGGCATAAGATGGACTCCCCAAGAGTGAATCTCTAAACCTTCACATCATATGAAGAACGCCATCATATCTGAAGGTGTGCCTTCCCAGTCAGAAGAAATAGATAACATAATTCTGGTGACAAGAGTTCCTGAGCACAACTCCCTGCTTGGTACTCCCATATAATTTCATTTCTGGGTCTCTATGTATATCAAGTGGAAAGAATCTAAGAAACCAAAAGCAAAGTGAGCTTATCTTGGTCAAGAAAATAGCCAGATATCAGTATCCTTGGTGAGTCTATTGTGCCTGGGACCTTCTGACATGGGACAGGATTTTCACAGCAACAGAAAACATCTGCTATGATCAAAGTTTAGGCTTATTCTTTTCTTTCTTTTTTTTTTTTCAGGGCTTGAACTCTGGGCCTGGGTGCTGTCCTTAAGCTCTTCGGCTCAAGGTTAGTGCTCTACCACTTTGAGCCACAGCACCACTTCCAGTTTTCTGGTGGCTAATTGAAGATAAGAGTCTCATGGATTTTCCTCCCTGGGCTAGCTTTGAACTGTGATCCTCAGATCTCAGCCTCCTGAGTAGCTAGGATAACAGGCATGAGCCACTGGGTGCCCGGCTTCAGCCTTTCATTTTGTGGTGTTATAAAACCCGTAGGGAATCAAAGGATACAAGCTCTGGGAAGAATTGTGGAAGCTACTCAACTCAATGCCTTTAGTTTCCAAAATGATTTGCCTAAGGATCCAACAGCCAGTTGGAGGCTAAATAAGACTGTCAGCTTAGCCCCTGGGGCCTAGACCTGGGGTCCCCTGGTGGGGTACATCCAGGAGACTTCTGACCTACTCTGGATTTCATGCACTCATCAGAAGAGACCTTACCTCCAAATCCCGTCAGCACAGAACTCAGATCCCAAGATCATCTCAACACAGTGGACAGCACAGCAGAGCAAGTCCGAGAGCTGATCGCCAAGTATGTCAGGCTCCAGGACAGTTTGCTGACACTTCCTCCTTCCCTGAGAGTGTGGATTAGCCGTGGGGACATGATGGTGACAGAACTGAGTCTGGACTGTTGGAGCCAATCGAGCTGTAGTTCTCCCTGAGGAGAATTGCAGGTTTTTAAAATCAAAACTAACATTTATTAGGAGCCTACTATATACAGATGAACTCATTCGATCTTTTTAACAGCAGTGTATAAAGTAGACATAATATAGGTGGGGAAGACAGGGTTCAGGAAGCAGGGGTGCTCTGGCTGGACGGGCAGAGCTTATACTCCTGGGGAGCCAAGGGTCAGACAGTGCAGGGGCTGTGGAACACGGAGGAAACGCTTTAGGGCAGAGTCTGGGAGAGGTTTCACAAGACACCCTGCTTCCTTACTACAGAGACACCCACTTTCCAAATCCCTGATGAAATTCCCCATCTTTTCTTACCATACGAAATACTATTCTGAAAAGACATGGGAGAATGGCACAATCTAAAAATAAACTACATCCCATGGACCATTGAGGTACATGCAGAAAAAAATCAATAATTGGCAAAGAATTTTCATTCTATTCCATTATGACTACTCATCAGGCTAAGTGTGAGCAGGCTGTAGCCAGATGAACTGACAGACAAGAAATGCACTAAGGGAGAGATGTTGGTTTTTCAACACAAAGAGATCTTTAGTACATATCGAAATCATGACCAGTGGGCAGGAATGGAAAGATCAGTGCAGTGAAATCAAAGAGTCAGTTCCTCCTAGATGTGGGATTCCTCTACACCCAGCTCAGAGACTGACTGTGGAATACAGAGACAGGCCTTCAGCAAGGTGTAGCTCGCAGAGTCTGGGAAGAAGAAAGATGGAAAGGGTTCTGACACCAGAAAAAGTTGATTCTCCAAACAGTGACAAATCACACTTAGGAACACAACAAGAAGGTTTTTTTTTGTTTTTGTTTTTGATTCACATTGATAAGACCAACCATTTATTTAACTTGGGGGTAATATAGCATGTACAGGTAGGGGTATCATTTAAAACAACCAACAAGATAAAGTGGTTGTTGCTAGTTACATTCACAAAAATTTAAGACAGACACCTTTTAGATTTAACAAAGATGCAGAAAAAAGCACTTGTATACATTGCTGACAACACTGAGAAAGTCATGTGACTCTGACTGAACACATGCACTTAGGAGATCTATCACATCAAGAAAATAACAGTATAGAGTATCTTTAACCAGCAGTGTATGGGCTATGATGTACATGTTTTAGCTGTACAGGGATTTTGGATGGAATTGTTCTATATCAAAATCTACAGATCTACAAAGTATCTCAGAGTTTTGTGGTGCAAACAAAAAAGAAGTACTTGTAAAACTAATGAAATCTAAACCAAGTCCATGCCCTCATTCTGTAGCAGGCTACGATAGAGCAAAGGTACGTAGAGCCTCTCTGCTTGCTTCTCCCCACCGACAAGAATATACAATTATCTCAGAATAAAATATTTTTTCTGAAAAAAGAAACAAAAAATAGTCCTTACACAGAAAAACCACAGGTTTCATGCCCCTGGCTGTAACTGGTTATAGCCAAAGAATTGCCTTATTGTGTCCTGTGTTCACTTGACGTTTCTTTCCAGACTTCCCCCTTGAGGCTGTTATTATATGTGCTTCTCTACAAAATTCACCAAGAGAGAAAACCAAAGCCAAATGCCAAGGCTTCCTTAGCATCAGTACAGCCTGAGATACACAAAGGCCATCCTAGAGGGAATGAGCAGACTTCGATGTACTTCCTGTCTTTACTTGGAAAGACATGCATAGAAGAGATGTTGTGGGTGTGCTTGGTTTGGTTTGGCTTGGTTTGGTCTTACATCTTGGAAGTATCCCCAGCCTCGGTCTCATTTTGATCATTCACCTTCCTTTCTCTCACCTCTACACCCTATCCCTCCATGTCTCAAACCCAGACCTCTCCCTAAGAGCAAAGAGGAAATGCCTATAATTAAGTCCTTTTCTGGTTTATGCTTTTGCTCATCAGCCTATGACAGTCAAGGTAGTCTACACATCATAACAGAACAGAGATTAATGTAAAATGCATCAAGACTGTCAAGTCTGGCAATCGCGTAACAAGTCTGGCCCCTCGAAGACCATGCCTCTAATTGCACCGCAGCCCTTTGTGACTCAGAGTTCTCAACTAACAATCTGCCTTAGTGAGTCTCCGATGCTAAGTTCCTTGTCATTTCCCAAAACTGTCTTTGTTCCTCTTATAATTTTCAGAGTCTCTGGGCACTTTTGAACATTTCTAACCCCATCGTGCAGTACATCAACAAGAAGTCACTAAACCCACCACCCAATGTCTCCGAAGCTCCTGTGCTGGTGGGCTTGATCCCTAATGCAGTAGAGCCCAGAGGTGGCGTCTTTCAGGAGTGGTTGGACCATAAAGGCTCCAGCCTCATGAGAGGATTCGTAGCTTGATGGGTTATGATAGGGAGTGGAAGCGTTAGCAGGTGGGCCTGGTGAGAGGAAGTCTGTCACCGATGGCGTGAGCCTGAAAGACCATCCCCCCTTTGCCAACAGGAAGTAAACAGTTTCTTCCACCACTCCCTTCAGCCATGATATCCTGTCTCAGAACCTCATGCCAACGCTTCCATGAATGGAAAGCTCCAACATAAACCTTTCTTGCATTGAAATGGGCTGTGTCAGGAGCTGTGACGAAAAGCAAACACATGAAGTAAGCCCTAAAAGGGTTCCCGACATCCACTCTGTCTCAGTGGAACCGCCAGGATGCTTTGGGTCATGAGATGAGGGCATCATCGCTCAAACTAGCTCAAGTACTAACGTCAAGCCCTGGCTTTAAACAACAGAGGCTCTCAGGATAGTTACGACCGAGTCTCACTGGAGCCTGAGGGCCAGCCATGCAGCCGGCCCGCCTGCCCTCACTTGCTCACTCCCAAGCAGATCCCTCCACAGCTCCAAGCTTGGGTCCTTGGAGGTTTTACCACCATCGACAGTTTGCGCATCCTCCTGAGAGCCCCTCCACGGCCCTGGGATGGCTCTACAGTACCGAGAGAAGACCATCAGCCGTGGCCCGTGATGCTTTCACTGACACAGGAGCCCTGGTCAGTCATCAAAGGTCTGGGGCTTCCCAGAAGGCCCTGGAGAAAGGAAACATCAGGCTCACACCTCACCAGACAGAGTCTGTGAGACTATTTTAAGGTGAGAAAATGGCTGCACCTTCTAAAGCATATTCACCAGACAAAAAGATGCATGGCTCCACGAAGCACACCCACAACGCTGGAGGCTTGATGAAAAGATTGCACGTGTGGTTACTTGTTTTAAACTTGAAATCTCCCAGTTCTGTCCTCTAGACTCAGATTGTATAGGAGAGCAGTACCCACAGGGCATGATGTGGCTTTGCAGTACATCATGCATGAAGACTTCAGAGCTATCATTCCTGGGGTGGGGGGGACTGTATGTTTTCTCCCAAGGTCACTTATTTTACACATAAAAGAAGCCGTAGACTGACCCCATCAATGATTTCTCTTTTATATTTAAGGGTTTTTATTGTCTATATGAAGATAAGCTATTGCAAGGGATTTACTCAAATACTAATTTCCTCATTTGCAAATAATCGCATATATGTTTGCACATAACCAACTAAATGGAATGAATTTTTAAGGTATTTTATAAAACAATTCTGTTCATATTATTTAGAAAGACCACTTAGTGCCTCTAACCTTCCGGATAGTGGAAGCCTCCTCTTCCATGTGTAGTATTTACAAAGTGAGGACTCTTTCAACCCTCCACCCTTCCCAAATCCAATGGAATCTTGAGATGTTCTCTTCTCTGGAGCTCTCAATGGGTAGCAACAACAGAACTAGGACCCAATCTACCCAGCAAAGAAGACACGATAAATGAGCTTGAGAGATTCAAGAGATGGCTGGGGACAAAGGGCCTTCAGCCCCTCACACACCCTCTTCTACTCAGTTCAGCTTTTCTAGACTCTGACTTCTAGAAGCTTCTGAACTCCTGTTATAGCACCATTGCTAAATTGCTTCAATTAGACTCAAATTAGACTTTGTCACAGGACTACACCTAATCCAATTACATGAATTACAAGACTAGGGTACTGTTGTTGGCCCAAGCTAAGTCCCCAGTGCAGAAGAAATGATGCATGGGGCTTGGATGAGATTTGAACCATTGTACGTAGGTACAGACAAGTGCTTGGACTCTGGATCAAGACCCTGCATTAGACCAGCACCATTCAAGTTCAAGGAGCATGAGATTTGTTGAAAGGTAGTGACCATACAAACGTGAGTAACACACAGACACACTATTGCTAAGAGAGATGAACAGATGCACAATTACAGTGCAGTGGCCAGCAGCAGACAGGAAGGAGGCAGGACCCAGAGACTTCCTTCAAACAAGCTGGTCAGACCAGATCTTGGAGAGTAAATAAATACCTATGTGGCGGGACAATATCCTCAATTAGTAGGCATGGAAATCCAACCAGCCCAGCCCAGTCAGAAGCACAGTCAGAAAGAACCCGATCAGGACTTCGGCCCAGAGACCCAAACAGCCCTGCTCCCAACCTGTGTTCTGGCACTGCCGTTCTACCTCCAGGTTCGAACTTGTCTTCGCACTGAAGCTCAGGATCTCACCTTGAGCTCTCCTCTGCTCTCAGACAAGAAAACCCCTCACGGACCATCGTGGAGCCACGCCAGAAAATTACCCTTGCTAATTACAATGAAATAAAGAGACCCTCTGTGCCAGGCAGCAAGCCTCTGCCATCGCTACAGCAACTGTCAGGGAAAAAGCAATCCAGACTCGCATTAAAAGAGAGAACGGAGAGCACGGTGCTCTCTCAGGAAATGGAAAGAAAATTCACATCTTCACTTTTGTCTGCCAACAGATGTCTTTACCTTGGAGGACGCCCTTTCTGCCTGCCGATGGGTCAGACATCGGAGGGCGGGCTCAAGACAGAAAACCCACTCCGACTCTCTGATTCTCCAGTCTCTCAGAAGAGTACTTAATCCTAATGATATTTCCTGCAGATACACATTCACTCTCCATTGTTCTCAGACAGAAGATGTCACGCTCTCGGACCACAGGACTGAGCGTTCACGCTACGTCACTCTGTTTCTGAGATGGAGTCTTTCCTTTGTTGGGGTCCCTGCCACGTGGCCGTAGCACACACCTTCCTCAACCTGTGGTCTCCTCTGTGCCCCAGAATGTGGCCCTGCCATTACCCGCTGGCTGCCAAGGCTTTGCTTTGTTCTTTTCCTGCCCAGGGCATTCAGGTGGCTCTGGCTGGCCCTCACCTGGAGGTTGCTGGTGTGGTGCCCTCCTGGGTGGGCCACAACTGCCCTTCCTACCCAAGGGCTTTGCCATACTCGGCATCCATTCCCACGTTTGTGTGCCCTTCTTGGTCCCTCCTCACAAGGGGCAGAGACAGGGAGAAAGAAACAGAAATCGAAAGAAACGGCACAATCATCTAACAGAAGTCTAAGAACCCACCAGGAGATGTCTGAATCCTCACTTGCAACCAATGCTCCATTCTTCCTTCCCAAGTATCCTAACAGCTTCAGGGTTTTCTCTCAGCTGGAGAGCAGCTCCCCGCAAAACAAAAATCTCAAGGAAAAGCATCAGTAACAATGCAATAGAAAATAGCAGTCAGTGAACCCAATTTGTATGAAGTCCTCTCTGATTAAGGAAGCAATCCTGGACTTCCTCCATTGCACAAAATCATTGGAAACAGAAGGCTACATGCAACCGAAAAGCCAGTGCTGAATCATGAAAGGCAATAGATCAAGGTCTTTCATCTAGGAAATCTTTAGCTAAGAAAGAGAGCAAGGGGGAGAGAGAACATCAATCAGATATTATTTCCAATTATTTTTCAAATTGAAACAGAGAAAGAAAACACACACACACATAAGCCCAACATGGTGTTACTTGAGTTTGTAGCTGGAAGGAAAGTCCTTGCTTATATTGAAGTAAAGTTCTGAAAATAAGCAAAGAACAGGTTTATTGATTTTGGGGGAGTCTGGGTGTAAAAAAAAGAGAGAGAATAAAGAAATGCTCTTTGCCCGTTCTGTCCAAATGACATCCCCAGTGGCCTCCCTAATGGTGGGGGAGGGGAGGGGCAGGTGCCTACCCAGGCACATGGACAGAACTGCCCTTAGGCTAGGGCTAATGGTATTGGCTGAGCCCGCTATAAGCCTCTCTTTTCTAATAGCCAACTTTCTATGTGCGAGAAGACAGACAGATATTGATTGGTCCAAATGCCCTTGAGTTGACAACATCTGAAATGAAAATCCACAAGGCACAAACTTTCTGCAAGTTCAATTTCTGGAATCTGATTATGACACTGGGCTGTGAAGCCCAATCACACAAGGAAAAGGCCTCTCTTTATTGCACCCCTATTTGGCACCTGTAATTGGAGGGAGTTAAGTGGCTTCATCAAGCTTGTTATTCAAATGCTCCACAGAAAGAGGCGGCTGCAGGCTAATCTTGGGGTGATGAGAGGAAGGAATGTTCTCTCCGCTCTCTGGCTGGCCCGGGGCTCACCGTCTGCAGACAAGTGGGCCCAGGCCTTGTGTAGCTCCTCACCCGAAATGAGAATTACACACCACTTAAATATGCATTCTCTGGAAAGCCAGGACATAAACCCGTTCTTGGGAAGTTCCTTCCCACAGACTGTGGGGATGGCCCCCGAGTCCATGACCTGAGCACTTGGGGGTATTAGAGCCAGCCTTTCCCAGTCTCCATTACTCTCACAATTAATTTTTCCCTTTTCTCTCCTCTTCAAAATAAAATGCTGAGGTTGCAATTCACCGTTGTTAGTGTCCTGGGAATCCTGAGGCTGGTGGGTCTCTAGCCAGTTCTTATTAAAACACATCTCTGTAGTTTACACGTTTCTCTTGGTCAATATGTAGGCTGCAGGATAAACCTTTAAATAAAAGCACACGATTCCTGAAGTGCACACCGTTCTCCTCTGAGCAGGTTATGGAGACGCATACAAAGGCAAATCCTTTCCAAGTAGCACGGGGACACACGTGTGCCAGGGAAGCTGCAGGTGCAGTACATGTTCCGCACACTCAGTCATTGATTGGAAACGCCAGTCCTTTATGGCTTCATGTTCCTTTCCTCATTAATCTTGATTAACCCCCTCCAAACAATGCCAGCTTTGTCACTCCACGTACTCACAACCCTCCAGGCAGAGAGGGCTTCTTTTGAAAGAGGGTTTGGCTCCTGGCATCAGTATATCAGTTGACAATACCTGTCATAGGAAATGCCACTGCTTTCTTTTCTAAAACAGCAACCTAGGAAAGAACCGCTTTCTTCTAGATGAGGGATGGGTGGGGCTAGGTGAGAGGCAGGAACAAGTCGGGAGCCCAGGCAGGTGGGCTGTGCATGGCAGGGGAAATGAGTTCAGCAGCTGGAGGACTTGCTGCTGCTCCAGCGGCCACCCAAGCTGAATTCCACCGATAACCAGAACCAGGGGAGGCCAGGCCCACTGCAGGGAGAGCAGCGTCTGCTGGCTACCACCTCTCAAAAGGATGCCACTCCCAGTCAAATATGTGTTCGAGGTCTGGGCTTCCTGGAGCACTTTGAAACACACACACACACACACACACACACACACACACACACACACGTCTCACACATAATAGTTATGTGCTCCATATGCCTATCTGGCTGTTTTAAACAGAAGCAAGCTTTCCATTTTTTCTACCAAGCGGAAAGGCGGAGGTTAGGTGTTGATTCGCTCACAGATGGCCCCACAGGCCCTGCTACCCCTCAGACCAGCTCATGGCGGCCCTGCGCTTCCCACGCCTTTGAATCAACCAGACCATTCCCCATTCTATTCTCATTGGCCCCTCTCACAGAGGGGCGGGGTAGAAAGAGGAAGAAAAGTACTTCAAAAACTTGAATGCAAAAATCTAGAAGCTTCTAATTCTGAAAGAAATACAGAATGCTTGGAAAGCAGAACCCATGATCACCACTACCAGGGCTACCACATTTCCCACAGAACCTGAAACCCTACCTAGCACCCAGAAGGGCTGCGTTGCACAGGAAAGCCCAGGAATGGAGCTCCAGAAGGCAAAGCCCTTTCTGAATTCATGAAAAGATCAGAATCTGAATATATATTAAATATATAATCTAAATACTTCGTAAGAGGCAGAAAAGCACCAGCTTAATTTCCAGTAGGTACAAGGCCACCGGTCCTTAAGGGTAGGAGCAGAGCCCAGGGGATGTGTGCCCCACTGAGTTCTGCCCTCGCTGAACCCAAATGGGCAAGGTTTTAAATGGCAGACTGATTTATTGGAAAAACATAAATCTCTCCAGGCACGTGGCAATGTGTCTCAGCACAAAAATGAGAAAATCACCCTTACCTCACACCAGAACTTTCCAGGTAAGAAGAAAGTTCGTTGCTGATGGGATGACTTTCTTTCTCCACGTATCTACACGTTAGGAAACAGCTGTCGGGCTGTTCCTGAAGGCTGAGATGTGGATACAGCCCACGTGCTCCGATAGAACCCCAGGAACCTGACAGCGGCCACATGAGACTGGGACTCTACCAACCGGGTGGGGGTGGGGGGGGCGCATCCTCTGGGGAACCACAAAGCACTGCGCCCATCCAAAGCCAGAGGAATGCCCGGCATTGATGCTAAATTTGGCTCTGCCATTCTCAACCCAGGTGGCAAGCCTGTGAATTTCTCCAAGACAAGATGTCTCCTTGGATCAAACATGAAGAACATATTTCCTGCCCAATGGTCTCTTGGCGATCAGAATGGCAACCCGGTGCCCTAAAAAGGCCCCTCCCTCCTTTCTTCTGTTCTTCATCATACTCAGTTGACTTCTGTCAACTAAGAAGGTCGACCTTCTTTGTAGAGAAAATTGGCAACTATTGGATCTGTGGAACAAATACGTGTAGAGCCCCACAGTTGCTTGAGAGTGTAGGTTTAAATCTGTATTGGAGCAGCAAACCACCAACCCCACCTCCTAAGGTGAGCCCGTGGAGAGCAGCCGGCCTGAGGAGCCCTCACCTGATTGCTTTCAGCTGCCTTTCTGCCTGGATCCAATAGTTACATTTTAGCAGGAATGCCTAAGCATTGAGGGGACACTTTCTTTGCCAACCCTGGACCAAGCCATCTCCAGATGAGCATTCCAAAAGAGAAAAGGGGCCTCTCTAAACAATGTAGGAGTCATGTGTGAAGGAGGGAATGACCCGACTCCCTGTCCTGACCCCTTCTCTACCTATGGACGCCATTTAAGAGAGGGCTGCCCAGGTGGGGTTCTGAGGAGCGCATCCCTTCCTCCCTCTGGGGACTCTGGTGGCTGAGACAAGTCCCCGGGGTGAAGGTCCTGTGGTCTACTTGGTGGGCAGCCAGCTTCAGCCCTTTCGCTGGCATGCCAGGATGACTCTAGAATCCATACCATCACACACAGATAGCATCTCCCCACGCTGCGTGTCACACAAGCAGACTCTCTCACCGAGGAAGCAGGAGTCACAGTGTGAATGACTATTTTGGAGGGGGTATCTGTTGCACCCTCCACACAGTGCCAGTTCGGTATGGGATCAAACCGCTCACAGTCAACTAGCTCTCTGAAGAACAAGAAAAATGCATTTGTGACTGAAGACCAAAGAGCCACTGAAAACAGCTTTGCTAAGGGTTCTCACAAAAACTGAACACAATTTGGGCAGGTGGAGCTGAGCTCCAGGGCAGGCCCAGCCCTGCCTGCCTTGGCCCTGTCCCTGAGGTACCTCCCTTGGGGCTTTCCTGCCCAAATAAGGCAGGTGGGTTTTTCTAACTTCACCATAATATGTGTGCAGAAAAATAAAGAAATTTTAAACACCTATAATTCTAATTATCCATCCCATAACGACCCTGGTTTGAGGTATATCATTCTACTTTTTCTTCTAATCACAAAAAAAGCTTTTCATTCCAATGACAAAACTGTGATGATACTCCACCTACTTGACAGCTTTTTCACTCACCAATGTAAACAACAATTTTCAAGTCATTAAATATGTTCTTCCACATCCTCTATTGGTTGACTTTGCCCATCTTCCCAGCTAGTTCTTTAAGATACACAAGAAGGATAAATCCAGACAAGACTGGTGTAGCTTAACTGACATGCATTACTTTTATTTAAAGAAATAAATGTCATTATAAAACAAACGTAGAGAATAAATAGCTGGCTTCATGAGTCAGCCATTCACCACATGCTTTACAGAGCTTGCTGCCCTCCCGAGCCCTTGGTTTTGCCCCTGCTTTTTGCATTCCACCTTTTCTAGTGTGTGGCCAGGAAATGGTCTGCTTCTCAACATGGCAAGAGCCATCCTCACGGATGGCCTTCCTGGGAGCCTCCCCCTAACACAGCCTCCCCTCTCTGGTGCCAGAAGAAGATACAGCATGTGGGCAGGAGGAGACATTTCCACTGCCCACATTCTCTGAATCAGTCTACTTTCCATGGTTATAACAAACTGCCCAAGGCTGGAGCCTTTTACAGAAAACAAGTGTTTGGCTTACCATTTGGGAGGTCCAACAGCATGGTGCCAGCATCTGTTCTACCTGAGGGAAGGTCTCCCAACTCCATCATAAATGGCAGCTGGCGTCATGGTAGGGAAGCATTCGAGCCAGGATGCAAGAGAGTTCATCAAGACAACCAAACTTTCTGGAAGAATCCAGTCCTTCCGACAACCCAATCCCCTAAGAAACACATTCATCCCTCCATGATGGCGCTATGGAAACCCCAAGATCTAATTACCTTCCACCAGCCCCCTCCTCTTAAAGATCCACCACCTCTTAACTTCACCTCAGAGAGGACCAAGCTGAAAACACACAGACATTTGGGGTATAGACCCACAGCAAACTGAAATCATAGCAATCACCTACACACACCGGGGCCAATGTGCCCCCACAGCTTTATGTACTACATACCCCGTTGGCCACATATGAGAATTCCGACGCAAATTTAAATTAATTCTGAGATTAAATCATCAGTTCTGTGTTTGCACCAGCCATACTTTCCATGCAGCTGCCATCTTGGAGAGAAGAGATGGAAAACCTTCCCAACATGCAGGACTTACTGGCCATCACTGCTAAGAGCTTGAAGATCATTGTTTGGCCTTTCCTCTCTAGAGGTCTCTCTTCACTTCTGGGAGACTCAGAAAGACATGAATGGAACTGTTCTCAGGATCACCCAGTAACAAATTTGTAAGCATAACACTTCTTGATGTATTGGATGAATTTGTTCCAGAAGGAATTTTTCAGATTCTAGATAACAGATGACTAGTGTAATAAGCTGATTACCTTTAGCTGGTCTGATGAAAAATGCTAATTTCCTAGTGTGTTTTCTGAGGGAAACCTCCTTCCACCAACTTGACACCCCAGAGTACATCGTTATCAGCACCCCTGAGGTTTAGAGTATCTGAATGCTTCATCTGAAGACAGTCTTTCTGAACGCCCCTTGGGAGCCCATCATGCCCAGACTTTCCAAATACCCTCCAGGCTGCCATACATGGATGGGAGCAGTGGCCTCCCAACCTCAACCAACAGCTGGGATTGTCTTTGCAAAAGCCAGTCCCGGGACCAGTACTGGGACCAGTGTGGCACAGCTGGCCACCAAGACCTCTTGGCCTGGGAGAAAGCAGAAGTCCGGGCCTCACAGGGCTGGTAAGCCTGACATCTTCGCATGAGGCGATTCCCTCTGGTTACCACATAAAAGACTCTAAGGAGTAAGAGGAAGGAAGGAGGCAAAAGTGGTCCAGGAACGGAAGTTAGCCAATCACCAGCCAGCAAGGGGGCACTGGATGCCAATTAGGAAAATGTCAACTTAGAGGGGCTGGAGTCAGGCTTCCAAGAGACAAGAATGCCAGACAGAGGAAGGAGAATCCAACCCCACATCTAGTCTCAGCTTGCCAAGACCCGCATAGCACACTTGGCCTCCCTTTGCATCTACTTGCACAGAACAGTGGCAACCTCAGACTATGAGTACGGAGCCATATTCTCAAGGTTACTTCTGGAGAACTGTCCAGCCCAGGATAGCAGTGAGAAATGCTGCAGTGAAAGTGGGCTTGTCACCAACGGTGAGCTCTGTCCCCTCAGACACTGCTCTTCCACCACCAAGCATGCCTAAACATCACGGCAAAGCATTCAGAGCTGTTCCATGGGCCAAAGACAAAAGGAAGACGATGTTAATTGGCTCTGTGACAGTCATTAAGACTTCCCAAGGAGCATCTGCTAACTAGAAGAGATATGCACAGGATGGGGGAGGGTGCTGCAGAGGTCCCGGGCACCTTGACGAGGAAGAGAGGAGATTTTAACCTCTCCCTCGACAATGTGGACATCTGGAAGATCCTTGGTGACCAAATCCATCACATTCTTAGAGGAATGGGCCAGAGGGAAGGAGGCTCACAGCTGTGCTCTGCATGCTTCCAGGAACCAGGGACCGCTGCCTCCTGGCGAATGGCAGCACTGGGCAGAGCTGCAGACCGGGCAGAACGAAGCACTGGGGCAGCTTAGATGTTCCCCGGCACACCTTCATGGAGAAGGGGGACAGGTATCACAGCTGAAAGGAAAGCACAAGCAGCCAAACTCCAAGCTCTTCTTTCCCAAGCGCCCTGGGCCTCCCCACACAAGACTTCCGGTGTGACTTCCCTACTTACAAATGGCGCCCTGTCTACAAGCACTTCTCATGGCCAGGGCTATCATTCTAGGTATTCTAGAACCTAGAAATGCATGGTGTGGGGTGTGTGTGTGTGTGTGTGTGTGTGTGTGTGTGTGTGTGTGTGTGTGTGTGTGTGTGTGTGTGTGTCTGTTCACAGCACGGGCAGCAGTGCCCAGGGACACTGTGGACAGAGCTTGCCAGCCGGTCACTCACTGTGGCCTGCAGCAAAGCTGGCTGCATGCTCACAGGCTCCTCCCCGCGTTGTCACAATGTACCATGGGAGATGTTCCTATCAACGCTAGAGGGAGAGAGTGCAGTTCACAGCTCACAACAGATTCAAACACAAGATGAGGACCTCTGGGCCAGGAGAGGGGTCACTTCCATTTCTGAGGCTGGCATGTCCAAGCGGTGCCACCTCTTTTCTGACGGTCTGAACCTGGATCGGGTGTGTTGCTGCCTGCAGGGCCTCTGCAGGCTGGGATGAAGAGGTCTCTCCGCCTGGGTGAAGATCTCTGTCTGATCCGGTTGGAATGAGCACAGTGCCTGGAGAACAATGCCCACGGCCTTCGTGGTCTGCAAGGCACAGCACTGTGAGTCCCAGTGTCTGGAACTCTCCCACACCAGTGCTCATGTCACCCAGCTCACCGGAAACCCGCAGGCCCGGGATGCCTGTGACCAGTCACCATTAGAGGCCTCAGCTCAGGCTCAGTGCCAGGCTGCTCTTCATATTCTGGACCGCTGTTACACACCAGAGCCGAGGCCAGAAAAGAGCAAATTCAGACTTGTGTCCCAGAGGACCCACAAACACACGTGGTCAGCAATCGCAAGGGAGACGTGGTCACCTAGCCAACTTCAAGTTCGTTCTGTCCTAGGAGTCCACTGATTTGAAAAAGAGGTGACATTGGATCTGAGATTTTGATGAATGAAGGAGATTTTCAGGCTGAGAAGACACGAAGGTCATTTCAGACAGGTAAAGCGAACCCAAACATGACAGACAGACAAGTACCGCCTGCCTAAAGAGAGCCCAGGGCGGCTGGAACATGAATGTGTGTGCGGGAAGAGCACAGGGCATGCTGGGGAGGGTCCTGGGAAGGGGCGCTTTCCAGTCAGAGTGAAGCCCGGACTCTCTTCACAGGCCGCATCGAGCCGAGCAAGAGACTGGATGACACCATGACCTGTCCCAGAAACAACGCTCCACCCCGTATCTCTCATGGCCCTACCTGTCCGTGCACACCTAAGCCACACCCTCCCCAACCCCACACCTCCACGCAGCCTCTCCTGGACATCCAAGCCTGCCCGCGTCACCGTCATCGGCAGTGAGCATTGGCACTCGGCTATCTCACCTGGTAAATGTTCTTAAAGCAATCACTTCAGCTGTTTCTATGATTAGGTACAAGGCAAGACAAGTTCCCAAGCACACTAAAGGTCATTTCCAGCCACACAGCCACGCTAAGTATTTTAGTATGGCCTGGCTTTATGAATCCCAGCTGTCGGAAGGCGGGGAGGTAGGTAGAATTACACACTCAGGCCTGGAAGGAGCCTGAACCCGTTAGCCCAAGCCCTAATTAGAGAGATGAGAGCAGTACGGCCCCCGAAGGGGCGTGACCTGCCCAAGGTGAGTGGGCAGGCCGTCCAGGGCCCTGCGCCCCTGCTCCCGCAGGCTGTTCTATGTCTGATTAACTTGTAGCTGAAGGCGGAGCTGTTTCTCAGACACCTGACAAAAGTCGTTTCGAAAGAAGGGTTCTATTTAGTCCTTACACATGACCTGTGTATTTTCTCTCCTGGAATTTGATATCTCGGGAAACCTGCCAACCACTATTCACCAGGGAGGCCAAGTATGCTTTTTTTTTAAAACAAAAAAAAAAAGGAAAAGGAAAAATCAGAGCAGGAAGGTGCTGGAAAATACTTGCAAACCAGATGAATTTCTCAGCCTGGACTGGGGATGGGGTCCTGGACATTATGTGTGGCCCCAGGTTGAAAGGGACAAGGTGTGCCCAGTGGGGGCCCCTTGGGAGCCCCCCTCCAGCCCCAGAGGAATGATCACTCTCCCTACTTCGTGCCCCAGAGCAAGGGCCGTCCCCCCTCCAGGCCCCCCCACCCCCACTGTAGTCTCTTGAGCTATTTCTCACATTACTTAATGTTGTTTTAGAAGCAAATTTTCCAAACCCATCCATCAACAAACTTATGTCCAGAGTGATATTAACAGCAATTATCATTGTCAAGGCTCTTTAATTTTTTTTCTGAAGGACGGCTCAATCTATTACCCTGTAATAGATGGGATGAAGGCCACTTACCATTTCTGAAAACTACACGCCACATGCAAAACAACAGCACAATAAATGTAAGACGAGGCCTGGGCTCTGATTGACAGCTGGCTTTTCTCCAACCTCACACTTCTTCTTTCCTTCCCTCATTCCAAAAATACCCTCTGTGTGTCTTGTGGGTACGCGGTACCAGGGAGCTGACAGCCATGTGGGCCCCACACCGGAAGACTAGAGCAAGAAGCTTGCTGCAATGATGAGTGTGGGCCTTGTCCTGGAGACTTGGACAGCAAGTCTGCATCCTGTCACACCACACTGAGCCCCTGTCATAGCGGTGATGCCCAGACCCCACAGCAAGGGACCTTGGTATCTGCAGGTGGTGCGCAGCCCAGTGTCAGATACAGACAGGGTGTCCACTGCCACTGGGAGGAAGTGGAGTCTGAGCATCTTGAAGGATGCAGCGGAGATGCTGGAGAGGGAGGACAGCTGGGTGACAGGGCAGGCGCCCTGAAGTGGGAACTGGAGGAAAGAGCAGAGCCCTCACAGGGTGACAGAGCTCCAAACGAGAAGGCGGAGTCTCCCCTCAGCCGCGGCCACGGAGGCTCGAAGGGCACCCAGGGCTGCCTGAGGGTCCCAGGGGTTGGCCCATTGGTCCTGCCTGGTGCCTGCTTGCCAGAAGAAGGCAAGGACGACAAGGGAAGTCGAGGGGCATGAGCTCACATGGGGTCCCCACGTGCTGCAGAGCCTGCGTCCCTCACTTCCCACTCCAGCCCTTGCTCCGTTACCGCCCCGAGCCAATATTCCCATCAGAAAATAGAACTATCATAAAGTCGTTTCTACCACCAAGTTTATTTAGCACGGTCCAGCCCCAAACTTAATTGAGCCTCCACACAGGGTCCAGCAGGGCATGAGTTGGAGCCAGGCCGAACACAGGCCTTCCAGGGCCCCCGAACTCACCCCCCCCACCCCAGAGCCAGTTAATTTATTCCACATACAAGCTTCTTCTATTCTACGGGGAATCCGGCTTCCGGGAGGTCCTTGTAGCAGAGGATTTATCAAGCCAGAGTATATGCGTGGTATGAACATCAGATCCATTATCTAAGCTGTTGGTTTTAGTCGAAATGTCAAGAAATGATTTAGTATAAAATTCGTCACAAAAGCATTTATTAAAAAATCTTTTGCTGCTCTTCATCTACAAACATTTACTTCCCTGCATACAAATGTCAGTCACTTGGCCTAATATACTTCTTCATTTATTTACTATTCATTCCTTCTGGGTAAGAGCCAGCAGCAGTGGCCCGCGGCACGGGCAAGACTAAAGAGCATTCCTCAGTGTCTGGTGTCATCCGAGCCAGTCGACTGAGGTGCCCTCGGACAGCTGGTCATGCCTCCTTTGGGGGCAGAGGCCTCTTCTTGTGGAATTTGCAGAGGGAGGTTCATCAATGTACTACTACTAGAACTTTCCAGGGTACATAAATAAATAAAACAAGACCATGACAGCTAAGTAGGCCCAAGCGTGTCCAACATACTTTTGTCCACCTGTATCACAAAATAATTAACCTGCTAGCTCCCTGCCTCCATTCGCCGGCTCTGGATGGTCTCCAGGGAGCTGGTGTTGGCCAAGTCTAACTGCCACCAGAGCAGGGAACGAGGCCGCGCCCAGAAACCAGTGAGCACCTCAGAGAACCTGGGCAGGCTGTTGAGGTCACACAGCTGGCTGGTGACAGCCGTTTCTCCAGAATCTTGGATTCATGGTTTTAGATTAAACGGATGTCATTTGGCCCGGCTGGAGGGGAGGGAGAGGGGATTCCAACAGCAGAGAGAGCCAAAGTAAGCAAACACATAGAGGCCAGGGAAACTCAGTGGGAGCTTGGGTTTCAGAGCCTCAATTGTAAGCATCCAAAACCACACTTCACCTCCACGTAACCCTCATCTGCTTTCTATCTCCCCAATCTATACCCGTCACGTCATCCTTACAACAGGCTATCCGTGCCTTCATTACCGGACCCATCTACTCAGAATTGGCAAGGCAAACACCCAGCTGTTAAGCACTCTGCAAGGAGGAATGGATTGCTGTCAGCGTGCTCCAACCTGAAGGCAGGCCAGCAAGGCTGCCCCAGAGCACCTCGGCCAGGGAACCTCTTCTCAGGGCAAAGACACCCTGGGGCCAGCTTCAGAAACCCAACAATACATGTGTGTATTCTGGGACACCTCTCACAGCCATGTGTCTGCATGGTCCTCACCCAGAAACTTGGGGGCCAGGACATGCAGACAGGTATGCAAAAGCAGGACAGGGGAGCAGCCGCAGGACCAATGCAATCCAGGCAATGTCCTTGGCTTCAGAGCACATCTTTGACATCTCCATGGATGAGCTCATGAGCTGGGCTAAGAGGTCATGGGACTGGGGAAGGTTTGGAAGGGAGATAGAAAAGTAGGCAACAACTACTTGCTTCTGGGTGGGGAAAACACAGAATCCACCAGCTCACATCAACCCTAGGATTCTACCTTTGATTCTCTCCTTTCCTCCCTCAGTTCTTTCTTTTCTTTTTCTTTCTTTTTCTTGTCTTTTCTTTCAGTCCTGAGGCCTGAACTCAGGGCCTGGACATTGTCCTCGAATTACTGTACTCAGGCTAGTGCTTTGAGCCATAGCTCCACTTTTGGTGGTTAATTAGAGATAAGAATCCCATGGACTTGCCTGCCAAGGCTGGCTTTGAACTATAATCCTCAGAGCTCATTTTCCTGAGTAGCTGGGGTTTCAGGCATGAGCCACTGACACCCAGCATCCAATTTCTTTTCCTTTTTTTTTTTTAAGGAGCATACTGACTTTATTCAGATTTGATTAAATGAATATTAAGCTATGCTATTTAATCTAAGAAAACATGTAGTTTGGTTTGTTGTCTTTAATCTTTAAGTAGCTGTACAAAGGGGTTTTCAGTTCAACAAGTCAGATTAGGAGTGCAAAGCACTTTACCCACGTCACCCTGGCGTCGTCCTCCCCCATCTTCCCCTATTCCATCCGTTCTTCAGGTGGCGTGGCTCCTTGGCACACCTGTGCACTGAGTGCAATCACTGCCTTTGCCTGCCCTTCCCCCTCCACGCGGCTGTCCCTTCCGCTGGACCCTTGGAGTTCCTGTGGTTAAACGGTACGTGATGCCCCAATTTCTTGGTCTGCTTTTCTCTTCCTCCCCTTGCTCTGGGTGTGGAAGACGCAGCTGATGAGGACACAGAGAGAGAGAGAACGCCAGGGGCGGTGGCACAGGCAGAGCAGGAAGAGCTGGCACGCACTGGCCGCCACTCCACCCTTCCTGGCCTCCGCCAGGTCCTGTTCCAGGACCCCAGGACACTGGAGCTTCTCTCTCCCCGTCTAACATTCCCACACATCTGCCTCCATGGCTGGCACCACCTGCCCGGGAAGCCTGGCTCGGTCTGTCCTGCTCAGGGCTGTGCTCCAGGGTTCAGTCCCCTGGAGACAGGGTGAGAGTCCCATTGCTCAGATGGCAAAGGAGGCTCTGAAAAGTGGCATCCCAGGAGGCAACAAAGTCAGGCAGGGGCCGGCGTGCCCCCCGCCTCTCCTGGCATCCCAAGCACCGCCTCACCCTCTTTGGCGTGGATGTGGTCCCCGCATGAGATGTGGTGGCGCCCCGCCCCACCCTGCGCGGCAGGCAAGGCCTCCAGCCACTCCTGTGCTCTGTGGGCTCCGGGGCCTCAGGGCTGAGGCGGCCGGGCACTGCCTGCTCGCAGCCCCCCTCACCTCCCTTATTCCTAGTGCGAAGTGCATTTGTATCACTTAAAGGGAATAAGCTCAATTATTTAGCTCTACCTAGATTTAGTTCAAATATAAGAGTTCCAGTGTACATCTGAGACTGCTGGGAAATTGATTTTTCTGCTTAAGATCATTTCATAGGGTTTAGCATGAAAACCAAATTGGGCGCAAACTGATCTCTTAGTAGATACTGAGCTTGTTTCCTTTGTAAAGACCAGCCAAGGCCAGAGCCTTGTTCCTGCGCGGCCCAGGCCTGGGCAGTTTAGCATTTCCACAGAGCAAGGGGCACAGCATGGGCGCTGGCTAGGACAGTCACTCCATCTCCTCTCCTCACAGAAAGAAACATGAGGACAAATAGCCTTCAAGACCTTTCCAAAGGATGATAACTTAGAAGACAGAAGTGAGGAGCTTGTCTGTGAGTCCAGAAAAGGAAAGCAAGAATACAACCAAGGGAGCCCTCATCCACCCAGTGGAAACATGGCCCTGAGTGGGAGTTTCTGTGAGGAAAACAATCCCCACAAACTCAAGAGTTGTGAAGATTCCCATATAAGAGAAAACTACCAGCTAGAGCAGGTGCAAAGTCCTGAGACTAGGCTCTAGAAAGCCAATCAGAATCCAGGTTTTAGAGAGAAGCCAGTTGGAATCCAGGCTGTAGAGAGAAGCCAATCAGAATCTAGGCTTTAGAGGAAAGTCAATCAGAATCCAGACTTCAGAGAGAAGCCAATCAGAATCAAGCCACATAGTCAGGGACCAGCTGCTGCAGACGTGCTGCTTTGGGCCTGATGGTCTCTGCTGTGAGAAGAAACATGTTAGTACCATCCCCTGGGGACAGGAGTGATCAGAGACTCAGAGATAAACATGGGGACCAACACCAAGAAAGCACCAATAAATGATGATGTTATTATTAACGGTGTTATTAATAGTAGATTTCCAGTACATATTAAGTATAAAGAACAGAAATAAATGCAGTTCCACATCCTTTTCCACTCCTATCAGCTCCCCTAAGTCAGATGAAATCTAACAGCTGAATGAAGGCTCTGGGAGACAAGTGCAAGGCCCTGACCTCACCAGCCGCAGCACTAATGGGGCTGAGGATCCCAGTTCAAAGCCAGCTCAGACAAATCTGAGAGACTCTTACTTCTGATTAATCAGCAAAAAGTTGGAAATAGAAATATGGCCCAGATGGTAGAGTGCCATCCATGAGTAAAGAAGCCAGATAAGATCTCAAGGCCCTGAGTTCAAGCCCCGGTACAGGCACAATATTTTTTTCCATGTCATTAATTAGTTTAATAGACGGACTAACAAGTAATCAGTTAGCTGATTCAATTCAAATAGCTTTATGTGACTAATGGGTTCTGTATTGGACCCAGTCAGATACCCCTGCACTATGGTACCGCAGGCTAGTGGGTAAGAGGCCAGGGTGCCAGCAGGTATATGGTGAGCCATTCCCTTCCATCTATGCACAGCTCTCCCCCAGTCATGGAGCAGGGAAAACCCAGATTCATTTCTACATCCTAGTTCATGTCCAGAATTCATTCAACCCTTGGATATTTTTTAAGTTTTCCTACTTGTGGAAGCCTATAATTTTAACTTCTCTCAAAAATCATTCTAACAGATAATCAACTTTTACAGCTGCTTCAGGAAAAAAATTAACGGTCTTTGCCCATATGTGATACACAGGCACCCCAACTTGAGTATAGGGACAGATCTATGAATGCAATGAAAAAGAAGTCAGAATTGCACCACCTCACAAGGCAGAAGAAATTTCACCAAAGCAATTAATGTTACCAATCAGTTGACTTTAATATAAAGACACTCTGTAGGTGGGCCTGATCTTTAAAGCCAAGGGCCCTCTCAGGCTGGAAGCAGAAAAAGAAGTCAGACAGAAAGCAGCTATGGCTGATAGGGCTCTCACTGTCTGAAAATGAAGAGACCCCAGCTGAGATCCAGAATCAGATCTGAATCATCCCCCTGCAAGAAACAGAGTCAGCAAGCAACCTGGAAGAACTCAGAGCAGGGTCTTTCCCAAGACACCCTCCATCCTACCCTGCTCTAGCCAGCACAACGACTTTGGCCTGACACTATGCAGAAGAACCAGCCATATCTACTGGACTTCTGGCCTACCACACTGTGATATAGTAGAGTACTTAAGCCTTAAGCCACCCAGACACAGTAGCTCATACTTGTAATGCCAGCTGCTCGGGAGGCCAGGATAGAAGCCAACCTAAGCAAAAAGTTTCCGAGACTCTATCTCAAACAATATCTGGGCATGATAGCATGTGTGTGTCAATCAGCTATGACAGGACATATAAATAGGAGGATCAAAGTCCAGGCCAGCCAGAGCAAAAATTGAGACTTTAATCTCAAAAACAACCAGTGCAAAAGCAGGGTTCTGAAGGCATGGCTCAAGTGGTAGAGTGCCCGTCTTGCGGGCACACAAGGCCTTGGGTTCAAACTCGAGTGCTGCCAAAGAAAAATGCAAGGGACGCCTAACATTAGCTAAGAAGTGCTGAATCTGGAAAGGAAAAAAAGAGGCCTTATTGTTTCACTCCAACAAGCACAGTAAGCGCTAAGGACCCAGAAGGTTCCATACTGACCTAAAGCAGTGTGAGCACGGGACAGCCCAGGCCACATCCAGGCTTCTGCTGCTTTTCTACAGCCCACAAAATAAGAACACTTACTATGTCGACCAACAATTTAAAACAGCCAAAGGAACAATGATGTTCCATGACATATAAAAATGATATAAAATCTAAATTTCAGGGCCCATAAATAAAGTTCTGTGGGCACACGGCCATGCTGAACTGGCCAGAGTATGTCCTGATGGCAAACCCAGGGGGCTTTACAGAATAGGAAGCCTAGATACATGAGTCCTCCATGAATGAAGGACAGAAGCAGTGTCTGTTATACAAGAAAGGCACAGCTAGCTGAGCCAAGAGCCTCCTAAGCTCTGGCTATGAAAAGTGTATGTTCTGTCCAGTCAGTTAAATAATTTACATCCACACACCACACATGTACACCACATACAACACATACATTCCACATACACACACATACACACCACACATCACACACATACACCACATACATACCACATATACACACCATATACCATACACACACATACCACATGACACACACATATACAACACAGCACACACATACACCACGCATACCACCTGCATACACCATATACCATACACACATCACACACACACATCACACAACATACACATATCACATGACACACACATATCATACGGCACATGCATACACAGCATACAGTACACACACCACACACATACCACATACATGCACCATACACCATTTTACCATATACTATACACACACAATACACACATACATGGCATGCACATACACCACACACATACCACACATGCACCATATGCCATAGATACACCCTAAACACACATACCACACACCACACACATACATACCACACATCACACATATACACCACATACACCATATACACACGCCATATACCATACACACACCACACACACACACACACACACACACACAGCACCAGAAGATGAAATACTCTGTCAGAGGGGCTTTGGGAACCTACCAGTGCTTCTTTAAATCTTTCTCATCTGTAATTTGACCACTAATAGAAGAATACCAAAACAGAATCCCCAGAGGTCAAATCAGGCATACATTTAGATCAGGAATTATTTTCTTTCTCAAGCTGAACAAAGGGCATTTTCTGAGTCAAATACAGAGTGTGGGTGGGGGAGTCGTAGGGAGAGGTGGATCAGTGCACACATGGATGTACTTCATGCAAAATTTCCAATGGCTTGGTGACAGCTCTGAGAACTTGTCTGGGGATAATTTTATGGAAAAGCAGTCACGATATCAATTAGGCAAGCAAGAAGGATGTATGTTCTGTCATCCTGAGTGGGGAAATAGCTGCTTGATTTTCCTTGGCATGCTCCCTGCCAGGCACTTTGAACACCTCTCAACTGAGAAGGAAACCTGTGTCTGACAGTCCTCCCACTTGTCCCTCCCCTCTGTTATGGCTTCATCTTTCATCCTCTGCTAAATAGGATGCTGAGAACATGCCATGCGGGGAGCGGAAAGGTTCAGAGCCCTGGGCCCCATCGGCCCTGGGGTATGGGAGCTGGTCACACCTTCCTCTGACCTCAGCTTCCACCGCTGAGCAGTGGGTAGGAATGAAGCCCTGCCCTACCTTCTTGCCCAGCTTCACAGAAAGCCTCTGCTGGAGGACAAGGCAAAAATTGATAAGCAAAAGGGCGATGTGCTCGTATTTGTCTCTGAGCAACTCCATGAAGAGAGAGCGGGTAGAAAAGCACTCTTCCGTGTGTCCGCCATGGCAGTTCACAGTCTCGCACTAATCTAAATGGAGAATGCATTTATCCCAAGAAGCCACAGTGCCTTTCCCAGAGGCCCACTTCCCAGGAAATGGGAAGGGCCTTGAATCTGTCCAATGCCATGTTTCTGCTGTCTCGAGCCAGAAAACATTCACAAAACAAGAAAACTATACTGACACCATACCCAAGACATAACAGGAGACAGATTTTGATGGAGAGAAAAAAGCAGAAGGCTGGATCTTTTAGTGGCCAGGGTTTCTATGGACCTGGAGTAGGTCACATGGCAGGGCTAGAAAACTCAAGACTGCTGGTGCTGATGGCTCATGCCTATAATCCTAGCTCCTCAGGAGGCTGAGATCTAAGGATCTTGGTTACAACCCTACCCAAAGCAGAAAAGTCTGTGAAACTCTTATCTCCAGTTAACCAGCAAAAAGTGGGACGGAGGTATGGATCAAGGAGTAGAGCATCAGCCTTAAGGAACAAAAGGAAACTAAGCAAGAGTGTGAGGCTCTGAGTTTAAGCCCCAATACCAGCACAAAGAAGTGGGGGAGAAGAGAGGAAGGAGAAGACTCAGGGAGGAGGGGGGGGGGTAGAAGTTGGGTGGGTGGGAGTGACGGACGGAAGGAACTGAGGACCAAGAGCCCTGACATTGTCAGACCTGCCAGAGCTCTTGCCCCAGCAAGTGAAGGAGAGCAACACCAGTCTGGCTGGCAAGTGCCATTGTGAGTGCATGAGCTAACACAGGATGAATAGAGATGTTTTAAATGTATTAAACATCGGTCCCTTTTTTCAGAGATTACACTGACAGCGCCTTCCTTAAACATTATTTGAATAAAGCCTCATTACTCACAGTCCAAAGAAGTTCATTAGGAGGAGATGGCTTTGGAAAGGAATCAAGGAGCTCGCCTTTCTTCTCAGCAGTGAATTGCATTAGCTACTTCCCAGTTATTTAAATCTTGAAATAAAAGATGTAAACGCTACAGTGACATCTTAAGATCATGGCCAAGGCAGGTCCTGCATGCACCAAAAAAAAAAAAAAAAAGAAAATGCCCAGCTGGTCTGCAGATGAAACAGATTGATAATTAGTTGCAAAATGTAACATTTCATCAGGAATATTTTGAATAATCCAATTTATCTTTGTCAGATAGGCGGCACACATTTTCCGGGGAGCAGCTTTGTTCTTTAACATAATATTATAATTCCAGGCTGCTAATGAAGGCGCCCGCCGGCCGGCCCGGCCTTGATGTGGCGCCGCGGCCCGGGGACCCCAGCGCCCGAGCGCGCCGCGCCCCGCCGCCGCCACCACCTGCCCGCCGCGGAGGCGCGGGCCGCGGGCCGCGGGGCTGCGGGGCCGCGGGCTGCGGGCGATCAAAGAGCCGGCGGGGCGGCGGGGCGGGCGCCCCTGGCGGGCGGAGCGCGGGCCGCGGGCGGGGGGCTCCGCCGCTCGGCTTCTAATTAACCGGTGCGGCGCGAGCTCGCGCCCCGGCAGCCGGCGCTCCGGGGACCCGCGGGGCAGGGACGGGCCGGGCGGCGCGCAGGCTGCACCCCGACTCCCACCCCGCCTCCGGGGGGCGCGCTTGGGGCTGCGGGCCTGGGCTGCACCCCACTCCCACTCCATGGGGGCGTTGCGCCTGCGGCGGCTGGGCCTGAGCTGCACCCCGACTCCCACCCGCCCCCGGGGGCTCCCAGCTGCACCTGACTTGGCCTGACCTCCAGGGGGCCGGTTATAACAGTCCCCTTGATCGCGATCGCCGGAGACCCCTAGGGCCCAAGGAGCCACTGCTTCAAATGAGGCCTTTTCCTTGGCACAGTGGACAGGGACTTCGCCTTCCTCCGGGGAGCGCCAGCCCCGTCCTCTGAGAGGAGGCCACCCCGGCCCCTGCAGGATCTTGAACCTCTTACACACACACTTACACACACACACACACACACACACACGAGCACATACGAGCACATAAGAGCACAAGTCTGGGAGCACCATGCTCTTTGGACTATCCAGAATTGCTATCCAAATAAGCTCCTTTTTTTCTTTTGGTCGGTGGTGGGGCTTGAACTCTGGGCCTGGGCACTGTCCTTGAGCTCTTCAGCTCCAGGCCAGTGCTCTACCACTTGAGCCACACCGCCACTTCCGGTTTTCTGGTGGTTCATTGGAGATGAGAGTCTCACAGACTTTCCTGCTCAGACTGGCTTTGAACCATGATCCTCAGATCTCAGCCTCCTGAGTAGCTAGGATGACAGGCGTGAGCCACGGGCGCCAGGCCTAAGCTCCTTTCTTTATCAAGTACTCCGTCTCAGGTATTTCATAACAACACAAAATTGACTAAGGCACCGTGTCCCTCAATTCGTGGATGTAGGTCTCTTGCAAACCTAGCCCAAAGTCATCTGCGAGTCTCCCAGCCCCACAGGCTCAGGTGGCTCTGCGCCTCCTGCCTGGCTGCGTCCTCTGCCTTCAGGGCCATTTCCCCTCCTGTCCATCCTGCAAGCGTGGGTTCCACTGGGTGAGCCCCCCAGGTGCACCTGCAAGAACTCACCTACTGTGTGTGCTCATCTTCATCAGCTACTTGTATTTTAGTTTGTCTCCCACAGTACTTAACCAGTGGGGTTTTCTAACTTCTCCACTGACCATCAGCCCCATTGGGCATGAGCCAGGTTCAGGCTTAGCTAGCCCACCTATGACCCAATTAATACATGATGCAGCCAACAAATCAACACCTTGAGGCCAGCATCACTGCAAGGAGCCCATTTGCATCAAGCAACTTCTAAACATCAAAAAAGAAAACACAAAAATTGCAAAGTATTCCGATCTATACACCAGATAGCAAAATGCCTGGGTGTTGTATAAAGGTGAGAAATTAAGGTAAATGTGACTTTTTTATGTGACCTTAGTGAACTTCCTTGGAAAGTACAATATGAACATGCTAAGTTACAGACAGCAGTGGAAGTTTCCATGTTGGCCCTTCTAGACAGGTGCCAGGATGGAACGATGTATCTCTGCCAGATGAGTTTTCATAAACCTGTGCTAAACGAATTTCGGGGTCTCCAGGATGTTTTCCTGCCGTCCTAGGTCAAGGAACCCCATTCTTACCTGAGCTCTGTGGTTGCCCCCAGAGTCCCTGTCCCCCAGGCCCTCTACCCTAAGATCCCAGTGACCGAGGATCATTATCACACCACAACCAAGACCCTGAAGGTCCTGGTATACATTGGCATTTATGTACAGAATTATCATTCACCAAGACAACAGCAGGAGCAGACCTCAGGGGAAAGAAACAAGGGACTAGTGGCTATTGAAGGTTCTTGGAATGTTCTAGAAAGATTTGACCATAAAGAATGGCCAAGGGATCATGCTGGTAGACCCTGAGCAACTGGTTTACCTTGCCAGATACACTTTGTGTTTGCTCATGCCACCTCCTCATCTAGAGTGTCCCTCTCCTCGTTTGTCTTCTAGAAAAATCTCCCTTATCTTCACCACTGACTTCAGGTTCCCCAGCTGCCTTGCTCCTCCACACACGCCCAAGAACAGTGCACTGATACTGCCCACACAGAGGGGTACGGTGAGGCATCTTGGGGGCTGATGTGTGCCCAGGTGTCTCACGAATTATGTTTCCAGGCCCTAGGGAGATGAGGATCATGCTCTGTCCCCGTGGTGCCCTGGGACCTGGCAATACCTCTCCAGGAACCAGTAGGCCCAATGCCCACCAATGCTGGATGATAAAAAAGATGGCATGGTGAGGAAGAGGAGGGGAGGGAAGGGAAGAGGAAGAGTAGCAGATGCAGGCAACTCCTCACTCAGGCCAAAGCCTCCTTCTGTGTAATTCTTGTCTATGTCTGGGGGGGGGGAGTGAATCTTAATTTTTTAGTCACTTAATTTTATTAGAAGCAACAAGCCATTTTCATCAAGTTCAGTTCTTTTCAAAGCAAACTGATGTTTGCTTTCTATTGTACATTGAATGCATTTGGGAGTATTTTCTCTAGGAGAAAGCTGTCTGAATGAGGAGAACATGGTAGACTTCCCTGACCCTCCTAGCTACATGCAAGAAGGTCCAGCACAAGCATCTGAGCATAGACAGCATGAGGGTGTGAGCTCCAACAAGCAGCCAGGCAGGAACGTGGATGTCTCCAGTGGGCCGTGAGTATGGACGTCAGAGAAGAGAAGGGCTGTGTGCTGGAGCACAGGGTCCTGGAATAAGATCAGATCAGCATGAGCCCTGGTACCTCAAGCAGCACACAGCTACAAAAGAAATGAGCTGGCTGGCCAGTGCTGACCACGGGGGCTTGGGAAACGGATGGGCTTTGCTGTTGGCTGAACCCCTCAGAGCTTTACGCTCTTCTCCCATCCAGGAAACAAAGAGCAAAGTCAAAATGCTCTGGAGAACTGAGCAGAACGGGCTGGGGCTCACTGCCTCTGCTTTCCGGTTAACCCTTTAAGAAGTGCTATAGCAGCTCGCCCTGTCTCCTCTCCCCCTACTCCTGTGTTGTGTCTCTTGCAACTGGTGATCACCTATACCTACAATCTTTTGTTTTATTTTCTAGATCTCTTAATCATCCGTGAGTCCAGAAATGCACAGACTAAGACTGGCGTTTTTACTCTACTTTGCGCACAGGGAAGGCTCAGAAAATATTTTACTGAAGGACGGGATGCAGTTCTACAGTAAGTGGAATCCTGCTTAGCCCCCTGTGCAGAGATGGACAGAGAAACCCAAGAGAGACAAAGACAGTGTCCGTGTTGAGCAAGACTGTTACCATTCCCGGAAGGAATGGGAACAAATTCATCCTTCTCACCGTGCAAGTGATTTCAGCAAATCCTCAAAATAGACTCTTTTGGGCTAGGCATAATGGTATCTGCCTGTAGACTAGCTTTCTGAGAAGAGAAAGAAGGAGGATCAAAGTCCAAAGCATGCCTTCCCAAAAGTAGAAGACCCTACCTGGAAAACAAACTAAGAACAAAAGCCGTAGAGGCATGGCTCCAGTCTCGAAGCACTTGTAAACACAAATCCCTGAGTTCAGTCCTCAGTATTGCTTTAAAAAAAAATCATATATAAGTATACCCATACACTCTTTCAAACACCAACTGGTATTATCATACACATGGGCTCTATCATTTCACACACAGGTCCCTGGATTTCAGAAAGTTACAGAGATGCCAGGGAACTGGCACGAGCCACAAATCCCCAGGGAGGGGCTTCCCAGGAGTGCCCTGGGTCAGGTGACTTGTGAAGCACGTCTGTCTATACAGGGCCTTGCCTGGGAAGGCCCGGCCACCACAACTCCTGCTCACGTGCAGCAGGTTGTAGGATAAACAATGCCCAGGCAGCCGCGAACACCGAAACTAAAGGGCTCTCTCTTCCTGACCCTTCCATCTCCAGCTCTGCCCATCATCTGGGGATAAATCAATTTGCCTCGGCTGTAGACAGCCATTTCCGTGCAAGTCCCGCTCAGCTTACCCAGAGAAGCGTGTTAAAAGTTAAAGGACCTTCATCACATTAAGAACACGAATTTTGGTAACCATAAATTTATTTCACTGGATTCCTGAGCTATAAAGTCACTCTACACTCTTCCTTGTAAATGGAGGGTTGGGGAGTTACCCATTTCCTGATGTGTGCCAATTTGCTTTTTTTTCCCCCTGCAATTAAGAAAAAATGCAAGTCACTAGAGTTACAAGCCCCAGTAAGGGCACTGGATTGAGTTGGTGTGTAATATCTGCCTTGACTCTACGCCTTGTAAAACAATGTTCTACTGGGTGATAAATGGGCAAAACTGAATTATTATCTAAATGCAGGGCTATGAGACCTAGGGTCAGTTTTGGGGGTGCTCTTTTGCCGGATGAGCCCCCTAGAGGTGATGGCCATCTGTCCCAGAAGACAGTAGTGGGTCCTGGCTCCTAGAAACTGGAAGGTCGGAGCTGGGGTGGGGGAAGGGTGGAGGTGTGAGAAGAACTCAGACTAGGCCTCCTGCCAGAGCACTGGAGCTTCAACTCGAGGCCTGGGCACTATCCCTTAGTTTTTTTTGCTCAAGGCTAGCACTCTACCACTTGAGCCACAGCTCCACCTCCTGCTTTTTTGTGTGTGATTAATCGGAGAAAATAGTCTTACAGATGTTTGTGCCAGGGCTGACTTTGAACCACAATCCTCAGATCTCAGCCTTCTGAATAGCTAGGATTATAGGCGTGAGCCACCAGCACCCAGCACAATGTTATCATTCTGATACTTTTCTCTAAAGAGAAAGTGGTTTGCTTGGATCCGATTTGTTTTTTGCAGGGTTTTTCTCTTGGTATATGTGGTAAATGCAATTTTGTGGTGCATACTGGTTTCAATCTCAGGAAATAAAGGTTTCAATAAAAATCAGCTCTCTTCAGAGGTTAGAATTACAGAGTGCATAAATAACATGATATTTCACACTTTAAATAGCATGATAAATAAATAAGCATGATATTTCACACCTGTATTTCTTTCAATACAGGTGTTATTTAACAGAGATTACTTCCACTGGTTGGGCGGGCGGGGGGCAGGGGAGAACACATTGATATCCATAATTAAATATTCAAAAGAAAAGAGATAGATCAGTAAGTGCTTGTGTGGGCATTAGCAAAATTTTCAGTGTGATGCATGTCTAATAAATATTTGAAGAATTACCTGAGATAAATTGAATCTCATTCCTACAAATGGATCACATGTTCATTTCCGTTCATCCTTAAAAACCTAAAACAAAACCAATATTTTAAAAAAAAAAACTCCCCAAATATTCCTTAATCAGGAGTCAGTAAAAGCTGATTTTAAGTGCATTTTTCAGGAGGTGAACATTGGAAAGGACATTTCCTGTGACAGAGATCTGTAATTCCCATCTCCAATTTCACTCACCCAATAATTTGAAAGGTGAATGAAGTGGACCCCTGAATCTCATCATCCTAATGACCCTGGCCTTCATGTTTGAAATGTCATTCCCAGATAGTTTCAGGTTGGCAGCTGCTGACGAAGAGGAGCAATAAATAATACTACCACCGTTTGCGCTGCGCCTGCACGCAGAGCCGCTGGAAATGCACCTCGGCAGAGCACACCCTGGGACTCACTATTGGAACGCTACCCCATCAGATGCCAGGCACCCTGCACGTCAGCTTTGAGGGGGGAAGTGAGGAGCAGCTTGCCCGGCTGGAGTTGCAAGGGGACTTAGGAAGACAGAATGTAATTACCTGAACTGGAACCCGGCCAAGGCACTAGGGCTGTTAACTAAAAATAATTAAATAAATAACCCTAATTCTTGTAGCTGATAACAAAAGCCAAACGTGGGCTTCTTTCTACTTAGGATTTGGCAATGTGGAGTATTGAAATCATCACCCAACAATAAATAAAAATAATTCCAAATGCCAGCAGCCCCCTCTGAGACACACGCCACTGTTCGCCACAGATGCCTTTGTCCATGAGGTGGATGGTGCCTGCCCGGGCCCCGTCCAGCTGGGCATCAACTTGCCCCTTCCCATCTATGACCACAGCAGGCTGTGCTCAGCGGCCAGCCGTATCAGGCTCACCTCCGCCAAGCCCTCTACCAGCGCGGTCCTGTATTGTTTTAACTATTTTCACAATTTTTTCCCCCTAAATCTTGGCTTTATGCTGATCAAATGAAATAAATAAAATAATAGCATCACACTGCAGATATGAAATTTCATAGAGAAGATCTTCGGCTGAAAAGAGGCTGGGCTTTATTTTTTTTCCTAAGTAGGAAAAAATTGGCAAAGAAAGAGCAAGGGAGAGAGATTTGCCTCTTGGAGGTCCTCTAAATGCTTAAACAAGAAATCCGTTGGCTGCAGAGCTCGCTCCAGAGAGAGGATACAGCGCCTGGAAGTCCACACATACGTTAAGATGGTCTCCCGGGGAGATCTGTCCGGTTCCTTGCTCTATAAAGTGCAGAGGCATTGTTGGGCTGTTCTGGTGACACACCAGGCTGTGCTGTTCACTTGCCTGCTCGCCACCACAGTCAACTGCTAATGATGGGCTCTTTTCACCATGCCAGAAGTTGTCAACATGAAAATTCCAGTACAGCTGTGGTGTGCACAGGTCTTCCGGCCAGGAAACCATCCAGCCCAGCGTGACGCCTCGCGCCCTATCTGAGAGCCAGTCTGCCAGAGGTATCTTTGCAGAGCCCAGGAAACAAAGAAGTCTGCTCCTTTCCTTTTAAAACTGGGAAAGCCACGTCTCTCACATACACCCCCTCCCCAAAACAGTAGACACCAATAAAATTAAACTGGAAAATTCACCATTGCATCTGTTTGCCTATGTTTCCTTAAGGCTGCAAACCTCAATCATTAAAGAAATTGTGTTTGACTTTTTTTCCCAGCAATCTAAGATATCCGCACATAATTTTTAAAGCCAAAAAAAAAAAAAGGATATAGTGGCCATAAAATTGGAGTGAGAAATGGAGGAGGGCAGGACAAGGAACAAAAGCCAGAACACGGGAGATTTTGAGCACATTCCTATGAAGGCTCTGGCTTCTGGCCAATGTCAGAAGTGCTCATAATAACTACATTAAACCCCCAATCCGCACCGTTCAATTGTGTACAACTATAAATATTCCTGCGATCCTTGATTGAATTGGCTCAAATTTTTAAAAATATAATGCCTTTACTCCAGTGCCTCTATTTCTACAGAGCCTTTACTCTGGTGCCTCTATTTCTACAGAGCCTCCCCTGGCCAGGTAGTCTTCTCTTGCCAAGGAGCCCAGCCTTCCCGTGCTTCCGGGCTCCATCCTCCTGGGAGAGCCCTGTGACCCGAGGTAGCCCACGGTCAGCTCAGCAGGACTCAGGTAGGAAGGACCTGTGGCCCTTGTGCTCACCCAGGCAGAGGGAGGATGGAGGGTGGAGGCAGGAAGCCTCTGCCCTTGCTCTGACTGGAGTGAAAAGCTGCTTTCCCCTGCCCTTTGTTCCCTCCTTCCAACCTTAAGACACCATGGCTTTTACCCAAAATCCCTACCCACCTGACTCAAACCCAATGCTGCCGTTGATCGCGCTGCCTTTAGTTAGCTATTGCTCCCCTGTTGTGTTTCTTGTTGTTTGGGTGTGTCTCCATCTCCATTCATGTGGGTCCCATACACGTGTGACCCCTGTGGCACAAGCTGCTCCCCACTTGCACACACAGAGCAGCAAATGAACCTGACAGATCCCGCCCCCCCACCCCACGCCAACTCCCATAAAATCAGGGTGTGAAGCACAGGGGAGAGAGGGAGACTGATTAATAATTCATCCCAGGCAGCCCCCCGGAGCAGCCTCGCTATGACATGCTATGCCGAATGCTTCCACACACTAATTAATATTTTCAAAGTGTTCCATGGGCCCCTTTTAAAAGCATTTTTGCCATCCATTCACTGAGCTGCATTATAAGTAAAAGATCAATCTTGTCCCCCCAATCCTATTGATGAGCTGTCTAACCCAAACAGGATATGTGGAGTCGACAGCAGGTTTTGGTTTTTTTTTTTTTAATTTTTTTTTCTTTTGCTCCTTTTAATAGAATTCCCCAAGCGATAAACTGGCACCTCTTCTGAGACTTTCTCCCACTGTCACTGGGGTGACAGCAGCTACGGCTGCCCTGAGCATTGGTCTCTGCCTCACATAGTCTGCCCAGCCCAATGCCCAAAGCAAAGAGACCAAGGACAAGGCCTCTCTCCCCAGGGAAGTGCCCTCCACCAATAGTTCTGGGCCTCCGTACTTGTGCTGTGATGGGCAGAGAAACCCAAGGGGAGGCTCAGGACGGCCCATCCCAGGGGCTGACTGCGCCTCAGGGCCTGTCCTCACCACCCCTGCGCTCCTGTTGTTCAGGAGTTCTGGGGACGGAGGCTCATCTTTTGGTTTGAAGATGGGACCATGCAACCGTGGTCTCCGGTGGACAGAAGTGGGCATGGAGGCCGTCCTCTGCCTCCCGGAGCTCAGCCGGTACGGGCAGAGCAGCTAGCTCTCCAAGGCCTGTCCCCCAGAGGGCAGCGAGGGTCACTCCCAGTGTGCCAACCTCAATGATTCTTCCTAAATGTTACCTGGAGACTATTTCTCAATTCTAATCAATTGTGCCTATCGATCTGTGCAATTACAGAAGCAAGAAAAGAATCGCTTTTGCCCTCTGCTTTGCCTGCATTCAAAAAAGTGATTTACAGAGTCAACTGGGTCAAGCTGGAAATAACCACTCTCCAGGAGGTCTGAGGGACAGCCCCCAAGAAAGTGCTGGGGACACATGCTGTCCTCCTGGGCACCACAGCCACCCTCCACCCTGACAGCGGTGGGTGGCCCCCCTGAGCGCCTGGCCTGGGAGGGACAGGGATTTATGTTTACGGAAGGGAAATCCACATTACATACAATTAGCCATTTTGAAGTGTGCAACTGCTACCACTGATTCCCAGTGTTGTGCAACCCTCAACCCTCACGTCTATCTAGTCCACACCCCTGGGCTGGACCACACGGGCTTGACTTAGAGCACTTGGTAGAGACGGACAGGCTCCGCTCAATGCGAAGGGCTGGCAGCTTCGTGACAAGCCACTGAGAAGTGTGTTGGCCAAAAGAGTGTAGACAAAGGTGGGTTTAACCTTGAGAGTGCTGTCCGTGTGACAGGGTCCCTCAAGGGAACGCCACCTCTCCACAAGCACGTCACCCAACCCTACCATCAACATGGCTTCATGCCAGTAACCCTGGAGAAGTGGCAAGTACATGTGACTTCTGCAATGTAAATATCTATGCGACTACCGGCATGAAATACAAACTCCTTCTTCCTATCAAATGCCTGGCATGGCTCTCTGCTTCCTTCCTGCTAGACAATCCCAAGCGCCTGTCAGACCCGCCACACTAGGTCCCTAACCCCCATTCTTTGAGCAGAGGTCCTCACACACATCACTTCCTGATTCAAAAGTGATTTTCCCAACTCTACACCACACGTGTGTCTGAAAACTCCTACTCACTCTTCAAGAACCAGCTCAGATGCTCCCTCCCTGGATCTGCAGACCTGCCTCCATCTTCTGTGACCCAGAACCCTCACTCCCATACCCACGATGACCTTGAGGTCAGAGAGGTCGTGGAACCCAACAGTCCAGAACATTCACTCTGCTTTGCACTTCAGTCTCTGCAGCTCTAAAAGACAGAGCACTAAACATACCTGCTACAAGACTAGCTGGACAAGGCCTGCTGAGCGCATTGAATAAAATAAGAAAATAAGGACTGTAATGCAAAGCACCTTCCAAAGCGCCACACTAAACCTGGCTTTGTTCAACATAGCCCTAAAAGTATTTCAATGGGTCCATTTACGACCTGTCATAAGCATCAAAACCAAGAGTTTTGCCTTTTTGCCACTAGGTGGAGAGCGAGGAGCTCATGAAAGTGTGTCTGTGGATGGATTTCTAGATGGCCAATAGGACACACTTGGCCCCAGTATGGAGATTGATGCTGCAAACCTTCTTTGTGCCATATCAGTTTCTGTAGCTCCAAAACCACCATTCAGCACCTCTGGGCGTGGCTGAGAGCGTCAGAACCTGTCCCCATCCCCGAGACACACAGACAACCCCCACCCACAAGCGTCACCACTATGGCGCGTAGACACCAAAGCTGTGCGTCAACGTCACACCTGTGGCATGCACGCTGCGGCTCACAATGATGCAGACAGGCCTCTTTTATTCCAAAACCGTTCCCGTGAGTCACAGCAGGGTGGGGGAAGTAGGTGAGCATGGATGCTGGACCAAAGAAAGCCTATGCATTTGTGAGGGGAAGTGTCGCTGGGTTGAACCTGGGGCAGTTCCATCCTGCCGGGAGGCAGGGATGTCAGACTCACACTCACCCTGGTGATTTCTTTTCTGGTTCCACCCAATTGGTGTTCTCCTTCGTTTCCCCATTGGCCCTAATGATACCTTCTTATAGCGCGCAAAGATCCACCTGCACCCAATACAACCTTTGGCCTGTCACCGCCACTGACCTTTATCAGTCATGTAACCAATGGCCATAGACAACCTCTGATCATCATGTAACCTGAGACTGACTTAGCCTCCCTCTAGGCAGAGGTTATTACATGCATGCCTGGTGCTGGCAAGGTACCTGGACAGGGTCTCAGGTACTATGAACAGACAAAAGCATCCTCCCAATAGATATGGAAGAACTAGGAATCAGAACCAAAGTCACAAACAGCAGAGCTTGTACACTAAGTATACCTCAGCTCTCACCTCCCGGTGCTCACCGCAGAGCTAAGCCTCTGAAAAGCCTGCCCTCAGTTGTATTGCCCCAATAGTAGGATTCGCAGAGCATACTTGCACTTGCCTCCCAGCGCCTTCTGATATCCTGGAGAAGAGACGTGCGGCAGACCCAATTAGGGTGACATAGCTAGGCACCACCTCCAACAACCTAGGACAAAGCAGTTGAACCAAGAGAGGAAATTATGAGCTTTAACAAGATGGCACTTGGGCCGACTATCCATCCTCAGTTGGTCAAGTGGAGTTGATTATGAACCTGATAGGGGAACTCCAGAGAGGTAATTGCATGACCTCCTTGAAAGTTAAAACGTTTCCATTGGGTCAGAAAAGGAGCTAAAGGAGTCCAAGCCAGGATCCACATTCTCAAAGCAAAGAATCCAAGAATGGCATCGTTCCTCAGGGAGAGAACTGAAGTCCAGGACACACAGGCTTAGCCATGCGTTCTAGGAAACAGGGTCTAAGTCTGGCTTCGATCTGCATCTTTGTGGGTTTTCTGTGCTGCTGTACCCCAGACTGGGGAAGAGGTCTGTGGATCTCATGGGGCTGTGGGTATTGGGGTACGGAAGTTGGGGGTTGGGGTGCATAGCCTTCATGGCTCTCTGGGACTGGAGGTTGGGTTATATTGAGAGGAAGGTCACTGGGGCAGAGGCGCAACTCCTCCCCTCAGTTCTTCCTTCCCACCTCTGTTGAGAGACACCAGCTCACAAAAATAGGATGACATCTGTAGTCTAGACAAGGAAGGCAAGCCTTTGTGGAGACGGCAGAAGCTGGACCGGGCGCTACCTTTCTGAGTACACTGCCGCTGACACTCAGAGAGGAGACTCGCCAGGGCTCACCCCCGCTCACTGACTCTCTCTCCGGTCTTCACCGCCCACCCAGTTCTCATGGGCCCTCCATCCAAAGGAGCCTTGTCTGTGAGACCTCCCGGGGCCCACAGCAAGTCACTAACCAAGGGAGGATCACGCCAGCAGTCGGAAGCTCTGTGTAGACAACCTTGACTTTGACAGTACCCAGTGAGTCAGGACTTGGGACACACACACACACACACACACATACACACACACAACGGTCCTGCTCTTGACCAAGGCCCACATCATAGACAAGAGTTTCTGAGCGAGTCTGCAGTGGGCCTCAGTTTCCACTGATCCACTCTGGCATGTTTCTAAACGACAGCCACTGCATCAAGGGAGGAGGCCGGTGCACAGGGATCCAACACCAGAGCGAGACGTGAGGCAAACTCAGCATCAGAGGTGGAACGGGAAAGCAGGTGCATGACAGCGCCTGGCGTGATAGCGTGTCACCCATCACCTCCCCAAACTCCAACCCAACTGTATCTTGAAGGGGCCTATGGACCAATTATCTCAGAGCTGTTAAGCAACCATGAATGGTCACCCAGCAGAGAGGTGGTGGTGCTTGAAGCGAGCCACCTTCCTCCCGGTTGCATTAGAGAGCTATGGTTGGTACATTTCAAAGTGTCCAAATCCCTGGCCTCACATGACATGCATGTGCCCACACGTACAGACATGTGTGTACAATCACAGATATGCTGGAACAAAAGCTTCTGGAAAGCACACTTACCCTGACCATCTCCTATGACCTGCGCATTTGACCACGACTCCCAGTTCACTGAGGCTGGACAGGCTGGACGGGCTGGACACTGAGCATGAGCCAAGTGGTAGGAGTGCCTATCAGCGGCCCAGCATCCTACACCCCCATGGCAGGTGTCCACAGAACACTCCATGGCCATTGTGCCTGAGCAACAGCACCCTCTCCTGTGCATCCCAACCCCTTTCTCTCAGGAGTCCCTGAGCTGGGCATGTGGCTGACCGGCAGGGCTTGCCCATCACTGACTGTCCTTGTCCTCAGCACACAAGTGGTTAATCCTGTGGCAGGGGACATGAGATACTGGGACCAGCCCCTCCCTGGCCCTGCAGGGTCCTGGGCACGGCTCCCACCCAGGGCTTTGACGTGCTGAGGATGCCAGCCCAGTGGAGGGGACTCCCCAGCCCTTCCATTTGCTTCGAGACCCCACCTTCTTCCAACATGGCTGGTCTAGAATCAAGTGAGCCATTGTAAGCCCTTCCATAGCCCACGGTCGGAGGGGGGCATGCCAGACACTGGAGGCTCCGTCTCCGCTTGTCTTCAGGGGCTGGTGGTAGTGTGTGGCTCAGAGCTAGCTTTTCCACCATGCTACCTGCCTCCTTCCTCGTCCTCATTCAGGAAACAAAGCCTGGGCGTCCAGCTGTGCTGGCCTTCCAGGACCACGCCAGCAGTGCCTGGGCTTGACAGCTACAACTTGGCCTGGTGGGCCGCAGAGAGCCTTCGTGGCCCTGGGGAGAGCCACCAGGACCCCCCCAAGATGGGCTCCAGGAAGGGGGCCTCTCACTTTCCTCCCTCCTCCGCAGCCTCATGGGAAGGAGGCAGCTGGGATGGAATGTCACATTTCCTGTGCGGCGTGTTCAGCTCCTTTGAAAGCTTAAGAGTGCCATCTTGTGCATGGAACAGGCAATGGAGACGGCTTCCCGCAGCCCCGTCCCAGCCTTCCTTTCTTCCCTCCTTTCTTTCTCTCTCCCAGGGCTTCCAGTCCCCTGGAGTGGCTCTCACAGCTAGAAGGTTCTCTGGCCTGAGGCGGGGCACAGAGGTCTAGTTCCAGGAGCTGGCCGGCCCGACCCCTGCATTCAGGCACCCCTCTTGTGGCCCCAGCAGCGCGTGTGTCCCCCGGGCAGCCCTCCGGGGCGGCTGGCTCTGTCCATCTGTGCCAAGCACCCTCCCTCGGGGCTCCATGCAGTTGCTCTGCACCAGAGAACACTACAAATTGGAAAGTTGCTCGGAAGAAGAAAGCAAAGGGAAAAACCGAGAAAAGAAAAAACAAAGGGAAAGGAGGAAAGGGAAGAAGGGAAGAGGATGGATAAGAGAGCAAAAAAGAAGGGAAGAGAAAGGAAAGGAGAAAGGACAAAGCTGACTGACTGCATGTGACTTCTGATTCTAGAAATTCTAATCTGTATCCAGAATACTGCCTGGTTGCATGTATGTAACCGTATGTATGCATGTATGGTTCGGGAAATGTGGGCATTTGAGAGATTGACACAAATAAAAGAAAATCCTCTTTGCTTTGGGTGGACCACTCCCCTGGGGATCAGTTTCCCTGTCTGTGAAGTGAGAGAGCTGGTGGGGCGTCACTGAATCCTCCCCAGCAGCCCTGACAGTCGACACCCCACACCCCACACCCCACACCCTCCCCTCCAGAGCTGGCTACCAGGCCCACAAAAGTGCCTGCTTGCAGTTTCAACTCCTTTCATCTCTCTGAACTTTAGATTAAAATGTTTTCAGATAGGAAAAAAAAATGGGGGAGGGGGGAGGAGCAGAAGTAAAAAAAAAAAAACCAGTGAAGGCCCCTGAAGGCATCTGAAATCTCAGTGTAAGGGAAAAACAGCAGGTACAGTGTAGGCAAAGACAGATGGACAGGCAGACAGACACAACATATGGATAGACAATCTCTGCCCTGCCCAGATCCCAAGCCTGGCGGGGATAGAAGGGTACAGTCAGGACCATTGACAAAGGTAGCTTATGATTTTCAAAAGTCTGATTAGGAATAACACCCACTTACATACGCAAATATATTTCTCTTTTTATCTTTTTTTTTTCTTCTGGTGGTTGTGGGGCTTGAACTCTGGGCCTGGACACTGTCCCTCAGCTCTTCAGCTCTAGACTAGTGCTCTACCACTTGATCCACAGCATCACTTCCAACTTTTTCTGCTTATGTGATGCTGAGGAATCGAACCCAGGGCCTCATGCACACAAGGCAAGCACTCTACCACTGAGCCACCTTCCCAGCCCATGCAAATATATTCCTAAGGCCTTGGAGAGAGAAGAGATTAAAGCATTTGGTTAATGACTTTCCCGCTTTGATGATAAATCACTGGGATGTGGGAAGATAAGGGATTTTTGTCTAAGGTCAGCTGAGAATGGACGATGCCCTGCTCCTGGAGGGACCTCCACCCTCGTCCCTCTGTCTGTTTGGTGATGTGACAGGAGTCCCTCTGCCACCAGGCACCCCCAGCATCCTTGTTCAGGTGCTGTAATACAGAGGCCTTGGCTGGGAGGAGCCTTGACATCCTAGCCCCCTTCTGGAATGTAAACTAAACCAGTTTCCAGGAAAGAGGCCTGAGGTTCAGCAAACAGTCCACAGTAAGTCCCCACTTCCAGCAGATCGGTTAAATGGGTGTTTTAATGCAAATTAGTTCAAATTGCTATCAACAGTAATTATTGTAAAAGAAAGCAGTGTTTCCATCATCCCTCCCTCATTTAGTTCTTCTACGGTCTCTTTTAAATAACTTAGTCATAAAATTTCAATTGACCACTAAACCAAAAAATGTTGCCATCAGTGGGGAGACTGAGGTAGAAGGAAGGGCCATTTCTGGCCCTGAAGGAGCCTCCGGGAGGCCAGGTGGTGGCTGGGGGGGGGGTCCCACACACATGAGTGTTCTTGTGCCTACCCCTTCCCACCATCTTTGCTAGCTGTGGCCTCTGGGGGCCCCTCGATTGATTTTCCAAGAACACTCCCCTCCCTGGAGTGACGTGTCAGGAGAGCAGTGTGCATGGCGGGGGGGGGGGGGGGGGGGGGGGGGGGCGGGGGAGGGTTGCTGTGCGGGGCCTGCCGTGGCCCGGCCCACTTCCCAGAAAGCCCAGGCCCTACACTGGAGCACATGCATTGTAATAATATTAGGTAAAACAAGCAAGCATATGAGGTAGAAAATTGCATCCCATTTGTTCTGAATTTGCCAAAGACTAAATCTTAAGAGAGGTATTGTTACTTTACATATTTCTTAATGGGATCTGTTTCTTATTGTCCCAAATATACTCAGATTCTCTTTTTTCTGGCCTTAATTCATCCTACACATGCCGACATAGCAACCTGGTTTTAGATTTTGTTTGACCTGGGTCTGTGGTTCCCATTCACCGCGCGCACCTCAGAGTGTTTATCACATAAAACGGTTGTATCCTCTTTTTCAGTAACAGATGCACTTGCAAACACTGGGGGAGGAAAAAAATTACCATGAGCTCCTCTTTAAAATGTGCACACTTATTGGGATTATTAAATCACGGCAGTATCTAATAGTGGATGTCACCAACTTAATTTAAAAAGCTGATTATCACTCAAGCCCTATGTATTCTAGGCCTGATACTGTATAATTAGCAGTTGTGATTATTTAGTTAATTTGCAGATTAAGAACAAGTGCCTGTTTTGAAAAATGTGGCCACTCGACCTTCGGCAACAGAGAGGGGAGTAAGCCAGCCCCTCTTACCAGGGGACAAAGGAGAGCTCCTCAAATAAATGTGTTTTGATGCAGGTCAAAAGAAGCAAAAGAATGGTTGGCAGATAAGCCACCTGCATCTTTCCAGCCAAGAATCTGGGCACAAAAAATAAATAAATAAATAAATAAGCACTCCAGAAGTGTTTAAATGATCTGCCTCTCTGGTGGAGGCAGATCAGATCAAATGGCACGCGCACACACACACACACACACACACACACACACACACACACACACACTTGGAGTCTACACCAGTTAAAGAATGACCTCGTGAGTAGAAAATCTCTAAAGCGGTGGTAATCAGACAACGCTGTTCCTGTTACTCAGGCGCAGTGAAGAACTAGCCAAGAAGGCCGGGCCAGGAGTGGGGCAGCACTTGGACCAGGGAATAGACCCAGCTCTATGTACTACTTCTATTGCTATGCTTGCCATCCGTCATACGATGGTAATAAAATTTGTAACTGTTTCCCTTGCACTCGGTTGCGATTTACCTCCTCTAATACACAATGCAAATGCTACAAGGCACATATACATCTTCATTATAGAAGCCCCAAGCCCCAGCCACTCTCCTCTGGAGACAGTTTTATCTATTTTTATACAATTTGCCTACTGTACGGTACAGATGGTTTCTATTAAGTAAAATATCTGTTTTCTTCCAAATTTTTAGTTTTCATGATTAAATTACTTTAAAATGATGGTCCGTTGTATTATCTCCTCTCATGACTTCATTTAGCTCAACTACTTGCAGCGTAAACTACAAGCTCACTTTTATCCAACTCAGAAAATGGCCCCCATACTGATTTTCTGAGAGTTGTTCCGCCCCGACTGTCATTCCCATGCTCTAGCAATTACTTTCACTGGAGTCTTAACTCTATGGATTATTTTCCAGAGATAAATTCGAATATGAATATAAATGGAAACTTTGGACTGATATTAAAATCGCTAAACTGCTTGAATTTTGAGATCTCTCTCTCTCTCCCTCTCTACCCCCCCCTCCTGGGGTCTTGCTGCCCCTCTCCTGCTACCCTGTTCTCTCTGTTACCTCTCTCAGAGTGCCCCAGACAGCAGCCTGTGGGGGGAGGGGGAGGGGGAGGGGGGAGGGGGAGGGGAAAGGGTGGCAGTGGGGTTGTGCACCCCTCTTCCCACGGCTGGTGCTCATGCTAACCTCTGCTCCACTGAGTGTGGGAGCTGGCTCCTGATTGCCTGGGAGTCACCGGCCCTCGGTGTTGTGGCTAGCTGCCGCCAGGCACACTGGTCCCTGGAATCCCACCTCTGCATGGCTTCCTCCATTTGCATTCGTATTCTATTCTGGCACTCCTGTTTTCCCATTTTTCCCTCTGGAATGTGGACCCACAGCTTTTCTAAGAGGCTTCATCCTTGGCTTCCTGGGCTGCCCTAGAGCTGGGCCAGCAGTCATCCATCCTGAGAGCACCACGGGCGAGGAGAGAAGGCACCATCGCTCAGAAAAGAAAGAATGCTGTCAGCGGGAGACCGGGGTGGGCAGAGAGGAAGATGGCCTGGCACCAGCTGCAAATAAACCCCCTGCCTGGACCACGGTGCCAGGAGATGTCCAGGAAGCCTTACAGTTGGCTCTGCAGGGGACAGGAAGGCAGGCATCCTTCACCACCGTGGGGTCAGCCCACGAGATCCCACCTTCTGCCTCGCACTAACACAAGCCACAAGGACAATGGATACCAGAAAGAGTCCCAGCCAGCCAAAGAGGACACAGCCAGGACGCAGCTCTTCCAGATGCAAGAGTAGATCCCACCACTCCCACCTGCCACCCTGGCAAGTCGGCAAGTCCCTGGGGCTCCTGTCAGAAGATGTCATAAAGAGCCCATGAAATAACAGACCTAAAGAGACCCTGAAACAACACAAAGCGTCCGACAGACAACAGTGACGTTTTCCCACCAATGTTCCCTGTCGTTGGGCATGGCATATGGAGCATTAAACTTGCAGGGAGAGACAGGGCTGGGAAACTCCTCCTAGAGATGGGCTCCTGACTGGAAAGGGACACTTCATGGAGGTAAACGATGGAAGGGATTTTAAGACTAAATCTTTTTTATTTTAATTAATTGATTTTTGCTGGTCCTGGGGCTTGAACTTTGGACCTGGGCACTATCCTTGAGCTCCTTTTTTGCTCAACACAAACACTCTACTGCTTGAGCCACAACACCACTTCCGGCTTTTTCTTTGAGAAATTGGAGAAAAGTGTCTCACAGACTTTACTGTCTGGGCTGGCTTAGAACTGTGATCCTCAGATCTCAGCCTCCTGAAAAGCTAGGATCACAGGTGTGAGCCACTGGCACCCAGCATGAGAAATCTTGACATGAACCAGCACCATCCCCTTTAAATGGGAGTGACACTAGGAGATGCCTTCTTGGGCCAATGACCCCACTTAGAGTCCGCACAGAGTTTAGAGAACACAGAGCAAATAGATCTGAGACAAAGGAATGAGTCATCTTCAGAGTCAACAGTCGGCATCACTGAAAGCAGGACAGGGGAGGAACTGACAAGGCTACCTCCCTGCCTGCCATGCTCACAGACCGCCAAGCCACCAGAGGTATTCCAAATCCCTCATTCTCCCCCAAATTCACTCCAACCTCATCTCTGATCTCAGTGGGGGAAGATGGAGAGACGCACAAATACTTGGTGAATTCTAAGACATGATGGGTGTGCAGACAATGGTCTTAGCCTAAGCGACCTCATTCTGGTACTCAGCCAGGGCCCAGCCAGCTCCCACACTCATGTTCCCAAAGACACCAGCCTGCCAGGAAGCCACATCCCTCTGGGGGTCACCCAGCCATGCGGAACTACCAAGAGAAGGTCTAGTCCAAATAAAAAGAGACGGGAACCATGGAGAATGGAAGGATCCAAGCCCAAGCTGACCCCTTGGAGACTCCCAGGAGAATCAGAGCCCTGGAGTCCCACTCTCCACTCCTCAGCCAGGCTGGTCACTCATC
This sequence comes from Dipodomys ordii, assembly GCF_000151885.1. Taxonomy (NCBI): domain Eukaryota; kingdom Metazoa; phylum Chordata; class Mammalia; order Rodentia; family Heteromyidae; genus Dipodomys; species Dipodomys ordii. The sequence continues at coordinate 3,204,745 of NW_012267274.1, forward strand.
CCCACTTCTACCACCCCAGCCCCCCGCCGTAAGCACTGGCATGAGTCCTGGGAAAATCATAATGCGCCAAACCACAGGCAGCCCGGGATCCAGTCATTAGGACTCTTGGGAAAACCAGGCATGGGAGAGCAGAGCTACTGCAGCTCGGCAGCAGCCTGGGGGAGAAGTTCAGAGAGCAGCCTGCAGCCCTGGTGTAATGAGGACCCAGGAGCAGAGGCTTCCAAGAGCAGGAGGGATTTCCTCCCTGCCCCTGCAGGATGGAGAGTGATCTTGGCAATGCTGGAACATAATATTATTCCATTCAAAGGAAGCTTTAACTGTTCCAAAATCAATTTCAGAATGTAGAAATGACAGTAGGTAATACAATAAAGTCATTGAGAGATCGCAGTGCACGGAGACAATAGACTGGTTGAACACATTATGCAGTCACAGTGCACTTCAGAAGACAGGGTTCTCCTTGCTTAGCAAAGAGCCAGAAGATGGATGAGTGAAAACTGTTTATTGTGGGCCCATCAGGCTGCCTTTTCTATCTGGACACAGACCTGGTCCTAGAGGAGGAAATGAGCCCTAAGTCTCTGGAATCTTGAGAAGGTGAGTCTACTTCAGGCTCATCCATAGGAGTAGCCCGTAAGACCCAGGGGCTAATCTCCTAATTCTCACTGAGTCTGTTTCCTCCCACCAAAAAGGGTGGCAATTACAATAGTATCCACCATCTCAGAAGATTATGGGGATGACTTAGAAAATCCAGAATGCAGTGCGGGGAATCTGGCACATCTGACACTCCAAAGAGCCCCTCCCCACATACATGAGCCCCTCTCCATAGACAGGTTGACCAAGCTCAACCAGGAAGAGGGCTTTGAGCATAGAGAGACAAGATGCTTTTCCCTGGACTTAGGTACTCTGTATCCACATCTTAAGAGAATGTTTAAGTAGAAAGAAGAAAAATTCACAAATCTGGGAGTAAGGGTATATAGACACATTTTTTACAACACAGTGGCCAACCACCAGTGGCTATAATTCTAGCTACTCAGGAGGGTGAGATCTGAGGGTTGTGGGCTTTTTTTTTTCTTCCAGGCTGGGAAGGGAAGTCTTGAGACTCATCTCCAATTAACTACCAGAAAGCTGGAAGTGGAGCTGTAGTTTAAGTGATAAAACACTACTAGCCTTGAGCATAAAAGCTCAGGATGGTGCCCAGCCTATGAGTTCAAGTTACTGGACCACACACACATGCATGCATGCGCGCGTGCGTGTGCGCGTGCGTGTGTACATACACACACACACACACACACACACACACACACTGAGTACAGCTTAGCTCTGGAGACTAGTGTTATATGGTTTATCTTTGTTGGGATTTAATGATCAGCCTGAGTACCCATCATCCAGGCCTTCACGGGAGGTTTCATTAGATGCTGATATAATAATAGCACAAGGGAGTCCATTAGAAACTGGCTGTGAGAGAGGGTGTCACAAAGACAAACTGATAGGGACCTCTTTCCCACTGTAATTTTGTTCTTTGATTTTTCAAAGCCAAAGGTAGACATGGCATGCATGCGAACACATCACAATGGAGACCGGCAAGGCCAGCCTCCACCCATTGCCGTGAAGATCACAGCTGGTGCCTGTGGACCCAAAAATCAATTCCAAAGGTGAGTCTATCTCAAGATATTGTGAAGCAGAACGACATGCTCAGATCCCTTCCACGCCATGTGCTTGGAAACTCACAAGTTCCCGCAATTAATTTCCCAATTGGATTACTTAGACAATCATATAGGAAAGGCCACAGATATTAAAAACTATTAAGAGTATTTTAGAGAGCATATGCTAATCTTTTTACAGAATGGATAAAAATACAAATCCATTTCCTTCATAACCTTTTGGCCAATAAACAAGAAGAGCTATAGAAATTCATAAATTTGCATGCAAAGAAAATAGTTTAACTCACAAGGATTTATACATTCGGTTCCCTGAGGAATCGTTTTCACCAAATTTATTTTGAAACTGCATTGAAGATCTGGCACATGGCCCAGACTGTCTTCAAATTTTGTCAAAGTTTTGCCAGCATTGCAGATACTAAATAGAAGTTGGGGACTCTATTAAAGAGACATTATCTGAGATGACTTCTACATTCAGTGACAGCAATGACATTTTCGTGGTTAGGAGACCACAAGATGAGCATGATACGTGACTGAGAGCTGTGTGCTTGAGATGAGATGAGGAGACAGAACTGTCTGAAACATAAAATTAAATGTGACTTAGTCTAAATGCAAGTGGGATCCTGGACTGGATTCTGGAATCAAAAAAGTATATTTGTGGAAGAAAAGTAACTGGCAAAGTCCAAATAAAGTCTGTAGCTTGGTTAACAGTCCATATTAACCTCTGCTTTAATAACTACAGCATGATTATATTTAAGATATGAACACCAGAAGAGATGGGGTGAACATCATGCAAGAATTCTCTATATAATCTTGGTAATTTTTCTGTAAAGCTAAAATTATTTCACCATAAAAGTTTCATTTTTAAAAATACGATGAAGGAGGGGCTGGGAAGGTGGCTCAGTGGTAGAGCGCTTGCCTTGCATGCATAAGGCCCTGGGTTCGATTCCTCAGCACCACATAAGCAAAAAGAAAAAAGCCGGAAGTGGCGCTGTGGCTCCAGTGGTAGAGCGCTAGCCTTGAGCTGAAGAGCTGAGGGACAGCGCCCAGGCCCAGAGTTCAGGTCCCATGACTGGCAAAAAAAAAATATATATATATATGTATGTATATGTATATATATATATATATATATACACATATATATATATATATATATATATATATGATGAAGGGAAGAAAACTTTATAGTAGTGCTAGAAATGTTCATCAGAAAAAGACTTGTTATGGGGGGGGTGGGGGAGACGGGAATTACAGCATGAATGATGGTATCCCTTCTATACCATGAGAAATACTAAGTAGAACCAGATGAGGAATCTGAGCAATCATTATTCCAACCAACTACTCACTGATCAGAGGACACCAGAGAAAAGCAAATGCTGAATTAGCAACAGTCAGTGTACAGCTTGTAGCAAATGGTGCCATCACACAAATGAAAGGCCAGGAGCGATATGTAAGCTCCTTCTAGAAGGAAGGTCCTAATGTGGAGGACATGCACAACCCACAGCGGCTATGCTAGCAGAAGGCAAACACTGGTGGACCTTCTCACTCAAGCCGGTGCGTGCCTCATGGCAGATCTGGAGACAGAAATCCTGGTCCACCTGGAAGCCTCCTGGCCACAGAAGAACCTTCCTGAGTACTTATGGAACCCTCTGCTTTGCCTGAAGGCCTGGCAACTTCTCTTCTCTCCCACAGCTTAAACTCCTTCTGAGTGCAGGGTCTGGGAAACAAAATAGAGTCTGCAGCCAGCATGTCCCTGGTGTAGAATAAAATTATTTCTAGGACCTAGAAGAATAAAGGCACTGTGTATCATTTAGGAGACTTAGCCAAAATTAAAAAAAAAGTAACACAATTAATAAGAGCATTAATGATCTTATTTAATAAGATCTCCAGAAACAGGAATTCCCAAAGATCTGACTCAATAGTACATGAAACCCAGGCTCCTTCACCCGACCCCCCTCATCCTCTGGGAGCTGGCTATGTCTTCCTTCATGCTTAAAAAAAAAAAAAAGACTGCAGCAATGTCAAATATCACACTTCACAGTGTCCCAAGCAGGAAACAATTTCTTCTCATCTCCTCTCTTTTTAACAAGGGAAAACTTCCCAGAACCTCTCAGAGGATTCCTCATAGCTCTTGTTGGCCAGAAGAGAATCATGTGACACTAGTCACACCAAAGGAGAACAGAATTGCCAGCAATAACCCACATTTGCCCTCTGCAATTGACAACCCCACCAAAAAAAAAGTCAGCGAGGAGAAAGCTGGTTCTTGCCAGGCATCAGTGGCTCATGCCTATAATCCCAGCTAGTCAGGAGGCTGAGATCTGAGGACCATGGTTCAATACCAGCCCAGGCAGAAAAGTGCATGCGACTCTTATCTACAAGAAACCACCAGAAAACAGGGAGTGGTGCTGTGACTCATACTGGTAATCGTTAGCCTTGAGTTCAAGTCCCACAAAACACACACACACACACACACACACACACACACACACACACACACACATATGCTAGGACCAGAGCACCAGAAGGGGAAATCATAAGCCAAGAACAACTGATGATCTGTCCTAGAAATGGAATGGATGACCTGAGCACTAGCAGAACAGGAAGTGAGGGTGCTGCGCAGATGCCACGGGACAGGGAGTGGGAAGCCCCCGCCTGCCCTCATCCAGTCCTGGCTTGGGAGGGCTGGCAGGCTGGGGATGGAACCCTGGGACAAAACCGCAGCCCCCCCCCCAAGCAGGGTGGGCACCATTAATGGGGCCTTGTGCTCCAAGCAGCTCCTTCCCACAGACAAAGACTGAAGTTTTGGCCCTGGGGTCCCCCGACTCAGCAATCCGCATCTCTTAGAGACTCCAAAGACAAGCTCCGCAGAGCTCCATCTCTTCTGGATGAGCCTGGTCTCTTTCTCCTGTGAAATGGAGCTCCTGGGTGACCCTCCTTCACCTTCATAGCGAGTTGATTTCATGATATTTACGGAACATTGGCTCCTAAATTGTCCATTTCAGCCACATCCTCAATTGTATCATCAGATATGAAATCCTGCGTATAAGGACCAAGCAATAAAGACGAGTTACTATTTGAACTAAGAGCATCTACCACTTGAGCCACTTCATAGTCCCTCTTGGACTTGGTTATTTTCAAGAGTCTCACCTTACACTCAGGCCTGTCTGGACTTTAGACCTCCTGTCTATCCTTCCCTTTGTCTCTGGGATGACAGACTTGTGCCACTGGACCCAGCCACTGGCTGATCTTGAACCATGATCCTCCGATCTTCGCCTCCCAAGTAGCTAGGATTACAGGCATGAGTGATAGCTCTCATGATCAATTTTTAATGTATGGCTGCAATCACCCAAAAGCTTATTAGGTGCACCAATGGGATACTTGCCTCTTTGGGGGTCAAGCCAAAACAAACAGCTCTCTAAGACCTCTTTGAGGCCAATATTGGGGAGCTTCCCAAATGCCAGCCAAAACAGGCCTCAAAGACAGCCTCTTCTTTACATCTAGAAGCTGGGGATGGCAGGGAGGCCGGCCCAGAGCTTAGGAGTAAGCCAAGGTAAGCTCTTTACATCTGTATAGGTAAAAATCCAGGATAAAAAGCCATCACATCTCCAAGCAGGACTGAAGCATGCTTCCAGGATGTCACATAGTGGGAAAGCAAGAGTAAGGAAGGAAGCTGAGCTAGAATAGCTTCAGGTGAAGAGATTTTCTTTCTTTCTTTTTAGAAAAGAAAAAAAGAATGCTTTAAGCTATCTTCCCAAAACGTTCTGCTAGAGTGTGAGATGAGGGAGGTTTGTGGAGCATTTGAAAAGTGGAATTCTTGTATCTGAGGTCCTCCAGCTACGACACTATTTAATAGACCATTTAATAGACAATTACAAATCCAGTTGCGTTCATTATAGTAAACAGGCAAATGTCTACAGTACGCTGCAGTTTTGTGGATCAAACTATTGAGGACAGAAAGGTGAAACCCTGGAGGGCGTACACCTTGTACTCACAGCACAAAGACACACATGGCAGGGCCAAGGCAGGCCAGAGAGAAAATTCTGGAGCCACCCTCTCCCTATCCAGGCACTGAGGATCTCAGACTCTGTTGTAGAGGTAAGTTCCTCTCAACATAATCACAGCCAGAAAGCACCAACAAGGCTGAGCAAGGGTCATAGAACTTGCCCCAGGGTTTTCAGCCTTCCTGTTCTGCTGGTGTTTGGTTTGAACTGCACCTCAGGAGTCAGCTGGCTATCTCCCGTTCAGTGCCCATGCTGCCTTTTCTTGTCCCACCGAGGGTCTTACAAGTAAGAGTCAGGGAGATGGCCCCGCAGTCGGAAACTCCAATCCCACAAGCACCAAACCAACTAAAGCCAAGTTGAGCCCAACACTTAAGCCATGCTTGGCCAAAACAAATCTCTGAAATCATGAAACCAATAAATACCAGGAGTGCTGAGAAAAAACATTTTTCTTTTGTTTCATAAAGCAAAAGAAAAAAAAGTGGGCCCCTGTTTATCTCTCTCTCTCTCTTTCTCTCTCTCTTACACACACACACACACACACACACACACACACTCAAAACTTCCTAACAGATAAACTAAAATAAACATAAATATGATTTAGCAATCCAGGTTCGGTTTAGCAGCTCACAAAGGGTCTGGGTGGACAGCCCTGGACGCTTGCCTGCGTGTGTGCGGGGAACAGTCCTGTTCTCCACGCACAGATTTAGAGAGCATTGAGGAACACAGCTGGCTGGGATGGCTGGAGGAAAAGCCCGGCGAGAGCCACGTGGTGTTGGTGTCATGCTGACCCCCTCTCTGCGAGAAGGAATTCTCTTCCTGAGTTAGACCATGGTCTTTCTGCAGGACAGGGATTGTTCTGCGGGGGGAGGGGGGACTCAGGCAGGAGCAGGACACAGCCTCTTTCCCTGGCTGAAACACGACTTCCAGGATAGAGTGAAACCCAGCCTCAGCTACCAGCAGATTTGTGTTAGGAAATAAGCAACTAATTGACCTGGTTTCGGACTGGAAGTCTAACCAGTCACCATTCTTCTTATTTATCACAGAGCTGCAGCCCTCTGGACTCCCAGCAGAACAGACGCCGTGGGTAATTCCTTACATCATGAACGTAGCCAGCACGGGGGGAGGAGCTGTCAGAGGCTTGCCTCCTAAGTCAGGAGATTTTGATTTTGCTACAATATTTACTAGAACTAAACATTTGAATAAACATCTTCCCTTTGAAGGCGCTGCCTGGGAGGGCCTGCTCTGCTAGGGATCCCTCTGTTCAAAGCCACCCTCAGAACCTGCCTCTGATCGGGGTCAAAACCCATTTACAATTCCCTGAGCACCCAAGTCACAGCGTGGCTTCTGACTCACCAACGGTACAACCTAAGTCATCACCCGACTGCAGTTTGGCTGCTCTTCGGCTGCTTAACAAAAACAACCATGTCTGTCTCTCTCTAAACCCAGCTTGTCAGGCCAATGATGTTGGCATCATTAAAATACACGTGCTTTAGCAGTGCTAGACACTCCTTCCATGAAGCACTTAGAAATACACAGATGACATTTTAACCACCCCCCCCCTCGTTCAAACACCGACTCTAGAAGGTCAAGGTCAGAAGCCTTTCGCCAGCAGACAGTAGTCAAAGCACCCCTGACTCCTGATCCTTCTGATAAAAATGCTTAAAGTCCAGGCCCCTGGGTAAAGGGAGATTTTTAGTTAAAAAACAAACTACTGACCTAAAATAATGATCTCACGTATCTGTTTCTGCAAGGACTCAATATTCACCCCCTCCATCTGCAAGGAGGGAGGGGACATGGAGTTCATTTCTACTTAAAATCCTTCGACATTCTCAAGAGCAGCCTTCTTGCCGTCCCAGCCTCAGGTAGCAGTCAAAGAAGAGTCACATAAAACAAGTTAGCTCTGTGCTGATAAAGAGCTCGCCAATGATGCTCACCACCACCCCCCCTCCCGGTGGATGGGGACAGACTGTCCCTTGACTTTTATTCCACATACATGTGTGATACTGGGGTCAACTCTAAAAGAACTGCAGAGGAAAGCCAGATGTCGGGAGCTCTCACCTGCAATCTTAGCTACTCAGGAGCTGAGATCTGTGTCCACGAGTCCCTTATCTCCAATAAACCACCAAAAGCCAGAAGGAGAGTTATGGCCCAAGCGAACATGAAAAAAAGCTAAGGACGGCACCTAGGCCATCAGGTGAAGTTCCCCAGTTCAGGTCTTGAAGAAACTTGCAATATAATACAAAGTTCTCCTACAGAAAAGGACATAAATAATTTTGAAATCTGTGGATTTTATTGCTAAAAAAATGTGTCTTTGAAACTTTAGCTTTTTCCAAGGGTACATTTTTATTTTTGTCTTTTAGTAATGAGCAAGGCTTCTTTCTCATAACTGGGGAAAATATCTCGGAAGTTTTCTCTAGCAAATGCTTGTCCTGAAAATTGAAATAGCCATTGATCAGACTTACAGCTGTATCCTTCTGTATGTCTAAAAAAACCTTATGCATAAACTCCATGGTCAAGACCATCAATGAGAAAGATAAAATATGAGAGTGCCTGGGCAGGCAGGCAGGCAGATACATAGGCAAGTTGGTTGGTTGGTTGGTTGGTTGGTTGGTTGGTTGGGACTGAGGGTCTTGGGCTTGCCAGGCAAGCCTACTACTTCTTAAGCTATGCCCCAGCCATTTTTTGCTTTTGTTATTTTTCAGATAGTCTTCTTTTTTGCCTGAGCAGATCATGCTATTTATGTTTTTTGTATAGCTGGGATTGTACATGTGTGTGCCTCTGTGATACTTAGATTTCGCTGGCTAAGATGAAATCTTTCAAACTTTTTGTCCAGGCTGGGCAAAGCTTGAACTGTAATACTCCCAACCTCGTTCCCCCAAGTAACTGGGATTATAGCCATGAGCCACCATACCCAGCAACATATCTATTTTTGAGAGCTATGGGCTTGGGTTTAATTCCTAAGAGCTTTACTTTATTTGTTGTTGCCATCAGAAGCTTGGTCATGTTTTAACCTCAATTTTCTCCCAACCTTTATTTCATTACAAATAAAGGTGCTAATATAGAACTGTGTGTAATAAAGGTCTTCATAACACCAAGAGAGAAAATTAAAACAATTATGAAAGTAGTTTCTCATAGTGGTCAATGATGTACAACTCCAATTTAACTGCTGTCCTATTAAGAAGTGGCATTTATAACTTACCCTTTATTTTCATTTTGTTGTATAAAAAACTTTTTACAGTTTATATAAGTTTGGGGGTGGGGGAAAAGGTGCGTCTTGATTCTGCCTTTCCTTGTGGTGACCACGATGAGAGCCATGGACCCCTGAGGCGGGGCTTCGCAGCACACTGAGGATCTGGGAAGTTGGTTCTGGTCCCTGCAAGATGATTCCCACACAGAGTCTCCAGGTATGGCTTTGGAAACCCCCAAAGATGCAAAGTGCCAGTCCCCAGATCTTCTGTGCCAGGAGGCACACACCCTGAAATGGGACAATCAGAACCTAACAGGCACCGGGCGCTGGAGAATCTCTGTGCGGGGATGGCGCATGACCGCGTCCACAGAGGCGGATCCTTTCGCCAAGAACACGGGGCCCTGTGAGCTGGGGCATAAGGACACGATCGCAGCTGAGGGAGTGAGATGAGCTGCCACGGCGGGAGGCCCCGCATGCAGAGTGTGTTATAACAGCACAGATGGGCCTGGGCGCGGGAGACCCCATCAACGAGCCCACTGAGCCCTCGCCCGCCACCCAGGCATGACTCTGGGCAGAGCCAACCACAGTCCAGCAACATCTCCTCGTGCTGTGGAAGCTCACAGGAAAGCATCTCTGCTGAGGCCTGTTAGCAAGATGAATCCAGGAAGAGGAAAGGAGCACAGGCTCCACCCAGTGACCTCCCAGGAGCCTCCATGCCCTGCCCTTTCCCAGCAAAGCTTGGTGGAAACAGGTCTCAACAAGGACATGGCTGCGGGTATCTTGATCCAGAGCTGTTTACCAGGCCGGCAGCAGGTGTGCTTCCTCACCCCACTAAGAGACTCTGGAAGCCGGGCGCTGGTGGCTACGCCTATCATCCTAGCTACTCAGGAGGCTGAGATCTAAGGATTGTGGTTCAAAGCCAGCCTGGGCAGGAAAGTCCATGAGACTCTTACCTCCAATAAACCACCAGAAAACCGAAAGAGGTGCTGTGGCTCAAGTGGTAGAGCGCTCGCCTTGAGCTGAAGAGCTGAGGGATAGCACCCAAGCCCAGAGCTCAAGCCCCATGACCGACAAAAAATAAAAAAATAACCACAGCAAAAATGGGTCATAAGCATGGCTCATAGGGTAGAGCACCTGCCTTGCACGCCCTGACTTCAACTACCAGTATCATCAAACACCACCACCAACAACAAAGATGGCTTCCACTCTACCTTCTGACACCAGGGCCCACATCTCTGGCTCTGTGGTGCCTTCCACCTGGCAGGCCCTCTCTGGTGTTACACACTAACAAAAGTGTGACTTTCTGTGTCTCTGCTCTCAAGGCAAGAGCCGTTTCTCCTTCACTGGAGAAATATGGCTGAAGGCACGGATGCAGGGGTGGGAGGTAAGAAAGGGATTTGATGATGGTTCTGTCCTGAGCTTCAGCTCGTGATTGTAGGTTGATTGCTAGTCCTTCCCCAGCATTTAAATGAAGCTTCTCCGAAACAAAGACTTTGCTAGATGATTCTAGTTCCCTTCTCCACTCAACAACTTAGCATCCCTCCCTGATCCGTCACCCAGCAATGGAAAGCAGATCTGTGGGAGAAACTTCCCTGGATCCTATTATCTTTTCAAGTTCCTATCCTGAGAGACTTCACTATAATGCAACTCTAACACTATGTCTGAACAGAGAACATCCTCAGAGCTTCACAGCCAAATGAACTGGGAACTGGTCGCCGCTCAGCAGGATGGGGGAGGGAGAGTAATCAAGCACATAATGTTCCTTTTATTTAGAAAATACAAGGTGGAATGCTGTGGTTACATGTGCAAAGATCACACAGTCCATGAGCTCTCTGACTTAGCTGATGTCACAATCACCAGCCTGATTGCCTTTCTATTAATTAATCCATTCACAAATCCAAGAAAGGACCACAGCCTCTTCCGAGCGTCTGTCTCTGTCTTTGGAACTGTCTTGAGAAAGTCTTCCTGTGATCCAAACTTCGAAACTTTTCCACAGGCAGTGCATCATGGTCTTTAAAGAGGGCCGTGGCCAGGTTTGTTGTGAATGAACTTCTAGTATAAACATTTTATTAAATGTTATTTAAAAAAAAACATGACCTCTTTCCTCAATGTCCTAAGCGTAGACGACGTACTCCCATTTTCCCATTATTGCTGATTTTCTGGTAGCACGCAAAAGGGAAAAGAAGTTAAGAAGGATGCAGGTGCCCTTCTCAACGTCAGTGGCCTCTGAGATCAGGGATCTGTGACTCCCTTTTTCTGAGAGCGAGGGAGAAGCACAGGAGCAAGGGCTCTGCCCAAGGCCCGACCCCAGGCCTCTACGTCTCACAAGACCACGGGTCACCAGCCACTCTGCTGGAGGCCGGGGCCTCATTCATATCATCAAATGGGCCTCTGGGAAGAGGACCCATCACTGAAACTGTCCAGCCTCCTTCCTTCAAGGGGCCTGCTGGCCTTCCCCCCAAGCACTTCAGACCAGAGCAGGCTCCCCTTCCCCCACTGCCAAGCCCCCAAATGTCACCAGATTCCCCCTTCGCCATGAGCCAACTTGCCGACTTCTTGTATTCCATCAGCTCACATGCCCCACGGGTATTTGTCCCAGTAGTGGTCCAGGAAGCACTGCCAGTCTTCCTTGGCATCTGGGACCCGTCTCTGCTGTACTAATGACTCTGTGGTCTGCAGAGAGGTATGTCAAGTGCAGATGCGCCCATCCCCGGGCTCAGCGGGGTGCAGAGGAGCCCAACCAAGGTGCCTAATCCACCAGGCAGCACTCCAACACTGGCGCTGGGCATGCTGGACAACTGCAGAGAGCACGGACCTTCCTTCAGGATATGTATGGGGCTGTGGGCTCCAGTCCGGGCCCTGAGCTCTTGAGGAAGACCCTGGCAGGTCCCTTAGCCAGGTGGGAGTCAGAAAATAGCTTCATTTTGGAAGTTCCTGTCCATGTATGCATGGTTGGAGGAAGAAAGGGCAGAGAAGTGACCTGATGAGTGGCCCATATAGGAAAGGAGCCGAGATGCCATTCGGCGGTGATCATCCCAGCACTGACAGCAAGAAAAGGATGCTGGGTACCAGCCGGCTCCCGCCCTGGTGAGAGCCATCTCTCCCGTGTTCCTCCAGCCCGTCCTCCTGCTCTGGCCGGATCCTGTGCCTGCACTGGCCCTCCCTACTGACTGGCCACCCCTGCTCAGCAGGCATGAAACCTTGTTATGTCCCTTCATCATATTTTTACTTCTTACAAGACATTTAAGTTATTAACAAATGAACTTATTAATAGGGCGAATGTTAGTGTTCTGTAAGTAGTCTCTCTCAGGCAGTTTGCAGGGGTGAAGTTTCTCGGAACACATGACATCCTTCATGGAGTCATCACAGGTCCCTTGCCACAGGAGTGGGCACAGCACCACCAGGCAGGACCCAGCTGGTCCCAGAACCTTGAACTGAGCTACACATGGGCCCAACATCAGCTCCACCACTCGCCTCCCTGAGCCTGTTTCTTCATCTGTAATGTCAATGTAAACCTTATGTCCTAGCTGGTTGTACAGTTTGCCCTCTGCAAAGTGGCTGGATTAGATGAGTCTTGGTGAAAGCAGGAGGAAGAGAAAGAGAAGGAGGAAAAGGAAGAGGAAGAAGGGGGAAAGGAAGAAAGAAGAGGAGGGGAAAAGAGAGGAAGGAGAAGATGGAGAATGAAAAGGGATGAGGGGAAGAGTAGAAAGAAGAAGGAAGGAGGGAGACCAGGGAGGAAGGGAGGAAGAGGAAGATGAGGAGGAGGAAGACTCTGTCCTTTTCTTGGGCCACAGTGGAGCATAAAGGAGGGCAGACAGGACACCTCCTGCATCGTGGAAATACTTGTTCGTTTACTAACAGCATGAAAAGACAGGAACAGAAATTTAGGAATAAAAAGACGACTGCAGATTGGCTAACCCTCTGTTCTCCTGTTATAGATGTAGGTACCAAGGAAGACAAGGGGGGCTCCCTGCTGAACCCACCCCAGAGGGTCAGAGGTCATGGGGTCAGAGGTTGGGGCTCCCTGGGGAGGAAAGATGGCACACCTTCCTGCAAGACCAGGAACCACTAGCTGGATTTTTCTTTATTATTATTATTGTTGTTGTTGTTAATCTTTGTTGTTCAAAGGCTAGACTTTGGATCATTGATGGGAAAATGAACCAAACATAATTTTACTTTCTTTACACAATTTCTTTCTTTTCTCTTTTCTTTACTTTCTTTCTTTCTCTTAAAAGATATTTTGCAGCCAGGCACTGGTGGCTCACGCCTATAATCCTAGCTACTCTGGAGGCTGAGATCTGAGAATCTTGGTTCAAAGCCAGCCTGGGAAGGAAAGTCCTTGAAATACTTCTCTCGAATAAACCACTACAAAACCGGAAGTGGTGCTGTGGCTCAAGTGGTCGCCTTGAGCTGAAGAGCTGAGGGACAGCACCCAGGCCCAGAGTTCAAGCCCCACAATTGACCAAAAAAAAAAAAAAGCTATTTTGCAAAAGAACTGACTTTATCACAGCCATATCTTATCACTGGAAGAATACCTTTGCAAGAAAAAATTCCCCCATAAAAACAGCACCCAGAGGAAGGAATTCTGAAAGGATTTGACTCTGTTCACTCCACAGCCCCTGTGGGGCTGGGCACTGGCCGGCTTTGCTGGGCACCTCTGGGAGCCCAGTCTGCAATCACAGCTGGACAGGCTGTGGAAAGCTGGTGGTGGGGAAGACAAGGCAGGACAGGACATCTGAGATGGCTGGGACGCGAGTGTGCTCACTGCAAGGACACTCCGTCCAGTCCAGGGGAGTCTGAGAGTGGTCCCGGAGAGAGGCTGCTGCCCTGAGACACGAAGAAGGAAGGCAGCTCCAGGAGCAAGCGGGCACAGAGGCTGGAGGGAGAGAGGAAGGACCATCTAAGGGCCACTTCCTGAAGCCTGGTGCTGAGAATGTGGTACACAGCAGGGGAGCGACTTGGTCACCTTTGCCCTCTGGCTGACCTTGGGAGTGACCTGGGGCGAGCAGCACCCTAGGAGGCCTTGCCAATGCCCAGGAGAAGTGAGTGTGCAGGACTGCGGTGGTAGCAGAGGAGACACAGGTTCTGGTGCAAGGCGTCCCGCTGTGTACATGTGAGGTGGAGAAGGGGAAGAAGAAAGGAGCCAGAAGACCCCAGGCTGCAGCTGACACCGTGGTGTCTGCCAGGACCATCTAAAGGGTGGATCTGGGGTCTGCAGAGCCTCCTTGAGATGAAGACCAAATGTCTGTACTCCCAAAAGTCGTGTGCCCAAGCCCTGCCAGCCTGGATGATGGCGTCGGAGCTGGAGCCGCTCTGAGAAGTTGTGCCTCCGTCCTGGGGAAGACCCGGAGTCTTGAGGCCAAGGCAGCGCCATGCGCACCCAAGTTACCACATCGGGGAAAATGAGTCTAGGGTTTGACGGTCTGTGGCCAGCCTGGGGTTCATGTCTGCACAGGGTGGCAAGTTCCCTCAGGAAGCATCTAAGCAGGGCCAGCCCTCCGCAGCCCCAGCTCCACGCCCCCTTCTCGGGTGTGATAAGTAGAATGGAGTCATCACATCCACTAAGCTCCTCTGAAAACAGCGGATTCTTCTCCTGGGCTCACCTTTTCACTTCCACTGAGAGATTAAAGAACGGAGGCCCAACAATTTAGAGGGTTTTCTGGCTTAAAAAGGAGAAAATACATCAGTAAGCCTGATTTTAAACATCATAATCTTCTTATTTCGGGCGATCAACACTATGGATAACCCAACTATTTAGCTTCTCTTAAGTTTGTGGGGTTTTTTTTTTCATTCAGATTGCCAAAAAGATTAAATCCTAAAATGTGGACATACTGATTTTTTTCCATTTGAATTTTAAATCATTCAAACCAAAGCTGCCATCCTGCCTATTCACAAGCAGATATTTGAGGGGCCACTTTCACCTAGCAAAACCATTGGATAGCCAAGTATTGCCACTGAAAGACACAACCTATTTATTCTTATCCTCTTCATGGTAAATGTGTGTGTAATTACACACCTTGTAATGTGTGTGATGAGTGTGTGTATGTGTGTAGGACATATGTAATGAGCATATGTTTATCCATACACAACATATATACAAGCATATGCGATAACCATGTGTTTATATAAACACAACACACGGTGACATACACACAAAAAGACTATGTAATATGTATGCGCGTACACACATTCACACTCCATCTTAACTAGCAAATTAATTGCCAGATAATTGTGTGTGGCCTATTCCAAACCATACTCATCATCCGCCTGTTTCAACACACGTATCAGCAGAGCCACACCGATAAACCAATCCATCCTTTACTTACTACCCATCTCCACAAATTTTTAATTCCTGATTCCCTCTTAAATGTCCCTGGTGACTTGGCACTGACAGCAATTTGTTTAAGATAGATATTTACTGCTGGGCCCTGTGGCCAGGCCTGCGTGTCAGAAGGCAGGAAGGAAAGAATCATACTCTGCTAGATTGTCTGTGAAGGAGGGCCGGCATGACAAATGATGCTTGCTTCTGCACAAGGCACTGGCTACGCCTAGATTCAGGCCTCTGACGAATGGCAAAGCCAGCATCAGAGCTTCTGGACCAGCTCTCGGGCCCCTGGCCTGGGTGCACAGTGGACGGTATCTACCTTAGCCAGTTAGTGCAGATAAGCTGATCCACGCTCTCACAACTGATTCCTGCAGGCTGACCCCCAGAGGAAGGCTCCCAGGGGAGTCATACCTGGCTTGTTCACTCACAGCCTGCCTCTAAAGATCTGACTTGACAATTCCATGGTGGGGCATTTTGCCTACAAGGCTGAAAGGCCTGTGTTCTGCCTCCTACCACCTCCATGTGAGGCACAGAGCAAGGCTCCAGGTACCCTGCAGGCCCCGTGGGCATAGGCAGGGGGTAGCAATGCCCTAAGTCCCACCCATGCCTACCCAGCCCTGCCTGCCTGCCCTGCCAGCAGTTCCCAAGCTTGTGCAACTGAAAACTCAGAAGCAAAATCAGGTGTCCAAACTGAAGATTCTTGTAGAAACTAAAAGCCATAATAATCCAATGATATCATGCAATTTTAACCCTGATACTATACATCAATACCCACGGAGAACATAGTTTTGAAGATTTTTGTTTTGTCTTGGTTTATTGGAGGGGAGGTGTCTGTGGGTATGTCTGTGTCAGTGTCTGTGTGTCTATGTCTGTGTCTGTGTATGCACACACACACACATGTGCATGTACGCCTTACTGGGACTTGAACTCAGGGCCTCATGTTCTCACTTTATCTTTTTCCCTTAGGGCTGGTGCTCTACCACTTGAGGCACACCTCCACTTGCAACTTTTTATTGGTTAATTGGAGATAACGGTCACATGGGCTTTTCTGCATGGATGGGCTTTGAACCGTGATCCTCAGATCTCAGCCTCCTGAATAGCTTAGATAATTGGCATGAGCAACCAGCACCCAGCTTGGAGTATCTTTTTGAAACAAGAACACCATGCAGGTTATCAGCAGAGCAACATGAGGTAGATGTTGCTTGGGACACAATTTAACCCTGTCACCGTAGGGGTCAGGCATGCTCAGAGCTAGAAGGTGGGCCTCCTGGGCTGGAGGCCTTGCCCTCAACCCAGCACCGAGAATAATCACAAGTTATCATCATCATTATTATTATTTACTCTTCTTGCTACTACTACTAGATATTAGCAGAGTTTCACTTCTCTTTCACATAACCACCCAACATGCACACAGACCATAATCTTGGGAAAGCAGCATAAATACCATGGGACTTAGGAAATTTTTTATGTCTGTTGGTCATCTTTAATAAGATACCCTGTGCTGCGGGATGAATGCATAATGAACCAGGCCATGGAGAAGCGATGCAGGCTTTCAGGTGTACCTGTAACCTTATAAATGGACTTCTCTCTCCCCTGACGGGCTCTGCCTAACAACAGAGGTGTCGGGAGTAAATTGAAGGTAGGCAGTTCGTGAGGGTCGTGCTTTCCGCTTCCCTTCTGCTCTCCTGCCCCTTGGAGAGGGAGCCCAGCCTCTCCCCGCCCCCACCCCGCCTTCTATTCTTCATTACACAACAGATGACCTATCTGATAGGCGCCTCTCCTCCTGCAGCTTCCCCTTGCCAGCCTTCAGTGAGAATAAAGCCGGCTACCCTTTTTATCTTCATTCTGCCCCGGCTCCCATCCTCCGTTTTTGTTTTTTTTTTTCTAAAGATCGTTTGCCAGCTCTGCTTGCTTGCTTGTACCCAGCGGAACAAGCAGCAGCTTCTGAACTGACAGTTCTGACTTTTTGCTGCGTGTGATTTTTCTAAAGTATGACAACCACTTGCGTGAAGACACGGTAAACCTTTTCAGAGAAGGAGCTGCAGAAAGAAAGGCCTTTCGAGAGGGGGAAGTCGTGACTGCAGGAGCCGAGCAAAACAAGTCTCCCATGGATTAATTTAATTTGGCTGCCCCTTACAGGTGACAAGAGAAATTAGAATCACGCTGGCCGGGCATCTGCGGGTGCGCGCCGGTCCATGTGCTTTCAAAGAGCAGCCGGTGCAGACGGCTACGCCATGAGGGAAAGGTGCTGCAGCTTTTGCTACCTAAAGCCGGAAGGCTTGCTCGGTTCCATCCCCGAACACAGGCCATTAAGGTTTTTTTAATTTGATATTCATTGGAAATTGGGTGCTAAAGGCCAAAGGCAAATGAGAGTTTCTCTTCAACATGGCTCTCTTCCATAGTCACTCCTCCGAAGTATCTAAGATCTAAGTGAGAGAGGCATGTGGGGAAGGGTCAGCCACTGGTCTAGAACTTGCTGTGGTGATACACACGAGTTAAATATGACTTCCAATGAGGAGGATATTCTGGTCAGCTAGTGCCTGGTTATTCGAGTCCTATCACAGGTCAGTGTTATTCTGGGGTGATAGCAGGGTGGGGCTGTTTCAGAGCTGGGTCAGATACTCCTGCTATTCTATCTGTAGTGTAACTATTCTCTCTGTGTTGACTGGCTGGGTATATTAATATGGGAACCTGACTTTGCCTGCAAGGGACAGACACCACAGACCCATAGACTTCACGTGGGATGGCCAGGGGACACAGGCACAGGTGCTCTGCACACCTGAACACACTCTGGCCAGTTATCGGAAATGCATTCTACACAACAGTGAAAAATGCTTAGATTTTTTCTGTTATTCCTAATGTTTAAAACCCACATTTTTCTGTCCATTTTGCTTCAGAGTTAGATATAAGTGGCTATTGTACTAAATTCAAATGGTAATAATACCTACAATGGATTGAACATTTACTACACCTCAAGGGCTGTGTTTAGATTAGCATTAGAATTCAATGTACGTTGTTCAGCTGAAAATGGCAAAAATCAGTGCATGCATGCGGGACAGAGGCCCGTGTGGGGGCAGTCCCATCAGTACACTTAGAAACTAATGCTGCCCTGGAAAATACACAGGAGACTGAGGGAGAAGGGTTGCAAGTTCAGGGCCAGCCCCGGCAGCTTATAGAGACATTAAAGAAAAATGAAAGAAAGAATTGAATACATTGTAAGGACTGGGGATTTAGCTCGGTGATAGAGTACTTGCCAAGCACACAGAAGGGCCTTGGTTCTTTCCCCAATAGAAAGAAGGGAGGGGAATGGAAGGGAGGGGAAGGGAAGAGAGGGGAAGGGAAGGGAGGGGAGGAGCCTCATCTCCACCTAGCTGGGTAATCAATCACCTTTCACCGAGGAACCTCTGTTCTGGTGACCGTTCCAGTCCTCATCCTCTCAGACCCTCTCCCCCCCCCCCAACCTTACACTCACAGCATGTATGTTCTTATGTGTGCTATGTGCAGGCATGTGTGTGCATTGCATGGATGTACTGTGGACTTGTGTGCACTGTCCACAGAGGTGTGCATCAGTCCACACCTGAGGTCGTGTGTGTCTGTGTGTGTGTGTGTGTGTGTGTGTGCGCGTGCACAGGCTCTGTGTGCCCTCCCTCCCTCCTCTTTACCTGAGGCACATGCACGTGTGTGTGTGTGTGTGTGTGCGTGTGCGCGCGCACAGGCTCTGTGTGCCCTCCCTCCCTCTTCTCTGCCTGGTACCCATCTCTACCCTTCCACTCACTCACATTCAGGACTCAGGACTCAGCCAAACTCAGATTCATCCGGCCACCCCCTGCCCTCCATCTCCCTGTGGGAGTAGCTGTGTCCACTCGGACTGTGGACCTCTACAGAGGATGCCCAATCACCAACAACAGGCAAGAGCAGAGAATTCCTGCTAAGCAAGGTTTGACCTCCCAGGCCCTGGGTGGCAACCGATGACCCTTCTGAGGACACTCTCCTCGGGCAGCAAGAGGAGGAAGAGGAGGAGAGCACAGGCAGGTACACGACACACCTGAATCCACACGAACATAAGGTCACAGCCTCCGCCACGAAGTCAGGGCAGACTTCACAGAAAGAGAAGGCAGTGAGGAGCACAGGTTTTGCTTTTCCTCAGTGATTCTCGAGTGCCTTCTAAGGCGATAGAACCAAACCAGGGTTCTCAGGCATGTAAGCTCCTTAAACCTTGTCCATTCTTTACTGACTAGAATTCTCCAGGTTAATCAGTAACTTTTAGAATCATCGCTGAAAGCTTTCAAAGCACACACAAAATGCTGGTGATGTCATCACATCAGCCGGGAGTTACATAAGAAACACAAGTCATTAAATGACAAGATGGTATTCCTACCCAACGATACGACATGAGCACTGGAGTGACAGCAGCGGGAATGTCCCTCCAAGGTCACTCCAAGGGTGGGATGTCTTGTGTACAAACTACCATAGCTGCCAGGAAGGGCACAACCCCACTACTTTCCTGCCCTCCTGATAAGCTACAGGTTTGTTAGGTCTGGCTGTGTTTGGGCTTTGCCTAGTTCAGTCCTCTGATGAGCTTAAAGATAGTTGGTAATGCCTTTCCCAAAATGTTCACTTCCTCAGCCGGTAGGCCAAGCTGGTTGTGTGCAATGACACCGAGGTGACCTCCCGCCCTTGGGACCGCTGCAGGCCTAGCTACTGCTGTTGGGAACAAGAGCCAGCTTCCCAAGCCACAGCACCAAGTTCACACCCAAGCACTGAGCTCCCCAGGCCAGCCGGAGTAGTTAGACAGACCTAGACCTTCCATCACCTTCCCCAGACTCACAGAATGAAAGTAATCACAGCCAGTGGCTGGCCCCTACAGAGTTCACCACGCCTCCTCATCAGAACAACACAGGGTGCACTCAGAGGCTACCGAGGGCTCAGCGTCTGAAACAGAATCCCCTCCAGACACTTTGATGAAGCATGACTAGGATCCCAGAGAAAACTCCCCATTCTCCTCATCCCATCCTGCTGGCTGTCCTCCACCCGCAGCGGCTGCTAGTCATGGCCAGAATTCCCTACCACTTTGCCTAAGGTCTTCATCCACTGACCACCCACAGGCACGGTCAGCTCCACCCTCCCTGTACCTGAGGCCTCCCTGGCAGGAAGAAGCCAGAGCAAGATCGCTCCCCACCCCTCCAGGATCCCTAGGGCCCTAACACGGACTTCGCTAGGCATGCTGGGTTGACACTGAATATTCTTTCAGTTTCTATTTTTGTCTCTTCCAACTCCCAGGCTAGTTTTAGGGTTCTTATTCAGTTTTGTTCACCCAGCTTTGTTATTTTAAGTACCTAGGGATCGGTTTTTTCTGGTTTTCAAGATCTATGTAACATTCTACCCACAAGATCTCCCTAACCTACATGCATCTGATAAGAAAGAGCTCCAGCTCAGCAATGCTTGGCACCTGCCTGGTGAGAATATATTGGCATCCAGACATAAGCATAAAGATACATGGTTCTCCAGGCCCTTGCAGCTAGCTAGGTCCTAGAGCTGTTTCTCCAAATTCTCTGAGGCATCAGCTCCTCCCTCCCTCATGGACCTGTGTTTGCACTCACCACCGCCACCATTACCAGCCCATTCCCAAAGTCCCTTTATCCCCATCCACCAGGTCAAAACCAAGTCCTGGATTATCTAGTTCTACCTAGGGGCTTCCACTGGTTTCCTGTCTTTGATCTGTAGACTCGTATCCATTGGAAGGCCTTCCCTGTCGGCTACAACCAGCTTTCAGCCTCACCTTTACCATTCCCCATGTCCATTCAATGTAAACTAGAGCCCCCTGCCCCATAGGGACACAACTGTACAGTTTTATCCTGCTTTGCTGCCTAGAAAGCGCAGCCTCCTCTGTGTCTGCCCCCTTAGCAGCCCATGGGTGCCTCACACCTTGATGTTCCTGACATTTTATAGTTTCCTTCCAAATGGACGCAGCTGGCACTACGACTTAGCAAGAGCAATCAAGTTGGCACCATAAGCTACCATGTCCAGAGAAGCCCAGCTACTCTGCCAGCCTTAAGCTAATGGACAGACAAGGAAAATGCCAGGAGGAAAGAAGGTGTCGGAGCTCACCTGAGAGAGCAGGAAGGTCCGGCCAGGCCAGGGCCCTAGACAGACATGGAAAATGCCAGGAGGAAAGAAGATGTCGGAGCTCACCTGAGAGAGCAGGAAGGTCTGGCCAGGCCAGGGCCCTAGACAGACATGGAAAATGCCAGGAGGAAAGAAGGTGTCGGAGCTCACCTGAGAGAGCAGGAGGGTCCGGCCAGGCCAGGCCCCAGACAAGCGCCAGAGCTCCCATTTCCAGCTATAATCTGATGCACCTGCCTGAGAAAACCCCAAGGAATAGCAGCAAAAGAACCGGCCTACTGAACATCAGCCATAGAAAAAAGTGCGGAATAACAAAGCCATTACGTGGCAACACACAATAAAACAGCAAGCTAGCATTCAACGCAGTCCAAAATGCTAGAAGCATCTGAAACCCTCACATGTATGTTCTTGGCTCCACCTCCGTAAGGGGTTGCAGTTTGTTGCATAGCCTCACTCACATACCCTTTCAACAAAGTTTGAGCACCTGCTGTGTACCAGAGGCCGCCATGATCTCTTGCCTCCATTCGCCCTGGATGCTTTCTTTCCCCTTTGCCAGTTGTTTTCCATCTACACTTAACCTCTGGGGCTGAACTCTGCTGCCCCTGTGAGAATCGAGGCCCCCCAGTTCTCCCCAGGGGCCCAGAGCTGGAAACTCTTCGGGAAGATGGTTGGGCTCCAGGGAGCATCACCTTGAGGAGGGAAAACAGCTTGATTAGCAATGGAACTGTTGTGCTGCTAATCTCTCCCCTGGTGCTCTGGGTCCAGAGGGAAGGCATTTCCACCTGGTGTGTGGAGAGCCACTGATTTGTGCTGGTTCCTCAAATGTGGGGATGTTCTAAAAGCCTTCTGATTAAATAGTGCTAAAATAACTGAACTTGGGGCTGGGAAGGTGGCTCAGTGGTAGAGTGCTTGCCTTGAAGTGGCGCTGTGGCTCAAGTGGTAGAGTGCTAGCCTTGAGCTGAAGAGCTGAGGGACAGCGCCCAGGCCCAGAGTTCAGGCCCCAAGACCAGACCCAAAAAAATAAAATAAAATAACTGAACTTCTAGATGCAAATTTTAAAAAGTGACTCTAACCCCGGATGTTACACCTTTACAACCTTTCGTTCAGAATGAATCATAACCTAAATGTGAAACAAAAATTCCAAAGAAGGTGGCACAGAAGAAAATCCAGACCCCTTGGTTTTGTGGTGACATTTGATTGACAACATCAAAAGCACAAACTATTCGTTAAAATTTGATGCTTGACTTTCTGCTCTGCGTCAATAAAAAGAGAAGCTACATACAATACACATATTATAAACAATGTGTCTCCTTACTTACAAAAAACTTTTAGGACCCAAATGATAAGACAGGCAAGTGGAATGAGGGCAGAAGACCTGAAGAGACACCAAAATACAGATGTCACAGAAGTCTGTGAAAAGTGGTGCAGTCCCAGCTACCCAGTAGGAAATCACAAATTACAACAACAGCAAGATACTATACATACCAATTAGAATGACTAACACACAAAACACTGCCAACACCAAAGGCTGGCAGAAATCTAGAGCAACAAGAACTCCCATTCATGGCTGGTGAGAATGCGCAATGATTCAGCCACCTTGAAAGAGTCTGTGGCCGTTTCTTCCAAAGCTAAGCACAAATCTGTCACACCATCTAGTGTGTGGGCTCCTTGAGGCAAAAGCTTAGGAACATGTAAAAATCTGCACATAAAATGTTTCCGAAAAACCTTGATTTATAAAAACCAGAAGCAGCCAGATGTTCCTCAGTGATAAACAGATAAACTGAGGTGTAGCTATACAACTCACATCATATGATAAAAAGAAATGACCCGTCAAATATGGAAATACATGGGTGAACGTAAATGTTTATCGGTAAGTGGAAAAAGACAATTTGGAAAACTGTACAATGTACGACTACAGTGACCTGGCAGTCTGGAAGAGAAGACAACACAAGAGAAGAATAACACAACAAGCATACAAGTGGTTGCTAGGTGTTTGGTATAAGGGGAAGTCTGGAAAGGAGGGAGCACACCAGAGCTTAGAGGAGGTTTGGAGTGGGGAAACTATTCTGGGATACACCATGGTGGAGGGTGCAAGTGTCATACATATGTCAAAACCCACAGAAATTTACAACATGGGTGACGGGGTATAATGTAAACTATGGACTTTAATGACAATGAGCCGGTGGCTCATACCTGTAACCCTAGCTACTCAGGAGGCTGAGATCTGAGGATAATGGTTCAATGCTAGCCTGGGCAAGAAAGTCCTGGTGAGACTCTTACTATCAATTAACCACTCAAAAAACAGAAGTAGAGCTGTGGCTCAAAGTGGTAGAGTGTTAGCTTTGAGCAAAAGAACTCAGGGACAGCACATAGGCCCTGAGTTCAAGCCCCACAACCAACAAAAAAAGAAAGAAGGAAGGAAGGGTGGGAGGAAGGGAGGGTGGAAGGAAGGAAGAAAGGAAGGAAGGAAGGAAAGAATGAAGGAAGGGAGAGAAAGAAGGAAGGAAGGAAGAAAAGAAGGAAGGAAGAAAAGAGGGAAAAAGGGAGGAAGGAAGGAAAGAAGGAAGGAAGGAAGGAAGGAAGGGAGAGAAAGAAAGAGAAGGAAGAAAGGAGAGAAGGAAGGAAGGAAGGAAGGAAGGAAGGAAGGAAGGAAGGAAGGAAGGAAGAAAGGAAGGAAGGAAGAAAGGAAGGAAGGAAGGAAGGAAGGAAGGGGGACAATCAAATATCCACATGCAAAAGATAACTTAGACTATATACAAAAATCACTCAAAATCAATAAATTAGAGATCTACGAAAAGAAAACTTTACGAAAACAGAAGTAAATCTTTGTAACCTAGAGTCAGGAAAGAAAGTACTTTGTTTTGTTTTGCCTTGGTTTGTTCTGTCTTACATGCAACATTAACAGCACAAGTGATAAAAAATAAAATTGGATTTGATCAAAATTAAAATTGTTTTGGCTTCAAAAGACACAAGAGAAAAATATGAAAACATCAATCCTTGACTCAAAAAATATGTTTAAATCATTTAACCAATAATGAACATATATCTATAAATCAAAAAGAACTCTCACAATTCAATTATAATAAATATAATCCACTTTTTCTTCTTTTTGTTTGTGCTTGAACTCAAGGCCGGGCACTGTCCCTGAGCTTTTTATTTTGCTTGAGGCTAGCTTTCTACCACTTGAGCCACAGCTCTACTTCTGACTTTTGGGTAGTATTCTGAGGATAAGGGTCTCAGAGTTTCCTTCCCAGGCTAGATAAGGGTCTCACAGAGTTTCCTTCCCAGGCTAGCTTTAAGCCATGATGGTAAGAGTTCAGTCTCCTGAGTAGTTAGGATTGCAGGCATAAGCTATCAGCACCCAGCTATAACCCAATTTTGAAAACTGGAAGAATATTTGAACGGACATTTTGTCAAAATATACGTCAAAAACAAGTTCCTTCATCTGAGAAATGCACATTACAATCACCTGAGATCTCACTCCATGCCTAGGTGAACGGCTGGGATCCAAAAGGCAGACAAAAACAAGTGTTGTTGAAGACGCAGTTACACCCATGCCAGAAATGTAAAAGCGATGGCTCTGGGAAAAACAGTTTGACTGCTCTTTGTGCGCTAGACATAGATTTCCCATACAATACTTTCAGAAGAGTTTTGAAGAACAAAAGGAACATTGCAGAAGTCCCCGGCCACTCCTGGTGTGTTGCACACAAGAAGGACCGGACTGACCCCAATCTGGTCAGGGCCACCCTCACAGCTGGGTACGGTTGGGCATCAATCAGATGTGGCTGGGCACCACTAGGCTGCAGGGCAAAGGTGATCTCTGGGTTTCTGTTCTAATGGAGAAAGCAGGGCATGACTTTGGTACCTAGCCACCAGCATCTACTCCATGTGGCATGTGCCACCGTACCAGGGATTGAGATCTGGGGAAACAGAGGCAGAGCCTGGGAGGGTATAATTACAGGCAGTGTCTGGGTCACTCTTACTCCACTGGGGAAAGACCACTGGGCAGGGGTCCAATAGTGGGATGGCGAAGAAAGGTTAAGAGAACCGAAGGAAGCCCCAGAAAGGAAGGCAGTGTTACCTGTAGTGTCTGAGAAAAACCATGCTCCAGGAGAAAGGAGCCAGTGCGGTTGTCTTTACTTCCATTCCACAGAGAACGGGAAAAGAAGAGGGTCAGCCGAGGGTCCAGAAGACAGCCCTGAGCCGAAGTGATGGCTGTCCAGTCCCTGGCCTTTGAAGAGCCCAGCACTCGGCTGGTGCATAGATTCCTAATCCCATTGGTGTCCTGGGACCTCTGAGGAACTGCAAGGCCCCGCCACGCCTGCCCCTCGGACTCGGGCACTGCCCCCTGCTGCCCAGGGAGGGCATCTCCTCTCGTGTCCACTCACCCACCAGGGGACCGCTCCTTCTGCCCCTCAGAGCCACCCCAGTGCCACCTGCCAGCCCGGGTCACATTTGCTCAAGATTTGAGACACGTGCAGAGTCTTCACGCCCTCTAACAGGAGGAGCGTGGGGTACGGGGATGGGAGGGGGTGACTGGCACAAAGCTGGAAATGCTGACGATGGTAAAATGAGCCCCAAACTCCTCACTCCATTGGATGGGCCGAGTGTCTTGGTGCCTGGCCCTGGCCTGACACCCACAGTGGCGATGGTTCTGGGGTGGGTGAACTTCCCAGGACAAGTTTGGAGTCTGCTGCCTGTGACCTTAGGCCAGGCTCCTTTGGAGCTCTCCTCCCAGAAGGCACCTCCAGCCCCGCCCCCCCGCCCTCTCCCCTCGCCCCTACCCCCCACCCCAGCCCCAGCCATCCCACTGGGCACCTCTGCCCCACAGGGCCACCGCTCCTGCTCACAAACTCAGCACAGTGGAAATGGAGAATGCCTTCCTGGATGGTTCCTCCATCTTTCCCCATTCGCGGCTGTCACCAGAGCACTTCATTGCTGTCTTTAATGGCTCACAAGTGGCTCCTTCTGGAGCTGATGGAGAAGCAGCCCATGGAGCGGCCCGTGGGGGTGCTGAGGCGGCAGCATTGCCAGGAGCTGCCGGGTGCTTCCTTCTGAGAGCACTAAGTACCCACTGCCTGGGCTCTGAGGCCTGAGCTCCGGGCTGCTTTGATCTGGCCCAGCTGCTGCCAAAGCTCCATTCAATGGCCTGTGATGCAGTCGGTGCCGCTGGCAGCAGTGCCACCAAAAATAAATCAAAGGAGTCTTCCTGACCACCGGAGAGGAGAGCCTGCTGCCCTTACCTTAGGGTCCCTAGCACAAAAGCCCATGATCCATGCTCTCCCGGGGGGAGGGGGTCCCCAAAGCATGCTTAGGATCTGGATTCCACACACTAACAAAGGGGACGTGTGTGGCTTTCCAAGGGCCTGGTACAAGGGCCTGCCACAAGTGTCCTTTGGGGGCCTTGGGGCAGCGCCGGCTGTGGAAGCCCAAACCTCCAGGCCTGCCAGGCCCAGCGCTCAGCACCCGCCGTTCACGAACGGCATGACTGAATTTACTGTGAATGTGGCTCCCGTGACTCAGGGGGTAGAGAAGGCCTCGGGCAGAGCCTGCTGCTCCCTTCCCAAAGCTCTGGCCATGGATGCCCCACCACCAGGCTTGCATCCGAGTGGAGAGGGAACAGCTTCGCTAGCAGGCTATCCAGACCTCCTCAGCCTGTTTTCAAGGATTCCCACGGGTGGCTGTGACCTGGAGAACATATGCTCATCCAGAGGAAGAAGGAAGGGAGCCGAGGCCATGGTCTGGCTCAGCCGCCAGCTTGGCTGGGTAAGAAACTACCGCTGAAAGGCAAAGCTTCCACTTGGGCGTGGCCCAGAGCAGTGAGGGTTTAGGGACACCTCTGCCCGGGTCACTCAGGGACCACAGACAAAGTGACTGGGTTGGAGGAGGGAAGCCACTCTGGTGGGTTGCCTGTCTGTGGACTGAAGGTTTGCCACGAAATCAATAAAGTCCAGACCACGGGGTGGGAAGTGCTGACTGGAGTCAGGCCGGGGCCAGCACCTGAGTCTGAGACTTCAAGGTGGGATGTGTCACGGCTCACGCCACTGGAAAGCGGAGCTGTGACTGGCTGTCAGCCACAGGAGGGGAGTGGGTGGCAAGGGTAAGGGAGGCTGTCTATACCACGGAGCTCCACACCTCTAGGCGCCAATCAGCCCCTCCAGGGCTCCTTGCTCAGTGCCAGCAAGGTGGCAGACAGGAAACCCTCCAGCTAAACCCCCATACATACCATCTCCTGCTCTGTCTGGCTAGCAGAGCCGTTTTCTTTTTTCATAATTTGCATATAGCAGGCTAGCCCCCTCATGGACAGCAGTGAAATTATAAACCAGTACAATCTTTCCAGAAAAAAACAATGCTTGGACTAAGATAATAAACAACTGCCAACGTTGTATTTCAAACCAAAGCTTGACTAACAAAGGGAAATTTGCTTCCACTATGACAACATTAAATCAGCCATACACAGGATGGTGTCTTACAGATGTGGCCCGCAGCCCACGTGCCGAATGCCACTCTGCCTGCTAGCGAAGTTGGATGGGCACAGACTCTCTCGAGTCCTTTCAGACTGACTGGGCTGCTTCCTCTCCAGAAATAGGGAATACCTAGACCACAGTGTTTAAAAAGATGCCAGGGAGGGTGGTATATGCCTACACTTGCAGCTTCTCAGGAGGCTGAGTCAGGAGGACTGAGGTTTAAGAGTAACCTGGGCAAAAGTTCCAGAGAACCCCATTTCAGCTAGTTTTTAAAAGCTGGGGTCTGTTGGGCCCATCATCCTAGCACCGCAGGAAGCATAAACAGGAGGACTGTAATCCAGACCCTCTGGAGGAAAAGAAGTGAGACCCTGTTGGGAAAATAACTAAAGCTCAAGGGATTATAAGCATGAACATGAACATGCCTGCCTAATGAGTCCAAGGCCCTGAGTTCAAACCCTAGTACCAGCAAAACAAAACAAAATTCCCAACAATTAATGTATACCAGCAAAGGAAAGAATAAAAGGACTAGAAAATATGCTTCCGGCCAGGCACTGGTGGCTCACACCTGTAATCCTAGCTACTCAGGAGGCTGAGATCTGAGGATCGAGGTTCAAAGCCAGCCCAGGCAGGAGAGTCCGTGAGACTCTTATCTCCAATAAACCACTCGAAAACCGGAAGTGGTTCTGTGGCCCAAGCAGTAGAGCACTAGCCTTGAGC
Source organism: Dipodomys ordii (assembly GCF_000151885.1). Lineage (NCBI taxonomy): Eukaryota > Metazoa > Chordata > Mammalia > Rodentia > Heteromyidae > Dipodomys > Dipodomys ordii. The sequence goes on from NW_012267274.1 coordinate 3,233,220, forward strand.
TGAAGAGCTGAGGGACAGCGCCCAGGCCCAGAGTTCAAGCCCCACGACCAACAACAACAAAAAAAAGATGCTTTAGTATGTGTAGCCTCATATACCCCATAAGTTCAGAAATTGTGAGGGGTGGCTAGTGGGCATGGGTCCACCAGGGTACTCTCGACCTTTTCTTATTTGAAGGTAGGAAAAAGGAGACAGTCCCTTAAAAAAAAAATGTAACTGTAACCACCCCCCCCGCCCTGTACAGCATCTTTACAACAAAATAAAATCTAAAACATAAAAAATTAAACCCATTTTCCATATGAATCTACTTAGTTTCTCTCACTTCTCAAATTTACTTCCGGCAATTCTGTTTCTTCTATTCCTCGAAAAATGTGCTTTTTAAGGGGAAAAAAAGTCTGTATTTCTTGGTAAACAGACTCCATATCATTAACTTTGCCTGCCAAAACTGAGCTCCTCTGAAATGTGAAGGAGAAAACCAGCCCTAACCACTGGCTTCTCAGAAAGGAAGTTGTTATATAAGGGCCTGTTGTGGAGTCTTTTTTTTTTCAAGATGTGAAAATATACACTTTAATTTTACAAGTTAGTAATTAGTATGGCAGGATAAAGTCATAATCCAAAACAATAATCTTTATTACTAAAATAGAGATTAAACACAATTAAAATGAACAATATACCCAGCCATAATTGCTAATCAATTAGTTGAGAAGCTATATTGCTGTAATTTTCCTGGTCTCCAATTTGCCCTTCCTAGTGTTTTTTCACTTTGTACACTGTAAGGTGGAGACTAGTTAAAAAGAAGACCCATCAGCCCGGCAGAGTGGCTCACACCTGTAATTCTAGCTACTCAGGAGGTTGAGATCTGGGGATCTTGGTTCAAAGCCAGCATGGGCAGTAAAGTATGTGAGACTCTTACCTCCAATTAACTACTCCCCCCCCCAAAAAAAAAGCAAGAAGTGGCTCAAGTGGCAAGATGCTATCCTTGAGCAAAAAGCTTAGGGACAGAACCCAGGTCCTGAGTTCAAACCCAAGGACTGGCACACACACAAAAAACAAGGATCCATCTCAAAGCTGTTTTGCAATGGTAGTGTCAGAATCTATGACTGCAGATTCCACAGGAAGTGCGTGTCCAGCAAAGTGTCTGTGAACCCATTTTCTGACTTCACAGGTCAAAGCCAGCTCCATGAGCATTTTTCAGTTGTGTCCGGTCAGTCATACTCATTAGCAAAACCTTACAATACCATGGAGCTACCACCACCTGCCCTGTGTCTCCTCCTGAGAACACCCAGCAAGAAGCACACACCCACACAGCTGATGCGCACACACTCCACCTGCGTGGGAACAGAGCTCACACAGGTCAGGTGTGAATAAGGGTAACTGTCTTTGGTTTCCATGAAAACCAAACTGGAAAATTCACTCCCAGAACTCCAGTGATGGACAGAGAAACACCACGGCCTGCATGGACTGAGGAAGCAAGCCAACACCAAGCAAGAGAACACAGACATGAAATCCTCCAAGGTCTCAAGCCACGCCCCTCCAGGCTCAGCCAATTAATGGGTTCCACACCATGGAATAGCCAATCAAAAGTAGCCCAACTAAAGACCTAACCCTACTCTGTACCCAGTCTGTGCTGCCCAGTCCCTTTGCTTGGGTAGCTGTCTGCTGTGTCTCTTGTACCAATGTCCTAATAAACCTCTGTTTTTCCTCTATATCGATGAATTCTTTAAACAACCCAGGACTCCAAAACATCCAGGACATTGCAGTCACAATATTCGAGTCTCATCTACTCTAAGTGCAAAAGACTTGGGAAGAAAACCAAATAGCTCCTTTGAGGGACTGGACCTTATTTATTTTCTTTATTTGAACTTGGGGCCTGGAAAATGTCCCTTAGCTTTTTCCACTCAAGGCCAGTCCTCTACCACTTGAGCCACAGTTCATTTCTAGCTTTGGAGGGTTAATTGGAGGCAAGAGTCTCACAGACTCTCCTGCCAGAGAGAGAAGGCCACTTCCACCAGGATCCTCAGCTCTCAGCCTTGAGCCCCGCTTGTGTAAAGGACATTTTAAACTCCTATTGTAGTTTGATCCTTAATGCTGGGAAGCAGAGGAACTCGTCTAAGAAAAAATAAACATCTGAAGACTTTGTAGGCCTTGGAATCACCAAAAAGGATAACCAGCATAGAGACTGGTCTCACAATGCTTCTTTCCGATTCCTGCCATTGCTGGGTCTCCTGGGGCCTGGGGATGTGACCACGCAATCTCTGCTGCTGGAACTGGGTGAAGAGATGAACCAGGGACACAGAAGAGCACAGCCTTGACCTCACCAACTCCTGCTCCGTCCTCATCCTCAGTGACCCAAGGAAACAGCCCTGCTCTCAGGGGCTCCTGCAGTCAGGGGCCTGCAGGCAGCTGCCTGGCAGAACCAGAGGCCAGGTACGCAGGCACACACCAGAGACCCGGACTTCAAACTTTGCTCACAGCTATTTTCCCAGAGATGCAGAATCGGCTTCCTTTGTTTGTCCGACAATGGATCTTATCTTTCCAGGAGGGCTGTGTTCGGGACTATTATTACCCTATATAAAAGGCTCCCGGCTTTCTTCCCCCTTGTTCAACAGCACTGGAGTGGCATGGCAAATTTAATCGAAGCCTCAGCTCCTGGGAGAGTCTTTTGAGAGGCCCGTCCTCCCAATGCTGTTATCTCCCCTTCCTTGTGTTGAGGAAGCATAAAAATCACAAAAAAAGTCATTCTGAGTATATTCTTCCTGATAATTATTGTCAGACTCAGAGATAAGTGCTCTACGTGATGTAATGTGTGTTAGAAGGGCCCCTGAATGCAAATTCTGCTGCGGCCTCAGCCCAGACAATGGTGGCCCACATCACCGGGGCCCCTGTCTTCTGCCACAGACAAGAGAGCACTGTGATTTTCTGTGTTTTGATAAGGCGCAATCTGAGGGTCTTTATCTCGGCTGTTATATTTAAAGATGACATTCTAGCCCTGCCTTCTTGCCTATTGTCTTGACCTGATTATCTCCGAATGTTGTTGTTTTAGTCAAACTCACCCGCTTAATGAAAGCCCTGCTCCCAATTATTTAAGGAAAATTATTTAAATGCAGAGTACCCTATACACTGAGGTTTCCAAAAGAACTAGGCGGTTAATCAAAAGTTAATTGTATAATTCTCATGCAGATTAGGGCCTTTTGCAAATGAATCCCAGGTTGTGATTGTTTGAAAAAAAGGGGGGGTGGGGAGGGAAGTGCCGAGCAATGCACATGGGGGCAGCGTCTGGTAAACAATCGGCCAGGCTTAATTTGCGGTAAACAAAGTGATGGTACACTAGGGGTCTCCAAAGGAGAAAAAAAGGTGAAAATAAATTAAAGCACAACATACAGATATGATCTTTTTGTTTCAGACCATCTTTCAAAAACATAAGCTAAATGAATTTTTTAAAAAATTTAAAGCAACCCATTAGTATGTACCGGAAGCTGAGAAGCAGACAAAAGGGGAGCGGGCTATCACAACACGGTGGCTGGAGGCGGGGGCCAGGGCGGCAGATGGCCGCTGTCCTCTGACACAATGGCTTCCGGGCTGCGCCCTCCTTGAGGGGGCTGCCGTGGATGGCGAGGAGCCTGGGACTCCCGCCTTTGTCTTCCCCATAAATGTCAGCGGCCAGCCTGCCTGGGAAGGGCAGCCTGTGGATCCTCTGAGTCCCATCGGAAATTAGCAGCGGGTGTCTGCTAGGAAGAGCAGGGAGAAGGGCTTCCAGGCAGCTAAACTCCACCTAGAATGTGGAAAAAGAAGAGACCGAGCCTTCTCCCTTCTGCCCCCGAAACCAGCTTCTCTCCCCTGTAGGCAGCCATGGCCTTAGAGTTGAGGCTACTGACGGTGGCCTCTCCTCTATCTGGCAGAGCTCTGAGGTTTGAGCTCAAGTACTTTGCCACTTGAGCCCTGCCCATGCCCTTTTGGCTTCTGGAAGATTCCAGTTAGGGTCTGCCTCCTTGTACCACCCTCCTCCTATTTACATTTCCTGCACCACTGACTCCACAGGCACATGCCACCACACCGATGATGAGACTGGCGGCCTCCAACCACGATCCTCCAGATTTCTGCCTCCAGAGTGGCGAGGGCTCCTGAGTCCTTGACAGAGTGGACACTGTTCCAACAACTGCCACCGCTCAGAAGAGGAGGCTCTCAGATGTCCCTGACTGTCACTTGAGATTAGGACGAGGCTCTGTGTGAGAGAGAATGTTGGGGACCCCACTTCCTTCCCTCCCATGCACGAACACAGACAGAACCCAGAAGCGCTTGGAGGCACAGTGTGCAGAGATGAGTGGCCGAACTCCACCATGCACCCAGACACTCCCTCCCCCCGCACCCCGCCCCCCAGCAAGCCACGGTTCCCAGCCTAGGCTTCCAGCTCTCTGACTGATCAACTGTGTCCCTGCTTGGCGGAAGGCACTCTGCAAGAGGGCTGCGTGCGGGACTCTCCCCACGCCTCCGGTAGAAGCAGCAGCTTCATAAACAGGACTCGCAGTCACCTCTCATCTCACTTCCGCAGGAAGTAGCCAAGGCCCGCCCGCTCCCGAGGGGCTGTGTCACGTCTCTCCTTAGCTCTTCTGCCCACCCTCCTTTCCAGGGCCTGCTACGACCAAATCCACAACCTGACATTTGTGCTCCACAACCCAGGGGTCCAGGCGGTCACTACAGGGCCGCTCAGCTCCCTGTCACGGCCAGCTCCTAGGGCCCCGGAGGGCCTTGTCTTCTTCTAGTTGCTGGCTGCGTGGTCACACGACCCACTCCCCTGTGTCCGAGTCCTTACATGCCGGCCATCTTACAGACACCTCGCTCCAGTGTTCCCTTCTGGGAACCAATCATCGCCTCAAAGAAGCCATTTCCAAGTGAGGCCGTGCGGAGGGCCTGGGCGCTGGTCCTGGACATGTCTTTTGGGGAGAGGGAGATGCAATTCGCAGAGCAGCTGGGCAGGAGCCACGTCCAAGGCTCATGGCGGGCTCTGCTCTCCTTCCCAACCCTCTGGGCTGTGGGACGGACTCAAGCCCACCACCTCGTGGTCACATTGGGAATCACAGCTCTGTTCATTCCACACCCGGCCTGGGCTCTGGCCACCCCACCAGAAACAGTAGCCCCAAAGCTGACCTTTCAAACTGGTCACTCCGTTCCTCTTGGACAGTGTTACCGAGCTGTTAATTCATGCAGAGAAAAATCACTGTGTCTTAGTAGCAGAGAGAAGCCCTGACTCCTCATAAGTGCGATCGTAGAGGTTGAAATCAGCCGGCAATGCTACAATTCCACTGCTCAGGACCTCCATTCTCCACTGGTCAGACCATCACAACTAGCCCACACATCTTAATAAATCCTACACAGGGCACAAACCTCTGAAACCAAACTGTCCCGGAACACACGCTTTCCAGTGCAAACACCTGGGAGTTTTAACTATTTACCACACGTGAATCAAGTATGTTATTTCTGTTTCCTATTGCCTACGTACACAACGTGTCTAAAGGCACCGAACACCAATGTATGAAGAGCAGTGCTAAGCACAGAAACACAAAACTTCTCAAGAAGACTCATCACTTGGGCGTTGGTCCTTAGGAAGGAACATTTCTCAGCCAAATCTGAAGCTGCGGTGTTTGCTGCCGCTCTCCCAGCTCAGGGTCACCAGACTTCCTAACCGTGAGGCGCTGTAGGGAAGGGCTGAATGTGGGGAACAGGAGCGGGGAGCACGCATGCCTGGGAGGGGCCCACTGCTGCAGAGATGGGGGACTGAGGCCTGACAAGTTGGGTGGAGGACCCCCCTCCCCCCACCCCCGTTGGTCTAGCAACCTCAGCAGGGCCCTCCGCCCTGTGGCTACCCGGGGCCACACCACGCCACTGCAGCTGAGCATCCTCTAGGGGCCTCGGCTCCCAGGCTGGGGACTCAGAACCTGCAGGCCCCGTGGAGGGCCTAGAGAGGGGAGCCGAGGAGTGGGAACCAGGAAGTGCATCAGCAGGAAGCAGGGAAAGGAGAGCACAAGATGAATTATCTGACTGTGGGGCTCTCGAGCCTCTATGCACGTGACAAGTGGCACCACGTAGCCAAAAGCATGGGAAGGGTCCATTCAAATGCCCATGGGAACATCAGGACAGTGCGATCAGCTGCTGCCCACATCCCAGCCCCGGCCAGCCCCAGCCCAGCCCCGGCCAGCCCAGCCCAGCCCCAGCCCAGCCCCAGCCAGCCCAGCCCAGCCCCAGCTTAGCCCCAGCCTCTGCCCCATCTGAGGAGAGGAGAGAGGAGGCATTGCCACAGCCCCCTCAGAGCAGGCTTGTGTGGGGCAGGGAAGAGATGGGAAGGCAGAGTCACCACACACACAAGGAACTTACAGAAGAGCCACGGAAAACACAGGGCCAGGCCAAGAGAAAAGGAAGGAACACAGCCTGGCCTCACTTCCAAGAAAGGAAACCAAGGCACCAAAGGGTGGAGACTGACCTTGCTGCCCTCCACTGGACAGCACAGGGCATCCTCAGGTATGGGCCGCCAGCCACCAGCCCCAGGTAGCCACGAGGCCTCGGCCCAGGGGGCTGTCCAAGAAGAGTTTGTGAGGAAGCAGCAGTGATGGGCATCTTATGTGGACCCAGCCACAGTGCCGACCAAAGCAGAGAACCAACAGCCTGCAGAGAGTCACTGCAGAAGCCCGAAGAAGCCCAGGGTACCTTAAGTCCCAAGAGCCAGGGACAGGGGGACAGGCTCACGATGTAGGGAGGGACCCAAGAGGGAGTATCTCTCTCTAAAAGAGAGAGTACAGAGACTGGCTGGGACTTGCTCAAGGCTCTCAGATGGCTCCATCCAGGCCCAGAGAAAGCCTCTCTTTGCTTTTTGCCTGGAATGCAAGGCAAAGGGATCCGCGCGCCCTCTGGTGGCCAGTCCCTAGGTGGACGCTGCCCACACTGCCTGGACCACACTTCTTCACATCCATCAATCAAGCAGAACAAGGTCAAATGGAATGTATTTTTAAACGCCTCTTCTAGGTTACTATAGCAACTGGGGAAATCCTTGAACCCAAAGTATGATTAAGCCATTCATTGTTCCTGATTAATTTGGGAAAGAAAACAGCTCCATTTCTACTTTTTCACACTCTTGAGCTCTGAAACGGGTTTGGGGCTCTGTTTCCCTCCAGCTAAAGGTCCCAGGGGGCCTGTGGGGGCAGTGCAGAGACCCAGGCTGCTTTGAATGTGATAAACCAGACCAGTAGAGGACCTACCCTCACCACCTCTTCCTGCAACCTGGTCTTCAAGGGTCTTTGTGGGAAGGTTCTAGACCTGCCTGCCCGCTAGTCCTGGCTTGGTCATTTGCTCACCCTGCGTCCTTGAGCCAAACTCTTCAACCTTCGATGCATCCGGGAAGAGGGTGGGGCACATCACAAGCCTCTCGGGATAGCGAAGCCAGGAAGCAGTGGAAGGCACTTTATAACATGTATTCTTGTTTAAAGCTTCTGTTTGAAAGCACTTCATGGGAAAGTCACTGGACGCCCAGCGGCTCCCTGTCAGGGGAGGCTGGGCTACATCACAGAGCCTCGGTTGACTCACATTTCCTCCACCTCCTCCCAGCCTTGACCTTTCCCTGTCCTGGCATCCAGACACTCAGCCCCCGGCCCCCTCAGTTCCTCCCCGTGCAGCCCATTTCTAAGACTTGCTTTCCTTTTGATGACTGACGGATTTTGTTGGTTCATTCGTGTGCGCCATGAATGTACCACGGGCTCGCATTTAGTGACTCTCACTCTTGCTCAGTTGCTTTGCTCGACGCTGGAACTCACTTGCACCGCAGCACCACTTCTGGCTTTTTGCTCATTGTTAATCAGGAATAAGCATCTCTCGGATTTGTCCTCCTGAGCTGGCTTTGGCCATTGATCTTCAGATCTCAGTCTCCTGAGTAGCTAGGATTCCAGGCGTGAGCCACCTGTGTTGGACAATGACTGATAGTTTCAAGAAGACAGGCCAGATGTTTCATAGAAAGTCTCACAATGTGTGTTGGTTTGTCTGATGATTTCCTGATTGTTAGGTTGACTCCATGAGCTTCGGGGTACTATTTCTCATGGTGTCAGACATTCTGTGACGTGTGGATCTATGCTGCTGGACTGTGAGGCGTGGACCCTGAACATCTGGTGGTTTCTACACTGTGAGGTCCTGTCCTGCCCTCCCGACCAGACCGTGGAAGCACGGCCCCGTGAACACCTGCACTAATGAGCGGGAGCAACGCCCGCCTCCTCCCGGCAGAGCAGCAGCATACATTATTTGGAAGTTTTCTGCATGAAGATCCATCTCTTCTCCCGCAGTTATTTATTCCGTCATTTATTTATATGAGTATGAACTCACAGAGATCTCTTTTATACTTTGAGTTATAACCCAGTGCGTTCTGTGTCGTTCAGATTGTTCCCACTCTGGCCATTCAGAGCTCTTTCAATTGGTTCCTGTGTCCCATTAGTGCACTCGTATTGTTTCGCTTTGGGGGACACTGTCTGGCTTTTCTGTAACTATGAAGCGTTCCAGGTTCGTTTTATAGATTTCCTCCCGGCCCTGGGTTCACCCATTTCTCTAAGGAGCCCTGGGACTGCTCATGCAGGGACAGCGCCGGGAAGGCGGGTGTGGGGCTGGCATGCTGGCCACCGCTGGGGTCGCCACCTCCACGGGTGCAGCAAGGAACCCCACACACAGCGGCCGTGCCGCCCGCAATTGCTCGATAATTGCTGGCCATTAATATTGCTGCCCACAGACAGTGGCCTCCGCACGTACGGCGGCAGTCCTGCACACACTCACACCGGGGCCAAGATGGATGTGGGAAAAACCACACGGCACTGGGAGAAGCCTCTTGGTGGGTTTCCACGGTGGCCAGGGGTCTGATAGAGCAGCATTAAAAGTGATCCCACCAAGGGCCACGAATGTAGATGATCTGCTGTGTGGCTCGGCAAACAAGCGAGCTCACCAAGCCTGTCTTTCAGTGGAACACTCGCACTGGGAGCCTGGCTGGCCGTGCTGGCTGGCACGGGGACGTGCATACGTTAGTATGCTCTGTCCTCACCTCTGGGTGTTGCGATCTCTGGTCACTCAATCCTTTTGCTTCCTAATGCTTATTTAAATTGTCCAAGATAAAGTCCTTACTGTGTTGCGCAATGTTTTTGCATGCCTTGGCACTTAAAAAGAACAGCTCCCGCTTAAAAAGTCAGCTCCCGCTGACTTGCTGCGAGGTGCACAGAGGGACCATGGGAGACTCTGGACACTCTGGGCTGGAGCAGGAGGGCCCCTGGCCCTGGGGTGGAAGCGGGGGCTCAGGCACCTCCCCCGCCAACCCCTGGCAGCATGGGGCTGGCACACACCCCTCATTGCGGACTTGTGTGATTGTCCTCTTCACCGCTAGGCTATTGGCAGGGAGCCTGAGTGAGGCTTGGTGCATTGCTTGAAGTGAATTTGTTGAGAGCCACCGAAATGCTGCTGCTTACAGCTTTGTGCTGGGGACCGAGAGAGCGATTCACAGGCATCTTCCCTTTATCCTCAGATGATCGAGCTCTCTGCGCTACCCAGCTTCCCAGTGGCTCTCCCACACATTCTGTTCAATTCCCCTTCCTCTGCTTTTCACCAATTCCCAGCCAAGGTCAAGTGAGGCTGGGAAGAAGACTGACTGTGGGGCTGGCCCCAGCACTCCCTGCCTTCAGCAGCTACTCCTTGGATCTCTCTCTTCCCTTCCTCCTCTGTCTCTCTCTGTGTCTCTGTCTCTGTCGCTGTCTGTCTGTCTCTCTCATACACACACACACACACACACACACACAGGCAGGAGAGAAATTATATGACCCTCTCTCTCCTCTCACTCTGGCCTGGCCCAGACAAGGGGAAGACATAAAGCAAGCCGAGCCGGGATTCGCATCCCCTGGTTTAACCCCAACCGTAGCCCACCACGCATGCTTGAGAGGACGTGGGATCTCTCGGGCTTCTGCCGGTCTTTTGGAACTAACCTAGAGCCAGGAGCTGGGCAGAGTGGAAAGTCAGACAGGGGCAAGCAGGGCAAGAGGGCCAGGACAGGGCAGCTGTGAGGCAGTCCTAAGCTGGGCTGCGAGTGAGGGCAGGAGGCAGCTCCCGGGACCATTCACACAGGGACCCACAGCAGGCAAGGGTGGAGGTGTACGGGACTACCTCCTGGAGGGGTCCACACCAATTCCAGGTCAAGAATATCTGAAGCTGAGTGCTGGGGGCTCACACCTGTAACCCTAGCTACTCAGAAGGCTGAGATATCTGAGGATCATGGTTCAAAGCCAGCCCAGCAGGAAAAATCTATGAGACTCTTATCTCCAATTACTACCAAAAAGCCAGAAGTGGTGCTGTGTCTCAAGTGGAGGAGTGCTAGTCTTGAGCAAAAGAGCTCAGGGATAGCACCCAGGCTCTGAGTTCAAGTCCCAGGACTGGAAAAACAAAAAAGAAGCAGAATCTCTGAAGCCAAGTAAGTGCTGGTGGCTCCTACCTAACTTCTCAGGAGGCTGAGAGATCTGGGAATCTGAATTTGAAGTCAGACCAGACAGGAAAATCCATGATACTTGTATTTCCAATTAACCACCAAAGAAGTAGAGCTGAGGCTCAAGTGGTAGAGGATTAACTCTGAGCACAAAAGCTCAGGGGACAGCACTCAGGCCCTGAGTTCAAGCCCCAGGACCAGCACACACACACAGACACACACACATAAAAAGAAAAAGAGAAGAAAAAAAAAAGAATAATCTCTGAGCATGCCAACAGGGCAAAATAGGACACTACATTATCCAATGGGACATCTCAGACATATTATCTCTAAGATGAGGATATACAGGACAACCAGGCAAAAGAGGCTGATCTGGCTCACGCGGGTGAAGGAAGGCGAAGGGTGAAGGTTTTCCTTGGGGGACTGACATGTCCAGAGACCACCAGCCTGTCCTTGCCCTCCACCCGTCTGAGCTGTCTGTGGGAGGCGGTGGTGGCAGGGGTTAACGTCTGGAGCTGGAGCTCTCTGAGCACTGGTGCCCAGCACCCTGCACCTGCTGGTGGGCAGAGACCGCGTGCTGGATTCAAGTGCTGAGAGGGTGGGAAAGGACCACATGATAATGGTACGTCCAGGCAGGCGATTCGCAGCCCACTGACTGCACACCTGGGGGCGTTCTCGCTCACCTGAGGGTGTATTCTGAATTGTGACCCTGCATCCTGTGCGTCGGGTGACCCTAGAGAGGAACAGACACTCTTGTGGATTGCTGGTGTAAAATTCCAGTAGAAGAGACACACAAGGGACAGCTCTAGAAGGAAGGAGGCTGAGACAGGACAGCAGCACGATGCGGGCTTCCACAGCGGCAGAGAAAGGGGTGCATGCTGGGAAGGATCCCGGCAGAAGGGGGATGACACGGGTGATTTCAGAGAGCTCTGCAGACTACCTGAGATTGCTACCTCGGGGCTAAGTTTCTTAGTGTGACCTTTGTACGCGTGCTCTTTTTTCTACAAAATACACACAGAAGTGTTTAGAGATACAAGGACATTCTCCCTGCACATGGCAAAACTAGTGGTTTCTATACAGAAAAGGAGAGAAGGATAGACAAATTGCTACAATATGAACATCTGGCCTCTCTGGGCCAAGGGGTCCTTTGTTATCTTTGTCATTTTTCCATGGGTTTGAAATTACCCAGAGAGAGTGTTTTTATAATACATTCAGCGTGGACAAGTTCCTCAGAGCTAACACCAACTGGGTTGCAGGCCAAACTGCTAAACATAGAACAGTCCTTCCTGCACGGTCCATCTGGGATTGAGGGGTCGAGCTTCCCTGCCCTGGAGAGGCTCTTGTCCAGAATCCCAGGGTAGAAGCTTCTAGAGCTTTCAGAGAATGACCAGCTTGGATATTCCTGGGACACACACCTTCTGGGAGTGACTAGGTATTCCTCTAGAAAGCAAGCATGACGTATATCAGCTGTTCGCAACGTTCCACATTGGCATGCATCCTCCCGTTCACGATCCAGCTTGCCTTCCTTCCACATTGGCATGCATCCTCCCGTTCACGATCCAGCTTGCCTTCCTTCTCCCAGAGCTGCCATCTCTCTCCTTCCAGCTCCTAGAGCGTCTCTCGGTCCCGTCACTCTTGGCCTCTGAGCCAGGTCCCTCTGGGCCTGTCCTGTGTGCTCCAGGAGTCTAGCGAGACCTCTGCTCGCTCACTAGGTGTCACGGGTCAGCCACTCTGGTGAGAGCCATTTCTAAAGGGCCCATCAGCTCATCCATTTGATACGTAGACACCCAAGTTCATTTCCCTCCAAAAGTGTTTCCTGGGCACACAAATTCCACATCGCTATTCTAACACATTCCCACAAAGCTGGATGGTGTTCGACAGCATTTTAGCTATGGTTTTCTTCTGTTGTGTTTCACCACACCCAAAGCTTGCTAGGTACCAAGTGAGGTGCATGCATGTCTCATTTAATCCTCAAGTGGAGTCTAGAAGGCAGAGTCCAGATGTACAGATGGGTAAACTGAGGCTCAGGAAAGCTGAGAACAACAAACTACCTGATTCTGAAACCAGTGCCTTCCACCAGCTGCATTAGCAACTGAATGAAGCTGTATCGAGCCCTTCTCACAGGCAGAGTCCTCCAACGGCCCAGAAAGCTCTGAATATCCTAGATTCTAGGTTACATTCCCAGAGGGCGATTGCCTGGTCCAATATGGGCACCAAGTCCCTCACCCAGGAATTCTCCTCATGCTGGTGAAATCATGAGGGCTGACCATGCTGCCCCCCACCACCACCACCACGCTCCATCTGCCCAGCAGATGACAGGCTCCACAGCTGCCCACACAGGCGCAGGGCAAGGGACCAGGCCAGGCTGCTGTCCGCCCAGTGGACATGTCCACACAGGGCTGTGCAAACATTGTCATCAGGCTGTTTATACAGGGCATGGTGGTTTGGGAGCAGAGAGCTAACCTCACACACCACAGCCCCGTTCTCCCCCTGCACTCGCAGGCTCGGAAGATGAAGCGGTGGCCAGTTGGAGAAGCCAGGCCCCCGGCACGGCCTGGGCCAGTCCCTGGCTCTCAGCCTCGGATGGGAGGATTGACGGAGCTGGCTTCACAACCCTCAGCTCACGGGGTTAGCAGCAGCAGCAGCATTCAGTTGGGGCTGGGCGGGGACAGAGGGGACTGGCTGCCTCCCGGGGCTCCCTCCCTGCTGTCCACTCACCGGGTAATATATCCAACCCGAGATGAACGAGCGTGGTGAGCCTGTCCTCGGGTTGCTCAATTCCTCCTCCACAGGGCTCTTCCTGTGAGGTGTCTTTCAACTCAGGCTGGCTTTGAGGAGAAGAGACACCCTGTACCCCCACCCCGCCTACCCCTCACCACCGTCTCCAATAACTTCCCAGCTCTTCCCCATGGCTGTCACGTGGGCTTACGCCAGCTTGAGCAGCTAAACATATATTCCCCACCTTGCTTAAAAACAATCAAAGCCAGTCACTGGTGGCTCACACCTGTAATCCTAGCTACTCAGGAGGCTGAGATCTGAGGATCATGGTTCAAAGGAAGCCCTGGCAGGAAAGTTCATCAGACTCTTATCTCCAGTTAACCACCAGAAATAAAAACAAAAACAAAAACAAAAAAATGAAGTGGCACAGTGGCTCAAGTGGTAGAGCTTTCACCCTGCGCTGAAGAGCTGAGGGACAGCACCCAGGCCCAGAGTGCAAGCCCTACAACTGACAAAAGAAAAAGAAATTCAAGAGCTGAAGCAACTGGTAAACCTACCTATGGCCCCCACTCACAGCTCTGTCCATGACCCCTGTGAGCAAACTGTAAAGCAAAGCCTCACAGAGGGCTGTCAGTGGAAGTAGGCATAGCCCCGAAGCCTGGCTAGCAGAACCCATGGTGCTTCCAAAATGGTGACTTAAAGCTGGGGCCACGTGTGAACCAGAGCACTGTGGACTTACCCACCACTCACGGGAGGCAGACACAGCCGCCTGCCCCAGAGCACCCCACGCTGTCTTTAACCCACTTAGAAGACAAAAACTAGCACACTACTGTCACTTGTAAAGAAAAAAAATACATTTGCAAAAATAAAAGATATGTTGTTAGTCTAACGCAAAGCACGCTGGTACATCTCTGTCGAAGAACAAATCGTACGTATACTGGACTGTGCAGCCCACCAGAGATCCATCTCCACCATCCATTCTGCCAGTGAAAACGTAAATCCGGCCATAGACACTGAGGATCCGGTGCCTCAAAATGCTGTTCATTCAACATCCTTTTCCCCGACCACTTAGGAACCACTATTAGTAGACAAGCCGCACAAAACACAGGCTGCTGTGGACGTGTTCCTGGACCATGGTTTGCTGAGCCCAGGCTTAAGGAAGGAACATCTTAATCCAGACAGAGCTGGAAGGGACCTGGGCTGGCAGCTTGAGCAAAAGATAAAGTCAAGGCTAGATTCAAGGAAGAACGGAGCAAATGCTTCTATTCCCATCTCACCACGGGCTTGCAGAGAAGCCTCTCCTGTGTGCCGTGGGAAAACAGAAGTCAGAAAGCACGGGGGCTCATCAGGCCTGAGTGCTGCCCGGTTGGTGTCCTCACTGAGAAGTTTCCTCTCCCCTCAGGTTGATTTGAGGAAGCTGCCTTCCAGTGCACCAAGAATCTGCTCTCCGAGCACATACAGTGGCTTTATCAAGACACATGTGGGCACCTCTCTGTGGAGCTGAGGGGCTGGGTTCTGTAGAGAGAATCCCAGAGCCAATTCCTGTGATGAGGAGGACATGTTTACAGATTATGGCAGCCCAGGCAGCCCGAGCACACAACAGACAGAGCCACAGAAAGCAAACACCAAACCACTGCCTGGAAGGGGCAGTAGACACGATTCTGAACATCGCTGGAGGTGATGAGCTTTGCGCTGAGTCCTGCTTCACACACGAGTAAACAGCACAACTCAGGAAAAAGAAAGGTGCCAGGAAGGAAGAGTGGAAGTGCAAGACTCAAACCTGCTGTCACACAGAGGCTGCCTTTAAAGGAAGTTGAGACTTATGTGAGGGATTTCTTAGGTTCAAGTCAACTTGCTTTTTTCTCCCAGAACAGACACAGAGAATGGAATGAATCCTGTTTTCCTTCTGTGTCAGAGATGCTGATTGAGATCTTTCCAATATTCAGTGCTCTCTAAAAACATCAAGACCCCATAGTAATAAAACCTCACATCAATAACTAACAAGCATCAGGCCTTGACTGGACCCACAAGACCCACGTGGCTGGCAAAAACCTCACCCAGTCCCCACACGACTCCAGGAGACCCAGGCTTCGCAAGGCCCCTCCTACAGGCAGGGCGGGGCCTCCAGCCCAGAGATCTCGGCCTGCTTGATTTCACATAGTAAAGCTGAGCCAGCTCCATCCTCCCTGTCCCTGCTCAGAACAGCTCACTCACCTCTGCCAGCTCCTGAGATCCAGGCTCATTCTTCAGAGACTGACTTTGGTGTGAAGTAAATTTCATCTCCCTGGTATGGAAGTGGCGATTCGCATTCACGATGACTCTCGGTTATCTAGATGCTTCCATCATACCAACCCTCTGTCCATGGTCTGGCCGCAGTGATTCAAGGGAGATGCCATGGTCCTCAAGCATGGGCCCATCTCGAAAAGGAGAAAGTAGGAAGTTAAACAATCTGAGAGGATCTGACAACGGGAGGATGACGTCCAGAACAAGGTGCACATCGAGAAGACCAAGGGGGTGTCACACAAGGGCCCCGGAGCTGACATCACGGTGATGGCTGAGAACACGTGACCATTTCCAAGGGCAAGTGGAGAAGGATTCCCCCATCGAGGGGCCACTTGGGAGACGAAATCACAGCCACGTCCACACCCACCAGGGCTCCCTGGGCCAGGAGAGGCGATAGGGAGGCGGACAGAGCCACAGTGACACGTTCTCTTCCCATTGTGGCAGAACTTGTGGTCGGGTTAGGAGAAGTCACTGGAAGATGTGAATGGGAAAGGAAACTGATAGGGTTTTAATCACTATATGTGGACAGACCTCTTTGTTCATGAGGTGCAGAAAAATGGCACCACAGAAGACAGTAATCCAGTGAGGGCCCTGGGTGGATAATGCAGGCGCCCTAGCAGACAGACAAGAGATTGCCTGGTGGTGTTAAAAAGGGTCAACCCATTGGCTAGTCAGAGGCCATTATACCCATAGGGTCCTGAGGCATCAGAGAGTTGGAGAGTTGTGGGGGTGATTGATCTGTGGGCTGGTAGCCACGTTGGGCCACTAGTAAGAGAGAAACTAGTAGAGAAACCCCTGGGGGGAGGGACAGCAAGAAGAGGATAATCAGTGGCCTCCAGGGCCACAAGAGGGTAGAGGGGCGGGGTCCGGCCAGCTTCCAGGACCGCGCACAGGAAGCCTGGCTCTGTCTCCAGCCTGTGGTCCCACGACCCCCTCACTCCTGTTCTCCAGGGGCTACCTTGGTGAGCACATTTGTCCCCATATCCCAAAAGTCTTAATTAAAACAAGTCCTTCAAAAACAGTCAAAAAATGAAAACAGCCCAAAAGAAAAAGAACGGACAAAAGACACAGATGAACAAGCAATTCATAAAAGAATACACCAGCCAATTAACATATGAAAAATGCTCACCCTCACCTGTAATCCAGAAAAGAAAATGTTGGCAAAGAGTTGGAAATTCCTCTACCGGGGAAAGTGTCAGCTGTGGAAATGCAATTCTGTATCCTTTTCAAGGAACAATTTGCAACATTTAACAAAAGCTTGAGGGTTTTCCACATCCTTGACCTACCAAGTCCATTTCTGAGAACTTAGCCTCAGGACATAATAAAGCAGCTCTAAATTAATACTTTTTGTGAGCCAAATCTGAACATAAAAAGTACAGAGATGTAAATACTTGTAAAGGGCTGTTGGTTGCAGTGATTGCTACTGGAAGCTAAAATTCTGAAGCACCATAAATGTGAAGCAGTAAGGCATGGGTTAAATTAATAATTAATTAGATAAGTAGATCCACTATTCTACTAGTAAAAGAACCTATAAGGCAAATAGCAAATGACCCAGGCATTGATGTTACTTATTAGAAAAACATAGAAATATACATATGCATACATATATTCACACATATTATATGTGATATGTGTATTTTTGTATATTAATGTTAATTATACATTAATATTATTAATATATGTCTACATACTAATGTAACTTTGATCCTTTTTTAGATGTGTGCATGTGTGTTGGTCCTGGTCTTGAACTCAGGGCCTAGGCACTGTCCCTAAGGGTTTTCTTCTGTTTTTCTCTCAACGTTGGTACTCTACCACTTGAGCCATATCTCTACATTCAGAGTTCAGGTGATTAATTAGAGAGAAGAGTTCCATGGACTTCTCTGTCTGGGCTGGCTTCAAACCTCAGTCCTCAGATCTCAGCCTCCTGAGTAGCTAGGATTACAGGTGTGAGCCACCAGCACCCAGCACACAAGCAGAGCAGCATACCTACTAAGCCAATATGATGAGCCTGGTGAGCTCTTTGCCCATTATTATTGGTGAAGGAAAAGGACCAACCCCAAATGATTGCTAGGTTCCTGATTGGGCCATTATCTGGACAGCAGAGCCGAGTTACCAAAAATGCCTCCTTCCCTGGGGAGTCAGGCTGGAGGAGTGAGGCCCGGACCCAGTGGAGTTGCAGGTGGCCAGTGGTTGCGGCAGCTGGGGTACACAAGATTCTCCAAGGAAAACGGGAGCGGCGTGAAGAGAGTGTGCTAGAAAATACAGCGAGAGGCCAGGACCCCAGGGAGGAACTCAGAGGAAACAGGCAAGAAGGTATTGTTCCAGAAGCAAGGCCAGGATAAGAGATGGCGGATGAAGAGCTGGCACTCCAACGTGGCCAGTCCCGCCTCCCACACCCGCTGTAACCCGAGGTCAGGAGTCAAACTTGCTCTTCCCCACTGGAAGGAGGCCACTAGGGTGCAAATGCATGCAGAGCTCAGAGCTTGGCACCGTGTCAGTTTTCTCACTTAAATCTCCCACCTCCTGAGACTTAACTTACCGGTGTGACAGCACGGGGGTACTCTCCTTCTGGTTTGGCTTTTTTCTCTCAAGGTTGGTGTTCTACCCCTTGAGCCGCAGCTCCACTTCCCACTTTTTTATTGGCTCATTGGCTGTAAGAGTCTCACAGACTTTCCTGCCCGGCTTGGCTTTGAAAGGAGATCCTCAGATCTCAGCCTCCTGGCTAGCTAGGGTGACAGGCTGCACTAGCACCCAGCTGAACTGTGCTGTCTTAAATAAGGCCGCTCCAACCCATGCCCCTCCCCGAGTCTCCGCCCTGCATCACCTAACCCACCCTGCAAGGTGCCAGAGCTCCTCCCAATTGCCTTTCGGTTACACAAGGGATTTCCCCTTGTGTTCTCTCCACTGATCCACTGGGAGCACTTAGCACATGGACAGTTCACTTTTCTTGGAAAACCCTTGCCAGGTGACGGGTGACCGCTAGTGAAGCACGTGGAGGATCTGGCTGGCAAGGAGATCCATTACCCCGTCAGAAAACTCCATGAAAACCCTTCCAGGACCTCTCTGTCTTCCCCTTAGCTATTCCAGCGAGGACAAGTGTGTCTCCCTCCTGTCCACAGATGCGGCTGCTGCCGCCTCAGACCCCACCGATGCCCTTGGGATTGCACGTGGCTCGGGGTGGTGTGGACGGCACACGCCCCTCGGGCCAGCCCTGCGGTGGAGGGCAGAAGGAGCGAGGCCGCCTGGTCTTCCCCTGTCCCTGGCACACAGTGCGGCTTGAGGAGAGGCTCTCTGCTCGCCACCCTCCGTGCAGCCCCACTGTCTCTCCCGATGGAAAGCAGGTCTCCAGCCATGTTTTCAGTGGGAGCGAAACTGCTCTTTATCAAGCTATAGCCAAGCAGCCATGTGCTTCATATAAAACTGATTACAGAGACCAGATGAAAGAACTTGATGAGGTCAAACTGCATTTCAAAGCCCCCCAGTGCCCGAGGTGGGGAGATGGTTCTTATTAGATTCGTTAAGAGTTCACCACCGCTTGATAAAAATCTTGGGAAAGGGCATGTGTGTTGCTAAATTAGCTCTAAAAGAGACAACTTAAAGTAAAATAAATCTGAGTTAAACATGAGCTCAGGTTACCTCCCCTAGACTTCCAGAACTGGGTAGTTGCAAAGGGGATGTTGGAAAAGGTCATCCAGGAATGAGCCAGCCATCTCCCCATGAGTGTGGCGATGAGAGCACACTCAGGCTCGCCGATGCCCACCACTTGACAAGCAGCAAAAGCTTTCCCCAGTTTCTGATCAATTTCCATCCCAACTGAGATCTGAGCCCCTGCCCAGCCTTGTTCTGCCTTGACGCTATCAACCATTCATGTATTCACTGAGTAAACATCCATGGAAGCCAGTCAGGCCTCTGTCCCTCGCCACACATAGGAAGACTGATGTCTGTCTTGTGAACCAAGAAGGGCGATGAATGTGCCAGCAAGGACTTGTAAGAACTAAAGGCTAGAGAAGCCTGGCTGCTGCATACCTATGTGCTCAAAGGAAACAGAGACCACTTTGATTTCCAATGAGCTACAAGTGAGAAGTGTGCACCCATGTGTGTAGATAAAAGGTGTTGTGTACAGTGGAGCACTCTCTAGTCGTTCAAGGGAGGAAATTCTGATGCCAGATGCAACACAGGGAAACCATGAAAACACGATGAAAAGCAGAACAGAATAAGAAAGGACAAACATTGTCTGAGTCCGCGTTGTTCGTTAGAGTTCCTATAGTATTCAGATTCGTAGAGCAAGGAAGTAAACCAGTGGTATTCGGGGGTATCCATAGAAGGGGATAGAGGGGGAATGAACAGATGATAGACAAGCTAAAAATCTGTTTGGGGAAATAAAAAAATTCTAGATGATTCAGGAAGATAAGAAAATTCTAGAAACAGGTGGTAGTAATAGATACCCAACCACGTAAATGCCATGGGATTGTGCACTTAAAATGGTTAATTTAAGATGGCAACTTTTTCGTTATATATTATACTGCAACTTAAAAAAACATCTGTTCTTTATAACAAAGACATATTAAGAATAAATCAGTTCTGATAAATTCAGAAACTTAGAAGAGATAAACCAATTCTTAAATAATTTTCAAAACAAATCTCAATGGATAAAACTCACCAAGGATGACACAGACAGCCTGAGTAGTTAGCTAACCCTTAAATGACTTGAGTTCATGACTCAAAGCTTTTCATAAAAATAACCTCCAGAACTGGGTGCCAGTGGCTCACGCCTGTAATCCTAGCTATTCAGGAGGCTGAGATTTGAGGATCTCACTTCAAAGCCAGCCTAGGCAAGCAACTCCATGAGACTCTTACTTCCAATTAACCACAAAAAGTTGGAAATGGAGCTATGGCTCAAGGGGCAGAGTGCTAGCCTTGAGCACAAAAGCTCAGGTACAGAGCCTTGGCCCAGAGTTCAAGCCTCGGGATGGTCAACAATAAAAACAAACACACTTTTTTAATGGTCTTGGAAATTGCCCAATCTCATATCTCATATCAACAATAACTCAAAATGGGGCATAGATCTAATAGTTTAGATAGATCTGATAGTTTATAATAAAACATAGAGCTTTAATAACACAGGGTTAGACAAAGACTTCTTAGATACATTACAAACATATCAATCCATTAATGAAAACTATTATCTAATTGGATTTCAAAAAAATTAAAACTCTTGACTTACGAAAGACACTTTTCGGAGAATGGAAACACAAATTACAAACTTGGAGTTAGTATTTTTGACTTATACATTTCACGAAACAGTTGGGTCCAGAATCTACAAAGAAGATTCAACAGTAAGAAAACTTCTTTTAGTGAAGGGCTTCAACACCCATGTATCCAAGAAACAGCTGTGTATGCTCAAGTGTTCGCATTTAGTCTCGGCTATTGTTCTTAGAACCTGTGGAAACACACACGATAACTATGCTTCGTTATGAAACCATTGCTCTCCAGTGTACACTTAAAAGTTCTTCCTTATAATTCAAAAAGCCTAGGAGCTACCATTTACCCAGAGAGCTCAGAGACCCTGTGTACGTGTTCTAGCCTCGCAGCTAGAGAGGGAGAAGCCCCAGGAGTACCTAAACTAGACTGGCACACAGTTGTAAAACTCCTGCTAAAACTTCCACTTATGGCCTCCTCTTCTTTTCCCTTTTCTTTAAAACTTCAGTGAAGACATAGCCCAGGAGGCCATTTTTTCCCATGTCACTGTCTGCCGGCAGGCTTCTCCCTGAGCCCTCCGCACAAGTGTGCACTGTATATTCAAGGACAATTAAGTCGCTAATAGCCAGCTATTTCCAAAGTCGCTGCTGCAGATGATGATGTATTATGGAGACACTGATGCCAGAAACGTAACAAGGAAAAGGAGTCTGGGTTTCTTGCTTAACTTCTTAATAGAAGAATCCTGCCTCGCTGAAATGAAGAGCCGAAGTTTTGTACTGTTTTATGAGGAATGTGCTAGATAATTAGGCGGTGCCATGCAGACTGGCTTATGTGGCACTGGGGAAAAGAGATGAGACCAACAACTTTCTTTTCCATTTAGTCATACCAAATATTCTGCCTCTTTCCTTGAAGATTTCTTGTGAAACACTTGCGTGAGATAGGATGCTCTCCTTACCCCACATAGAAATGTTTTAGCTCATTAAGCCCCTTCCTCCAGAATACTAATTCTGTGCTTGACTGGTGCTTTATTACAGATAAGAGAATAATTCAAAATTAAAAGATGTGAAAGGGAGCTCTTTTAAGCTATCGCTCAAGCCATTTGAGGGGGAAAAATACTCTTATCAAACAGGATTTTTAATCATACAGCAGACACAAACATTTGTTCCAAGTTCTGAGGGGCCGGTTTTACTCCATTTTCTGAGCAACACTTACTGGGTAATGTAAATAGCTGTGCGGATCCATAAAGATGCCGGTTCGTTCAGGCAAGTCTCCTCACTTGCTCTCAGCTCTGGAGAAAAAAACAAAAACAAAAACAAACCCTGCGGCCTGTCTGCCAGGCTCTCCTCAAGCCTCTAGGGCTCCCCCTGCTGGCCAGAAAGCACATTGCTGCCAGGGTCCCTGGGCCAGGTGGGGACCTGCTTGTGGGGTTCCAAACAGGTCACCTGCACAAAGGCCATGTCAACTTCCACCTCAGACTCATCCACGGCGCTCCGCTGAGAGCAACTAAATGAATCAATGTGGAAAGCACGTTACCAAGGCTAGTAGAGGTTTCTTTTATTGTACTGTTTGCGGCCCTTTTTCTTTATTTCCTTTGGTTTAGTTCCTTCTGTCCCTGTTTTTTTTTTTTTAATTTCTGTGCCCTTTGTCTTGTATATAAGTTTATCTGATTTGGGGAAGGGGAAGCACAGGAACAGTGGGACAAAGGGTGAACCAATTCTGCAGGGAACCCCACGAGACACTATGCTGGAAATGAACAACTATATGACTTGGAGGAGAGGGAAGCCGGGAGGGGAAAACTGGGAGAGCATGAGGGAGAGGGTGACCTGTTCAGAAAGAAAGGCATCGCTGCCTGAGTCGTGTAACTGTAACCATCTGTGCATCCCTCCACAGTGAAATTTTTAAAAATCTAAATGATATACAAATATATATAAATATATATAATTATGTGTGTGTGCACACACGTGTGTGTGTGTGTGCGTGTGCGTGTGCGTGTGTCTCCATGGCAGGGCTCTCCTGTGAGCCCCAGGTCTTCTCCCCACCAAATTTGTCCCTAAGCTTCTGAAACTAGGTTCCATTTGTACCTGAAGACACAGCACTGGGGAAGGAATCCATTTGTCAGAGAAATGGGCATTTTTAACCTGCAGATAAAACATGGAACAAAAGACACTTCCACAGCCCTCCTGCACCCCTCCCTAGCGTGGCTGAGCTGCCTCTTCCCAAGGCCAGCTCTGGTTATGGCACAGATCACCCCGCTGTCCCTTGGCCTGCACTAGAAACCCCAGCTACACAGCAGATTTCCTTTGTCCTCCAACATTATGCAAATAAGCAAATCAAATTAAGTACCTGAGAATTTTTTTTAATTAAGGCTTTTTGATTAGACGCAGATCTGTTGTAAGCAGAATAAGAAATTTTATTCCCAAACCCTAGACACTCTGGCTTTTTGACAGGTCTTCAATCAGGGCTCATCTCCCAGAATTAAAGGGCGTGGGGGAGGGGAGCTCATCTCATTCTCAGGTAGGAAGGCACCTGGGACACAGAGACAAGAATTGAGCCTGAGACAGCAGGAAGAGAGAGAGAAACGTCCTGCAACATTGTGAAAATCAAATCAAATGTACAAATGCAGCCGTTCAGACTCTATGGTTTTTGTATGCCACATTAAAGAAAAAAAAAACACCTCTATAGTCCATACTTACCCCAAACAGATTTCCTTGGTCCTGATAGCTTGATTTGGAATTCCCAGCAGTGCCAAGTAAAACCAGGCCATGGCTGGGCACCATTGCTCACACCTGTAATTCTAGCTACTCAGGAGATGGAGATCTGAGATTTGTGTTTGGAAGCCAACCCAGGCAGCAAAGTCTCTGAGATTCTTATCTCCAAGGAACCAGCAAAAAGGCAGATGTGGAGCTGTGGCTCAAATGGTGAGTGTTCGCCTTCAGAAGAAAAGCTAAAGGTCAGTGCCCAGGCTCTGCATTCAGGACTGGCACACAGAGAAGTTCTAACTGGAAGGTGCTGAGCTCTTCAAGAGGCAGTTTTCCATGCTGCCCCATGGTGGGACACAGGTTCCTGCAGAAGGCAGACAGAGGCACAGGACCCTAATTTAGGCTTCTCCACAATGGCCAGAAAAGTCTCCTCACACAAGTAATGCTGAATTTGATCTCTCATGAGCTGGACATGGTGCCAAGGCCTCACATGAACCATCTGATTTGATTTTCATAAAACTTCATAAGACAGTATGCTATTATTACCACCACACCACCCCCACTGTGCAGATGGAGAAACTGAGGCTTATAGGATTATCTCGGACAAATCCAGCAAGTAAGAGGCTTAGATTCAAATCCAGCCCTAGACACTGGCACATGGCACGAGGCAGTAAATATTTGATGAGTGCATGGATGAAATACGGGAGAGAAATGAGTCTAAGGACACAGACTTTGAACCCGTGCTAGGCAACGATAATCAAGGAAGGGAGACAATCCAGGTGAGGTTCTGGACTCACAGCTCTACTTTTCTGGTTCACTGGAGGTAAGAATCTCCCAGACTTTCCTGCCCAGGCTGGCTTTGAACCCTGATCCTTAAATCTGACTCTTAAGTAGCTAGGATTACAGGCATGATCTACCAGCTCCTGACTCAAACTAAATACTTAACAGTAAGAGTATAGATAAATAAATATGGTAACATTATTGTGTGATAAGGAATAAAGATACAGAGTTTTGTTAATCTGCACAGACATATCTGAGATGTTTACTGAGCAAGCAAAAATGTAAACATACAGCCTGAGAGTCACCTAGGTAAACATTCAGAGTCCATAGTTTTCATTATGAACTTATACCAACCATCATCTTCAAGTAATAAAATGATGGGTGATTTTTCACTTTATATTTTCAGATGCTGACAATTTTTAATAATCATATGTTAATTTCATAATCATAAATAACCTATGAAGCTATTTTGTTTATAAAAATGGTGATAGTGGATACAGGCTGCCTAGGAGATGAACAGGATAAAGCCAAAATTACAAGAATTTTTTAATTAAATCAAATTTGACTATTTTGCAAAAATTAATACAGAAAAAAACTGAGATGAAATATATATTGAAACAAAACAGTGTAAAGATACATCCATATAAAAGAATCTAAAGACACATGCATATAAGTTTTTAATAAACTGAAAATATAAAATAAAGTGATAAGAAGAGGTAAAACAGCACACCAGATCACCACGGCCCCAGTGGCACATTGCAACAGTTACCATGTGACCAGAAATGAGCCTTGGGCACTGTGTAGAGAAAAGAAGAGCAGGAGATCACTGTGTAGGAGATGCAGGCGTGCGTCAAGGCTTTCTAAGAACTCGGAAAAGGAAAAAAGGTAATTTAGCTCCCACTTTCTGCCCCAGTAAATTCCAAAAGAACTTTGTGTTTATGGTGGTTCATGCCTGTGATCCTAGCTACTCAAGAGGCTGAGAGCTAAGGATCACAGTTCAAAGCCAGCCTGGGCAGGAAGAGCCCCAAGAGACTCTTATCTCCAATTAACCACGAAAAAAAACAGAAATGAAGCATTGGCTTAAAGTGGTAGAGCACTACCCTTGAGCAAAAGAGTGCAGGGACAGTGTCCAGACCCTGAGTTCAAACCCCACGTTTGGAAAAAAATGCTTAAGTTTTATAAAGGAAACATATATAAATCTATTTTAAAGAAAATCTTGGAGCAGAAAATATTATAAATAATAATGTCATGGATAGATTTCTCCATAAAATATTAAGAAATTACAAGATATATTAAAAATATGTTTTGAACAATGGTAGAAGACCAAAATAGAAAAGGAAGGGAAGGGAAAGGAAGGGGAGCACCTTCCTTACAGCTGGATACGGTGGGTAATACTCTGTAAGCTACTCAACTAATATTTGTTCACCGAGTAAACATGATGAGTCAATGAATGAATGAATGCCCCAGAAAAGCATTTCTTCAAGCAATGCATCATACCAATCAGAGATTATGGGAGGATTTTATGGAATTATTGCTCCCAAATCAGTGTGTAACTTGACTTCAACTTTAATGATGATTCCTTGTGTGACTGAAGTGGAACTAGACTCGTCGTCCACTGAAACCTCTCACGATGGGGACTGCCTCACGGATGCTTTAGTCCAAGTGATATCACAAGTTCCAGGTTTAGAATTTTAAAAAGGTAGGCATTTGTTATTGAGGAATATTCTAGCTCACTCCCTGTCCAGTTTTCAGAACGACGCGCCTTCTGATGGACCGCTGGTTTCATCAGCTTGTGTTGGCTTGGGGTAACCTCGTCCCCACATAAAACACAACACAGAAACCAGCCCTCCACATGCGTGACCACACACACAGCTCTTCTGAGACCCATTTCCCATGAATATTGCTTAATCTAATAATTTTCCCTGTTTTAATACCATCAATTTCCCTCCTGATCAGCGCTACCCATCAGGAAGTATCTTCAGGTAATTAACATTTTTACATTTTTAATTATGAAATCTTTCCTGAGCTGGCAGGGAGTCAGAGATTAGAAGCGTCAAGCATCAATGGTGCCGGATCTCGGGGTTCCTTGCTTTGGAAACATCACGGTGTGAACTCAGGCCCCTGGCTGTGCCAACCCCCTCTAGAATAAGACTGGACATGGGCACAAAGCATGGGGACTTAGTGGAAGAAGTTGAGATGAGAGGTCAACTTTGCTTTAAAACTCCGTTTAAAAAACAAATGTGAAATCAAAAACCAATGTGAGGCTGAACAACTCCCTGATTCTCCTCCACCAGGGCAGAGAGATGGGGCAACGCCCTGGGATGAATCTCCTACCCAAATGCTCCCTTGCTCTTGTCCTCACTCCACAGATGCCCTCCCCCTCCACCCGCTCTTCCTCTCCCTCACCACCCTCTCTCTTCCCATTCTGTTTTTAAAACATTATATGAAAGCCAGGCATTAATGGCTCATGTCTATAATCCTAGCTGCACAGGAGGCTGAGGTCTAAGGATCAAGATTCAACGCTCAGGAAGACAAATCTGTTAGACTTTTATGTCTAAATAACTAGCAAAAGCTAGAAGGGGAAGCGTGGCTCAAACGGTAGAGTGCCAATCTTGAGTGAAAAGGCCGAGTGAGAGTGTGAGGACCTGAATTCAAGCTGAGAACCAGCGTGCACACGTGCGCACGCACACACACACACACATTGTTTATGATCCCCTGCACATATGAGAACAGACATTGTCTTGCTCTCCAGTGATCTGCTTCTGTGAAAGACGCACACCCTCCCACGAGCGTCACCAAAGGATAGGAAATCAGAGTAAGAATAAAGCTCATGGCAGGGG
This sequence comes from Dipodomys ordii, assembly GCF_000151885.1. Classification (NCBI taxonomy): domain Eukaryota; kingdom Metazoa; phylum Chordata; class Mammalia; order Rodentia; family Heteromyidae; genus Dipodomys; species Dipodomys ordii. Next base: position 3,260,219 of record NW_012267274.1, read on the forward strand.
AGCGATGCCCAGTGACAGCCCAGCTTTATACACTAGGTTGGGTGATTTTCAGGACGCTGTTGCTTGATTTGGCCTCATCCCAACCATCACCACCACCGCCATTGCTACCTCACCCCATCCTGGGCTTCAACCACAGGGAACTCCTAGCCCTTCCCCCACAGCCCTGGCCGATCCTTACCACACCACCATGAAGCACAGGTGAAGGACAGTGCATCCAAGGCTTGCTCTATGCCACGTGAAGGTGGTCAAGGCTCCATGATGCCTTCTCTTCCCCTCAAAAGATGTGCCACGCAGCAGCAGGTAGGTCCTTCATACAGTGACCTTTCCATCGCCATTTTCTGCCCTTTCTCCACCTGCACCCACAGCTCTGCCCAGACGCTCTTCCCACCACCTCCATCCTAGCTCCTAGCTTGTTACGGCTCCTACCGGTAGACTGGAGATCTCCACTGTCTCTGACGTCCCTTTCCACTGGCCACAGGTGCGCCTGCATGTACAGCCATGGGCATCATCATGGCAGAATCCCTATGTAGAAGTCTGTACTTGATGATCAACTCTGCTCAGCAACTTTGATTCCAAAAGCAAACGTGATCTTCTCCGAGAAGACTGAGTCAGATTACCGGAGATGCCCCACGCAGGGCAGGGAGACCGTGAAGAGCCCTTGGGACAGCCACATCAGCTCCGCCACCAAATACCCACGCCACATTTGTTGTCCCTCCAGTTGAAAAAGAAGACGCCGTCTCTCAGATCCCATTCTCTTGGGAATCTTCAAGAGGTGAGATTGCTGGTGAGGTGGGGGCTGCCCAGAGCGGGCAGACACCAGCATGAAGATGGGGTAGAAACCAAACGGTTAACTTGGCCTTACCCGCTCCTCCCGTCTCACTGCCTGAGGCCTGGGTGCCGTGCTAGGCCACCCTGAATGGGAATGGAATCCTGAGGCAAGGAGGGGTGCTCAGGACCCTTTGAAGTAGCGGCAGCCCAGTCCGGGGCTTCCAACAGCTTCCCACTAAACACCAGAATGGATAAAAAGCCATGAGGACAGTCACTGTAAACACATCCAAAACATACTCCTAAGCTCTGCATTTTTACAGCAATGGGTGACTCTCTTGGCTTGGGTTTGAAGAAGTGCGACTGGTCAACACATTTAAGAATTACTAAGGAGCCTGGGGCTGGGGGCTCACACCTGTAATCCCAGCTACTCAGGAGGCTGAAATCTGAGAATCACAGTTCAAAGCCAGCCTAGGTAGGAAAGTACATGAGATTCTTACCTCTAATTAACCATCAGAAAATTGGAAATGGCACTGTTGCTCAAAGTAGTAGAGCACTAGCCTTCAGCAAAAGATCTCAGACCCTGAGGTCAAGTCCTACAACCAACTACAACAACAAAAAGAATTACCAATGAGCCAGGCACTGGTGACTCACACCTGTAATCTCAGGAGGCTGAGGTCTGAGGATTAAGGGTCTGAAGTCAGCCCAAGCAGGAAAGTCTATGAAACTCTTATCTCCAGTTAACAGGCAAAAAGCAAAAAGTTGAGCTGTGGCTCAGTGGTAAAGTGCCAGCCTTGCATGAAAAAGCTCAGGGACAGTTCCCAAGTCTCCAAGTTCAAGCCCCAGTAATGGCACACGTAGGGAAAAATAATAATCGGCAGCAAATCATCAGGCAGGTGTCATGCTGCCGGGCCGGGGAGACTATCCCGCAGAACGCAGCCTGCAGCTCTGGACTGTGCTGTCACGCTGAATGCCATGGGAATGCTCACAATGCACTAACATCGTGGGGCTGCCCTTCCCCAAAAATGCACTGTTGAGCCTCGACAAACAGGCAAAGGACACCAATCCCGTACTGCCTGGACCTGGGCATGGTTCCACATGCTATATTGATGGTCTATGCATCCTACCTGCAAGTTTGTTTTTAAGTGGGATGAAATGAATATGGCAGGGAAAACACACACAAACCCTACAAACTTTTGCTGTTTTATTTCATCCAGCATATAGCAACCCTAGGTACACAGAAGCGTTCTGTGGAGGGCATAGACAATGCTCTGGTTGTATCTTCCTGGGTAGAAAAAAGTACCACCTTTTCTTGTTTGTTTGTGCTAGTACTGGGGCTTGAATTTAGGACTGGCCTCATGCTCTCATTTGGCATTTCCAGGCAAGTCTATAGAGCTCTACATTTGACCCACAGCTTCTCTTCTGCTTTTTGGTGGTTAATTGGAGATGAGTCTCACAGACTTTCCTGACAAAGCTGGCTTCAAACCTTGATCCTCAGATCCCAGCCTTCTACATAGCTGAAATTACAGACATAAGTCTTTTTTTTTATGTCCAAGACTGGACTTACACTTGGTACCTGAGGTTTTTGTTCCTTGGCTGGTGCTCTACCAACTGAGATATGTATCGAACTCAAAGGCACAGGTTTTTTAAAAAGATGCACACTAGATCATTTTCCTAACCCAAAATATTAGAATAATGAAAATACATAGTCAAATGCCTTCACTTTAACTAATAGGTTGTGATGGCTACTTATTACACACTTACTTGCAGATTCAAAAAAAGAACAAATAACAAGCCCAAATGCTACCAATTTGATTTTGCTGATTATCAAGTTTTTTAAACAAAGGCTAAACTTCAAGCCAGGAAAATAAATTATATATATATATATATATATATATATATATAGTTAAGGTAAATAAAGCTATTTGAACAATATCTTCCTTCTGAAGAAGTTACATGTAATCTAGTGTTTTAACATTTTAACAGATGACACCCTCAAATATGGCTAAGCCACGCTTATTCAATTCTGTTCAACTACTGGTGTGAAATTTTAATCAAAAAACTCAAGAGCTCATTCAAAAAAGAAATTAGTGAAAAAAAAAAACTTTGGTCGTCTCTCATCAGTGAAAACTGATTTCGTTATGCAAATTACTGCTATGAATATTAAACCACTGATGAAAGGGTTTTAATGAAGGGATCTTTTGTTTTGGAAATGCAAGGGTATATGCTTTAATTTCTTGCTAATTTACTGTTCTTTGATAATGTTGGAATTTTCCCCAAAGTGGCTTTGCTGATGGGTTTAATACTGTGAATAGAACTACAGACCAGCAACGCTGCTCTGACAGCTTCCCACGTGTAACTCCGTGGCGTGATTTGCAGCCCCCTATGCACAATTCTATTAGGGTGAATTTTGTCTACAGGGCTTTGCCTGAAATGAATTCTCATTTTAATGTTAGCCTCCTGCAGTTTTTAATTTTTAATCTGTAATATGAAATTGCAAATTTTACAAACATCATTTGAAAAAGCCACTAGGACAGAACCGAATGCCAAAGTTTACATATTGCCTAATTAGACTGTTATGAGAGGCAGCTTATCAATGTCACGCCAAAGATCATCAAAAAATCCAATTACTAATTTGAAAAACACATATATTTATAGGCTCATTTTGTTTCATTTGCATCCGGTTAGCTCAATAATTGTTTTCAAATTGTACCAAGGCTAATAATTTGGGTTTAGCTGGTAATGTACCTGAACCCACAAGGTGGGCCCTGCCCCGCTGGCCACAATCAGTGCACAGGCTGTCCTGTGAGAGAAAAGAGACCTCCTGCCACGGAAAGTTCCAGTCCCCAGGTGCCCTGCAGAGAACTCTGCTCGAAATGGAAAGACCCTGAGGCAGAGAGGCCAGGCTCTGGCAGGTCAGGTCTGAGTCCTCTAAAGATAATTAAGGGAGAGGGAATAGGCATCTGAGAGAGGGTGGAGACGGGCCTGGAGCCGGGGAGAAGGACCGGGTCGGGTCGGCTGTGACCGACCTCCAGGGCAGGGGCTCTGAGTCACTGAAGGAGAACAAAGCAGCGTCCTGCAAACTTTGCCATTACCATCATCTATCACACAGAAACAAAGACCAGCCAGGCACCAGTGCATGACACCTCCAGAGGCTGAGATCTGAGGATCAAGGCTCAAAGCCAGCCTAGGCAGAAAAGTCCATAAGATTCAACCAGCAAAAAAGCAGGACACAGAGCTTTGGGTCAAGTGGTAGAACACCAGCCTTGAGAAAAAAAAAAGAGAAAAGCTAAAGGACAGCATCCCTACCCTGTGTTCAAGTACTGGTGCACACACATCTGCACGTGTGGTGCACACGCATCTGCACGCGTGTGCACACGTGTGCTCCCACACGGAATCACGGCAGCAGGAACCCCCAGAGCCCCTCCTTCCTCACTTCCTGGCAGCCTAGGCTGAGCTCACTTCCTGGGACCACCCATCCTAGCCCTCCTTCCCACAGGACCTGGAGATCAGGTGTGCCAACTGTACAGGACTTCCAATGGGTCTCAAAAAGTCATAGAAGACTTGAGGCCCAGAATATTCAACAAGAATTCCTTAAGTTAACTTAAGGTCCAATTGGAATGCACTTTCCACCAATCCAGTGAGGACGGGGAACAACCTTTTAATAGTTTGGGTCAATACAAAAAAGTTTCACATTGTAATCTGCTGATATGTTTTAAGTCTCTTTTATTTCTAAGTTACACACTCCTCTCTTTTTCTTCTCCTCTCACTTCCTCTCTCTCTCCTTTATTGCTATCCATGCTTCATTTTATTTATCTTTAAATAAACAGCTCTTTTACCATGTAGAACTCCCACATGCATTTATCCTGTAAGTTTCCTTCTGGTTTTTTGCTATGCTTCTGTGGGACTTGTCTTTTCCCATCTGCTTCATAAGAAGAACTTTTTCTATAAAGAGTTTTCTAAAGACTTTAAAAATGTCTTGGCCTCTTGTTTCCAAAAGAGTGTTCAATGTAAATACTACAAACAATTCAAAAAGAGGGATAATTAGCTGGAAGACAGTGACTCATACCTCTAATCCCAGCTACTCAGAAGGGTGAGATCTGAAGATCACAATTACAAACCAGCGCAGATAGGAAAGTCCATGAGAACCCTGTCTCCAGTTAAGCAACCATTATTCTATGTCCTTTGATCCTGCTCTGTGTGTGTGTGTGTGTGTGTGTGTGTATGTGTGTGTGTATGTGTATGTGTGTGTGTGTAGTTTGTGTGTGTGTTTCCCTCCAGTGTGACTATGGGCACTCAGCCACAAATAGATTAGGGGACCATATAGGGACAAGAGAAACTGGCATGGATTTGTGAAGCCTCTGCAGCTGCCCAAACTTGTGGCTGTGCAGGGAAGGGCTGGTGGTGAGGGCAGGGCATGCACGGGACACTGGGAATCACGATGGGGCCCGGCTCAGCGGCCAGTGCTCAGGAGCCCTGTGTGCTTCTGAGGAGTCATAGGAGGGATAGTACTGGAGAGGCCTGGCGCCCCACAGACGCAACACGTGCATGGAAGCAGCCAGTCCCAGGCTGAAGCTGGAGGAGGTGGGTAGGAGCCCAAATCCTGCAGAGTGCAAACCTTGGGGCCACCTACACGGCTCTGTCTGTGTTTCCAGGTCTCCGGCAGCCAGAGCAGCATTGGGGGCTTCAATGGAAAAGCTGGACTCACAGAAGCCAGCTTCCTGCTCTGCACTTGGTCTAGGCTACTCAAAGACCCTCTCCGCTTTTATTTATCTGAATAAAAGGCTTTGTGAGTAAAGAAGACTGGCGGACACCACATCAAGGTTTAAAGATGGAAGATGGAAGTCCAGCAAAAGCAGCAAGGGACACTGTGCACGCTCTGTCACTGGCGGCTTGGAATCATCCCGTGCACGCCGTGGGAGATAGTTTAAATGACCTAGTACACACAGTGAGAGGCAGTTTGGAATGATCCCGTGCACACAGTGGGAGGCAGTGTAGAATAATCTAGTATACACAGTGGTAGACAGTGTGGAATTATCCAGTACACTAGCACCAAAAAAAGGAAGAAAAAGAGCAAGAAAAAGAAGAAGGAAGGAAGGAAGGAAGAATGGAAGGAAGGAAGGAAGGAAGGAAGGAAGGAAGGAAGGAAGGAAGGAAGGAAAGGAGGGAGGAAGGGTGGGAGGGAGGAAGGGTGGGAGAAAGGGACAGAGGGACAGAGGGAAGGAAAAGGAAGGAAGGAAAGAAGGCAGGCAGGCACAGGTGGCCCAGCCAAAGGTGCTCCTTGAACAGCGTCCTGCACCCAGCCCCTCACCTCTCTGAGGTCAGGCTTCTTCTAGTACGCCAGGACTCTTTCTTTATGAAGCCAGAAGAACATTCCTCCTGATTTGCTGTTTGGCACTGAAACTAAGAACTCTTGTTTTTAATAATGATGGTTGCTGAGCTCTGAAAAGTCTGAAGCATAAACTCAAGTTTTGATTTAGTGGCTGTAAAAATGCAGAAGTGAACACAGCCCCCATCCACTGCCTCAGGGCCATTTACAGCCACATCCTGTGTCTATACAGGACCTTGCCGTGGTGGAAGTGTCATGGTAAAAGACAGCCATTCAACTTCCACTGCCTCCTACCTGCTGGCTCCAGTCTGAAATGAAGGAGGTCCCAGAATAGAGGGGGTTTCCTGTGCACATCCATAGGGGCTTCTCTTGGAGCACAGATATCTGTTCCTCTTGACAACACCATCCACTTCCCCAGCAGCTGTACAAGTCTCCTCTCCCTTCCTTATTACCCCCATTCCCCAGCAGTGAGGGACAGGTCGTCGGGGCCAGCCACCAGCTAGGGAAATGTAAGCAAGGGGGAGGCTGCCTTGGGCTTCTGGATGGAAGGTAATTTCCCACAACAAATGTTAATCCTGCACTCCTCTCACTCGGGGTGATGGAAGGGCATGGGGCATTTGCTGCTGACCTGTACATATCAGGGCTGGCTACAAGGGAGCCCGTGGGAGGGCACAAGAGAAGGCAGGAACAGGCATGCTTTGAAATGCACATCCATGATTCTGATGCAAAGAGACGAGAGGTGATTGGTTAGCATGAGCAGAGGCCAAAGAAGAACAAGGGCGTGGGAGAGGATGAACAGCTGGGCACCTGGGGAAAATCTGTCAAACCCTCATGTCTTCACCCACTCTTCTGGGGCCATGCCCTCAAACATAGGCTCCCTGGGCTGAACAACACTGAAGGATGTGCTATCTCTTCCCCTGCTAGGCCCAAGAGAAAGGGACCTGTGAGAGACACACCCTCAGACCCCAAGGGCTGCCCAGGCCCTCTCACTGCCCGCAGCAAGGCCGACATCACTGGCCTTTCCCTCTTCATCAGCCCCTTCACCCCTTCAATGGGCATTGGGCTTCCTGCCCTCCACACCCAGTGGGACAGAATTCGCAAAGCCATCTCCTCTACGTGCACAAAGTCATGAAGCTGATGCCTTGGGGGAGATCAGGAAAACAGGCTGGAAGAGATGCTGAGGAAGGCTCCTGGAGAAGAGCATGCTGGTCTAACTGGGGTTAAAAAGAGTCCTAAACTGGGCTTGGGGTTGGTAGAGCTACTGCCTGCAAGGCCTGGAGTTCACACTCCATCTCACACACACACACACACACACACACACACACACACACACACACAGCCATAAATAAATGAAAATGACCTTCAGAAGGAGGGTGGAAGGGACTGGAAGGGTACCTGCCTTCATGAAGTCACTGATGCCCATATGTTTTTTCTTTGTTTTTTTTAGAGGGGGGTGGTGTTGGGTGTCTTGTTTTATTGCTTTTTGGTTTGGGTTTGGGCTTGCGTAATTGCTTTTATCTTTTCTTCCACTCCCCCACCTCCCCCCATATTTTGTCTTTCTTCTCCTTCTTGATCATTAGTGCTGTCTGTGGTCTATACCTACTCAACTCTCCTCATCTCACCTCCTCCATTCCCCCCACCAACACAACATCAACTGAATGATTTTCTAGTCGCCTCACTCCTCTGTCCAATTAACTTCTACCTCAAAACTCAGCTCCCACCCTTTCTCACTCCATTTAAACAAATATCTAGTATTGATCTAATAGGATTAATTCCCCTCCATCTCCTTCCTTCTACCAAACTGCCTAAGGAAGTTCTTCTTAGAGCGTGATGATGCACCCTAGATCCTGTATCAATCTAAAAATATCAGAGCAGAGGCAGTGACTGGTCTTCAATAGAACTTAACCAACACAAGGTCACGGCTAACCACCTGCAAGAGCCTGGGAACCCAAGTGTCCTCACTCTGACAGGAGAAGAATCCTATACCCAGCGTTCTAAGTCCTGAAATCAGCTACCTGCCAATCCGTAGACCACCACCCAATAGTAAATCATCTCAAGCTGAGGACCAGATGTTTTTATAGGTGAATTCTTTTTTTTATTCATTTTTAAATTATTTTTGTGTTTATTGTAAAGATGCTGTACAGAGGGGTTACAGTTACATGAGTAAGGTAATGAGTCCATTTCCTAGCATTGCTACCCCCTCCTTTGTTTTTCCCTACCATCCTTTCCCTCCCCACCTCCTGAACTCCTCCTTCCTCCGCCAAAGTTTTAAAGTTCATTTTCAACATGGTGTCTTGTACATCTCATTGCTACAATGGGTCAACCTGTATCCTTATTTCAGCATTTTGTTATTTCTCTTCCCCTCCTCAAATTAGAAAAATGTATATACAGGATGCAGGGCACTGACATCAAATACAGTGAAAATAGGGGTTTCATAGGTGAATTCTATCAGCTCTCCAAAGAAAAACTAACACAAATACTCCGCAAACCCTTCCATGAAATAGGAAAGGAGAAAACATTACTGAGCTCCTTCTTTGAATCAAACATTACACTCAATCCAAAACCAGATAGAGATGCAACAAAAATAAAAGAATTATAGACCAATCTCGCTGATGAACATTGATGCAAAAACTCTCAATAGAATCCTTGCAAATAGAATTCAGCAACACATGAAAAAGATGATACACCATGATCAATTGGGTTTCATCTCAGAGATGCAAGGATGGTTTGACACATGTAAATCTATAAGTGTAATACATCAAAGAACCAAGAACAAAAATCACACATGATCATTTCAACCAATGCAGAAAAAAAGTCTTTAGGAAAAAATTCAACATCCTTTTTAAGCTAAAATCTCTGAAGAAGCTAGGAATAAACAAGCATACCTGAACTTAAGTCCAGTCCAAGCAAGCCCTGCCTCCACATCAATCCAGGCAAATGGAGCAGAATTGCTGCTAGAAAGGAGTTGGGAACAGGCAGCCTCTGATGTATGAGCCTTCCAGGAGAAAAGGTTATTCTAATTACAACCAACTTCCTCAACACATTTTCCCAAGTTCACCTGCATTAAATTGAAAGCTAGCAATAGACATGCATAATTGCTCAGAGCCCAGGGCTGTCTCCGTTTGATTACTACAGTTATGTGTGTAAACTGATAGCCTGGAAAATCCACAGAAAATCATCAGAGTTTTTCCCATGAAAGTGGATTATGAGCTAGGGGCTCGGATGAGTGCTTTCCTGGCCTGCAGTGAGTTGTTGGGAGCCGATTCCTACAGATGCTCCCCGGTGTCCACTGGGATGTGGGTCTGGCATAAGGTAACTCCCAGCTCCTGAGTTGCATCTTATGTGTGGTGTGTTCTTGGTGAGGGCCTTTTCCTCTTCCAGCTGGGACAATGGATTTTGTTCCTGGAAAGTTGATCTCAATCCCTTTCTTTGATCCTTTAACAATCTATGGGGTATTTGGACCCAGCTAAATTTCTATTAATACTGCTCCATCCTGAATAAAGAAAACACGCGATTTGCAGGAAGAGGTCAAAGTCTTAGAAACCTGTTTCTTTGTTGGGACAAAAAAGGCCAGCTAAACATAGGCATCCCTAATCTCCCCTCAAACCACTGAACAAAAATGAAAACAGGCAAACAGGAAAAAATTTTACAACACTGTGAAGAATAAGAGAGACTCACTAACTGCCAGAAGATTCTGAAAGCTGGAGGCAGGTAGACAAGTAATGAGTGGCTGGGTACCCTTCCCCCACTGAACTTGGAACTTAGTGGTCTGTGTCCTGAGAGCTAAGGAGGCTGGGGGGGGGGGGAACAGCACATCAGACCCCTCCCAGGAGGGGAGGGAGGAATTAGAAGAATAGGAAGGCAGCTACCATCCTCAGCTTCCCTCCCACTCTGCTCACTGGGGCGCTGTCCTTTCAGATTACAGGGGACTCTGGATCTCAACAGCCAGATTGGCAACCAGGCCGCACCCTTCAGAAAGGGGTAGGAGCCTCTCCCTGGGACAATCCAACCACCAGGTGGAAGGAGAAAACCAGAGATGTAGTCATGGTGTGGGTGATCCAGCCACCAAGCCCCCATGCACAGCCCAGGTGCCCAGGGATGCCCAGCAGCAACTTCAGAAGTGAACACACAGGAATTACTGGAAGGTGAGAAATGCAAATAACACAGAAGACAGTGATCCACAAAAATGGTCAGAAAGAAGCAATTCAAGGGAATCTGAGAAATCCTCTTTTTAGTACCCTCAGGGAGATGAGAGCAAAACTAGAAAATATTTTAACAGAGCTGAAAAAAATTTTTAAAAACAGGATAAAGCAAAATGAAAAAGAAGAAGACTGGGTAAGAAAAGTAACAGATTAAGGATGCAGATAACAGGAGTTACCAGGAAGAAGGGACAAGAATAGAAAAGGGAAATAACTGGCAACATCATTCTAGAATATGTCCCAAACCACTCAAGTCCAGATAGCAGTCTGACAAGCTGCTCAGACACAATTGAAGAGGAATGGCCCACAGATGGGCTCACAATGGTGAAAATCCAGAACTCCAAGGACAAGCAGAAGATCCTGCCAAGTGCCAGAGAGGAAAAGGCAGAGCTAGGTCCCAGCTGATTTCAGGCATCTTTACAGCAAAACTGGCAACCAAAAGCTGGAAGACCCCAAGGGCTCCAACATCCCACTGAGAAGCTCCTCCCACCTGGGTGTGAAGGATAACAGCACTTCTCACACACAGGAGTCATAACTTCACTCTCTGAGTAGATGGGAATGCTTAAGAAAAAAGAATACAGGGGCTGGGAAGGTGGCTCAGTGGTAGAGTGCTTGCCTTGCATGCATGAGGCCCTGGGTTCGATTCCTCAGCACCACATACACAGAAAAAGCTGGAAGTGGTGCTGTGGCTTAAGTGGTAGAGTACTGGTCTTGAGCTGAAGAGCTGAGGGTCAGCGCCCAGGCCCAGAGTTCAGGCCCCACAACTGACAAAAAAAATCTTTTAATAAAAAATAAATAAATTGTTTAAAAAGAAAAAAAGTGATTCCAGAAACATGTGCTCCGAACAGACCGTGTAGGCTTGCAGGAACATGCCTCTCCCAATGCCACACATGAGCAGCAGAGAGAGACGGGGTTGGAGGGGAGAAGCCTGCGGAGGAGGTGGAGCCCAGTGGGAGTGTTTTAGGTTATTGGGAATGCGGCCTTCCTTGCAGAGGATTATGGGACCCCAACCTCTTCTTTCTTTTTCTCCAGACCATGAGGCACACATTTTGTTTCCTGCCATAGTTTCCCATACAGACCCAATACAGTGAGGCCAACTGGTCTTGGAGTGGCACTTCTAAAATCAGGAGACAAAAATAAATGTTTTCTCTGAATAAGTTGGCTGTCGCACATTATTCTTTTAAAAATTAGTGACAGAGATGACAAACTGTTTTCATTTTGACGATAGAAAAATTTAGGCTAAGAAAATGAGGAAGCAGACTGAACCCAGGCGTGCATGATACTAAATGTCTGTGTAGGTCTTCACTAAGGCCCTGCAATTTAAACAGCTTCCTTTAGAGGGAGACCGAAGGGGGAGGTGTGGGAAGGGATGGCAGCCTGCTTGAAAACTAAATAAAGTCTAGAAACTTCTTTCCGAAGCCCTTGGAGTATGTTTCCCACATATACACTCCATAATATTTGTAATGAAATGTGCTTAATTAAAATTAATCATTCAAGCCGGGTGCCAGTGGCTCACACCTGAAATCCAAGCTACTCAAGAGGCTGAGATCTGAGGATCACAGTTCAAAGCCAGCCCAGGCAGGACATCCATGAGGCTCTTATCTCCAATAAACCACCAGAAAACCAGAAGTAGTGCTGTGGCTCAAGCAGTAAAGAGCTTGCCTTGATCTGAAGAGCATGGACAGTGCCCAGACCCAGAATTCAAGACCCACGACCACCACCAATAACAACAACAAAAACAAATTAATCATTCAAAGTCCTGTGCATCACTGCTGCAAACACACCACCTGCAGCATTGCAGGTCTATTTCTGCCCAGATGAAAGGAATAATTAGCATGTCTTAAGGCTACCATAGTCCAGCTCATGTGAAAAACAATCCCAGCACTAAGGAAGGTTTGATTCAGCATTTCCATGGCCTATTGAACTTGGGATGTGTCAGGTTCAGCAAGGTCTTTCCTGGCTGTGCGGCTTCTTGGAAAATCCAGCACTCGGGCTGCATGTGGCAAATCTTCAGGCAGAAAATGCGCCCTGGAGAGTTTCTCAAAGCCCCATGGTAGGGTGGGTCAACACACAGTCTGAAAAACTGTGTTTGCATTCATTCACATCACAAGCCTGGCATGAGTGTAACCATGAATGAATCATCTAAACCCAACACACCTCTAACTCTAGCTACTGAGAAGGCCAAGATACAAAAATTCAGATTCAAAGTCAGCCCTGGCAGATAAAGCTGAGAGATGCTTATCTCCAATTAACCAACAAAATGCCATAAATGGAGGTATGGCTGGAGCGGTAGAGTGCTAGCCTTGAGCCAAAAAGCGAAGGGAGAATATGAGGCCCTAAGTTCAAGCCCCACTATCAACACACACACACACACACACACACACACACACACACACATTCTAAAAGGAGGACCCCTCCAAAAGGGATTAGGACTTCCTGAGGTCTGATAAATCCTAGGACTTGGTGAGCCATTGTATCAGCTTGCTACAGCTGCTATAACAAAATGGTGGCACAGCATTTCCTCGCCATTCTTTCCTCTGCCCCATCTGTGTCCTATCTTTCCTCATAAGGAAACTAGTCCTCTTGGAAGAGACCTACCCGAATGACTTCATTTTAACCTCAATTACCACTCTAAAGATTTTACCACAAAACAGTTGCATGCTTGGTACTCCAGAGTAACTACAACATAGGAATTCTGCAGCAGGTCAGGAGCACAATACAACCATCGTCTCCCATGTAATACCCAAACCCTCCAGCCATGAGGGGTAGGCTCCAGGACCCCCATAGGCACTGATACCCTCAGATTGTCAAGCCCTTTTTATAAAACATGGGTTCTGCAGCTAACCTGCCCACCACCCCCATACTTCATCCCTAGAATACTTACAAGGCCTGATTCTATGCAAGTGCTTTGGAAATCACCATAATACTCTAGTATTTAAGGAGTGTTGATAAGGAAAACATCTGTGTGTGTTAATTATGGGCACAGTGTTTTCCAAACATCTTTGGTCACTGTTGGTGGAGTTGGAGGCTGTGGATGCCCCACACACTGTGTGCACTGTGTTATTGCTGCTCCAGGACAGGTTGGGTGGGTCAGCAACTCCATGATAGGAGGAAAAAAAGATGCCCTGTGCCCCTCGCCTGTGCTGCCTAAAGGCTTGATTCCTTGGCCTCTGAAGCTGCCTAGGAAACTGTATTTCTATACAATGATGATATTATGAAAACATCCAAAGTCTTGTCACCCTTGCAGAAGCTTAGAAACGAACCCAGTTCTTTTGCATTTCTAATTGCACAGCAGTTAAGATAGCTAAGGTTTTTCAGGAATAACATGGCCATTCCATAGATAAATACTCAAGAATCCAAACAAAACCAAACGCTGGTGGGAACGTGGGGGGAAAAGGGAGCCTTCACACACTGTGGGTGGGAATGTAAACTAGAGCACTCATTATGGAAAGCAGTTTGGAGATTCCTCAAAAAACTGAGCATAGAACTATGCTATGACTCCTGAGTATTTATCCAAAATAAAAAGTCAGGATACAGTGAAGACACCTGTACAAGCATGTTCATTGCTGCATTCTTCACTCTAGACAAGATGGAAACAGCCCAGATGCCCTACAATGGATAAATGGATCAAGAAAATGTTACACACATATATACACCATGGAATATATATACCTATGAAAATGTATTTATATGTATGTGTATGCTCACATGTACACACATACACACACAATGGAATTTTACTCATCCATCAGGAGGAATAGCGTTATGTAATTTTCAGGGCAATAAATGGATGGACTTGAAAAAATTTTATGGAAGTAAATAAGTCAGGCTCAGAGAGACATATACACAAAAACATATTGACTAAAGTATGGTGTGTGCAGGCGAGGATTCCAATGGTGTAATACCAAAATGAACTTGGTGGTATTCCAAAATGAATACCAGGCACCTGAAATATATTATTGTGGGAGAGAGAGGCCAAGAGGTGGGGCAGATGAATGGAGAGGGGAAAGATGGGCAAATACAGTCCATCCAAGGTACATGGGTAACAATGGAGTCAGGTGACTTGAGGGTATGGGAGAGATGGAAGAGAACGTTGGAAGGGGCAGCACTGATCAAGATGTACTGAAACCCCTATATACAGCTAAGGAAAGGAAAGGAACAATACATCATAGAAGAAAAGGATATTGTCCATGTCTCAAAATCATCTCTAGATGTTGGCCTCGGGTTATCTTAGCTGTTCGAGCACAGACAAGACACAGACTGCGTCCCGCAGCTGTTGCACTACAGACTCACGAGCACGCAGCGAAGCCGCACAAATCCCAACTCACCTCTCGCAGCCTGCTAGAACTCGCAGCTCAGGTCCTCCAGGAACTGCAGGAAGCTGCCAGCTGCCAAAAACAAACAAACAAAAAAAGGCAAATTATCCTGAGAGGAAAAAAAAACAATCTTGTCCTTCAGCTGCTAGCAAGAAGGACTGCAGAGCCAGGTGACTTTGACCCCAGCTCTGGACCAGCCAGTCCCGGACTGCTTCTGGACTATAGAAGCTGTTAACATCCTGGGCTGCAGGGCCCAGAGGCACCCAGGGACCCGCCTCCATGGTCAAGGCTGCACACGGAGAGGCAGCCCCTGAGGGCGAGTGCCCCAGAACCGCCCTCACATCCCCCGGTCCTGACTACAGTGGGAATATCCACAGCACCTGGCACAGCTCTCCTGGTAGGTCAGGAGGGAACTGAGATGCTAAGTGGGGAGCCCGGAACAGGCTTTTGGGGGGAACTTCGGCTATTCTAAATCACTGTACGCTCCACTCATGAAAACACACTCCAACATCCACACAACCCTCTGGGTACCCTTTTCCATCAACTCAGGGCCTGGGCACTGACTGTCCCTGTGCTTGTCCGCTCTAGGCTGTCGCTCTACCAACTTGAGCCACAGATCATTTCCAGCTCCACTGCTTGTTAACTGTACATGAGACTCACAGACATTCTTGCCTGGGCTGGCATTAAACTAAGCAGTTCACAGCTCTTAGCCTCCTAAGTAGGTAGGACTGCAGGCATGAAATGGCTTCTGCTGTCAGTTTTGCAAGCTGTCTCCAGTAGAAAAGAACTAAACATCACTGCAATAGGGCTCGGCTCTTCCCAGACCCGTGTGGCCACCCATGCTGAGCCAAAGATTGCCACCAGATGGCAGCAACACTCAGCCTCTGTTGTGGCTGGGGACAGGGACTTCAACCCCACCCAGGGCCTCTCAGGTGTGTATCCACCCTGTAGCGGATGTTCACCCCAAGGTGAGTGTCCACCCTGCAGGTGAGTATCCATCAGTATGTGTCCACCCACAGTGAGCATCCAACCACAGCGAATGTTCACCCAGTGTGTGTCCACCCGTGTGTGCCCATCCCACAGTGTGTGTCCACCACACGGTGAGTGTCTACCCTGCAAGTATGCACCCACCACATGGTGAGTGTCCACCCCATAGTGTGCGTCCACCATACGGTGAGTGTCCACAACACAGTGTGTGCATCCACCCACAAGTGTGCATCCACCATACGGTGTCTACCCCACAAGTATCCATGGTGAGTGTCCACCCCACAGTGTGTGTCCACCCCACAGCGTGCGTCTACCATACAGTGAGTGTCCACCCAAGTGTGCATCCACCATACGGTGAGTGTCCACCACACAGTGTGTCCACCACACAGTGAGTGTCCACCCCACAGTGTGTGTCCACCCAAGTGTGCGTCTACCACACGGTGAGTGTCCACCACACAGTGTGTGTCCACCACACAGTGAGTGTTCACCCCAGTGTGTCCACCACACGGTGAGTATACACCCCACAAGTGTGTGTCCACCACATGGTGAGTGTCCACCACACAAATGTGCGTCCACTATATGGCGAGTGTCCACCCCACAAGTGTGCGTCCACCATACAGTGAGTGTCCACCCCACAGTGTGCATCCACCATACAGTGAGTGTCCACTCCACAAGTGTGTCCACCACACAGTGAGTGTCCACCCCACAGTGTGCATACACCATATGGTGAGTATCCACTCCACAAGTGTGTATCTATCACACTGTGAGTGTGTACCCCACGGTATGTATCTACCCCAGTGTGTGTCCACCACACAGTGTGTGTCCATTCGCAGTGTCCACTCACAGTGTGTGTCCACCCCGCAGTGAGTGTCCACTCACAGTGTGTATCCTCCGTCTTTACCTTTAGCCCATGGCTTGACACATAAGGAGCGATGTAAGCAGCTAAAATCCAGATGGCCAGCTGAGCAGATGCCCAAATTAGCATAATGTTGTAGGCTCAAGTTTTCAAATATAGTTAGTACTATTAAAAGTAGTAAATTAATCAGGACAAATCGCTCAGTGTTGCAAATATCAAGCCCATTTCAGGCAGCCTTTCCTTGCTGTTGGAACAGCTGCCTTTCAGAGCAGTAGCACGGCGGCAGCGCCAGATGGCGCTGGGGTCTCAGCCATCGCCACCCCAGTCCATTCTATGTCCATTCTATTTGTGCATCTGCCCCCGTGGATGAGCTGGGCGCTGGGTGGGTGGGATGGGGTGGGGACTGTGCACTCCCCGCACACACACACACACGGGGTCTCAGCCACCACCCATGACCTACAGCAGATGGTGGAACCTGGGCTGGTGAGCTGGACTGATTCTTTGCTCTTACAGTCCACCAGCCCCCGGAGGGCTGCGTTTGTGTGAAATGTCAGCCTTCCATGCACTTTCAGGTTTTGAGTAGAAATCTCTTTTCTAAGGAATCGCCCTAAGAGGGTCTGAGGCTACCAGCATCTCAAATTAAAGCAGGACACCTTTGCCCAGCCAGGACACTGGGCACCCACAAGGACAAAGGTGGCTCTCCACGTGCCACCCAGACACCAACTTCTGAACCGTTACGCCTCTTCCTGCCCATGCCACCCCCAACCGAAGGACCCCATTCCTAAGTTCCTGAGGCTTGGAACACTTCGTTTGATTTGATTTGATTTTTCTCACGGGAAAAGTTAAAATACCTAGAGATAGAGCAACGAAATGAACCTCGATGTTCCCGTCACACAGCTTGTGCAGTGGACACTGGGCACTATCGGTGTGTATCCTCTACCTGCTTCTCCACACAGAGCACAATCAACCTGCTCCGTTCCCCACCCCCAGGGGGACGAAGGGGCAAACCCCTGGCAGCGCAGCTCCTCCTCCATGAATACTCCAGGCACCACCCGCAGACAAGCATCCCTCCCTCCTGACAAGTGATGCGTCCGTGCTACCACCGAGAGGATTTCCTGAACAGCATCAAATACTCACTCGGTATCCAGACGTCTCCAACTTGCTCATGGAAATGTTTATACCTTGTTTTTCCAAATCAGACTTAAAGCCCACAACTTACATCTGATTGACTTAAAATAGTTTGCATTAGGGTTACAGTGTGCATCCAGTGAAATGAACAGCTGTGAACTGTAGAGGTGTAAGGCTTCTCACAGCTGTGAGCACCTTGTGAGAGCAATGGTCTCCTTCCTCTGGAGAATTCCCTCCTCCAGTGAACCTGCCACCACCCCAACCTGGGACCCCACCCAGGACCCCAGATCTGACATCTGAATTTGAACTCAGGACCTCGTGCCTGTAGATGCTCTACCACTTAAGCCATATCCTCAGTCCTCTGGGGTTGTATTACTGCTCAGATAGGGTCATGCTGACTTTTTGCTCAGACGGGCCTCCTACTGTGATCCTCCCAATATGCACCTCCCGAGTAGCTGGGATGAGAGGTTCACAGGGAACCTCGCCTGCTTCTTTATTATAAAGAACATAAACTGGGTCTGATTGCAATGATTGTTTTCCTAGGTTGTGAATATAAAAAATAAAATGCACTCCAGGCTTTTGGTGGCAATATGCTTTCAGTTATCTCTTGCACACACCTAAAAATGAAATAGTTATCAGAAGCCATGTCTAACTTTATTTTTATTTTTGCAGGGGAAGGAGAGCAATACCTATGTTTCAACTCAGGGTCTCACAACTTGCTCAGCTGACTTGCTTTGCTAGCACTCTACCCTGAGAACCAGGCTTCCTGCCCTGCTTTTTGCTGGTTAATTGGAGGCTGGCCTCAAACTCCTGTCCTCTGATTCCAGCCTCCTAGACCACAGACGTGAGCACTGGCTGTATGTTTTGCAGTATAGCTGCTTCCTCTGTTTGCACCAACAAAGCCTGAGCGTCCCCATAACCCGTGCCATCTTCCCTTCAATTTGAGGCAGTCACGTATGTGCCCCTGTCACAGGGTGTTTAAACTGCACTTCCCCAGCACACGCCCATGGCTGGAGCCTGTCATCCTAGCTACTCAAGAGGCTGAGATCTGAAGAACAAAGTTCAAAGCCAGACCAGGCAGGAACGTCTGTGGGACTCTTTAGTTTCAATTCAGCACCAAAAAAAAAAAGGTGGTAGCGAAGCTGCGGCTCAAGTGGTAGAGCACTAGCATCAGGCAAGCAAAAAAGCTCAGGACAGCACCCTGGTCCTGAGTTCAAGCCTCACAATTGGCACGATTGGAAAGAAAAGCACTTTCCTACAACATTGTGAATGATGTTTTGTTTATTTAGACCTTTCATGCTGCTCTTGTTTCAGCAAAAGACTCTCCTTACATAGACAGCAATCTGTTTTCCTTCCGTGGCTGTTCCAAGGACCCAAGAGCACCGTCAACATGGCCCTCGCCCTCCCTGGCCGGGGTGGCCTCCTCCCACTCAGCACCTGGGCCTTGGTTTCTCTCCTCAGCAGCCTCACCCCCTCCCCAGAGGCCATGACTCCATAGCCATGGTCAGAGATGCCCATGAACTCAAGCCAGAACTGGAGGCACAAAGCAGCCCAGGGAGCGTGCGGGCTGGGGAGGGTACCCCTAAAGATCTGCCTGGGGAGGTGGACCCGGTTTCAGAGCTGTCGGCAGGGGGCAGAGAAGAGTGAAAGCAGACACAGGGTAGCCAAGGTGCTGGGGTCTGTTCTCCACCCTGGCAGGTTCCTCACCTCCCAGCAGACAGGAGTGGCACGATGCTGTGCACCGCACTCCAGCAGCACACAGAGAACCAGAGTTCAGTCCCATGGCTCCTGGCAGCTGGGCGGCCCCCTGGAGGCTTTTCTCCACGTTGTGGTTTGGTTTGGCTTTCTCCAGAGCACGCGGGTGAGGGCTGCAGGTAACGCGCATTCTAGGGAAAAGCTCCCATGGGTACGGGCGCAGTTCAATGCAAAGCTGCACAGAGGCCACATCCCTGCTGTGGGCACTGTGGGGAACTCCTTGTGAGCCTAAAGGTCCCAGTGGGCTTCTCTTCCCTTCCTTTCCTTTCTTTATTCTTTCTTTCCTTCCTTCCCCTCCCTCCCTCCTTTTTTCCTTCCTTCCTTCCTCTCTCACTCCTGTAAACTTGAGACTTAAAGAATTTAGACATATTTGGTGTGTCTTAATTCATAGCAGTTATTATTTTTACCAAGGACCACACCCTCCCAGTATTCTGCACAAAGCCCAAAGCCCTTTCATTGTGACTCCTGGGTCCTTAGGTGACCCCAGAAACTTTTTTTTTGTTGTTGGTTGTAGGGCCTGAACTCTGGGCCTGGGCACTGTCCCTCAGCTCTTCAGCTCAAAGCTAGCGCTCTACCACTTGAGCCACAGCACCACTTCCAGTTTTCAGGTGGTTTATCGGAGATAAGAGCTCATGGACTGTCCTGCCTGGGCTGGCTTTGAACCGTGATCCTCAGATCTCAGCCTCCTGAGTAGCTAGGATTACAGACGTGAGCCACCAGCACCTGGCTCCCCAGAAACTTTTGGGAGTACCCTTGCTTCTTTCCATAACCAGACATTCTAGAAGCATCCTGCCCATTTGCTGCTGAGGCCCAGACAGGCCATTTCTAAAGAGAGAAGCCTGGTTCCTTGTGGTGGAAAGTGGTTATTTCAAGACCATCATCGGGAAGGTAAGGAAGGAGCTGCACATCTATGGGACACACTCAAGTGTCTCTTCACTATGATGAATGGCCTGACACAGAGTGCTTTCCAAGAGAAAGGAATGCAGGGCACCAGTAGCTCACACCTAGAATACTGGCCATTCAAGAGGCTGAGATCTGAGGACCCCAGTTTGAAGCCAGCCCAGGGAAGGAAAGCCCCTGAGACTTTTATCTCCACTTAACAAAAAGTCTAAGAGGTGGGAGGGAGCCAGACGTGAGTGAAAAAGCAAGCCAGAGAGTGAAGCTTGAAGAGGAGAGCCACCGGGGAAGAGGGGAGGTGGTGGTGGGGGAGTGAAAGGAGGGCAGAGGAGGGGGGGGGGGAAGAGGGGGGAGGGCCTTACTTTGCTCCCTGCTTGGGCTCACTGCTGTACAGGTGGAGGTAACCGTGGTGGAGCACCCACAGCAGCAGGAAGACTGGTCTTCCTTCTTCTAAAACAGACCGCCCAGCACCCAGTGACGTAAGGGCCACCCTGGGCCACACCCCTTAAAGGTTGCGCCACTACTGTCACCACCCTGGGAACAAATTTCCAACCTGGACACATATACACATCCTATTCAATCTATAAAGAGATAATATCCCATGTGATTATACTGACATTTCCAGTTAAAAACAAGCTGGGGATAATCTGGGTCGGGCTGCATTTGTGAAAGATTGTGGGCTCTTCCCTCTGGCTCTCTGCCCCACACCCCACGTGTGGGCGCTGATTACAACCCGGGCTTCCTCTGGCGCCAGCGGGAAATTCAAACCACCTCTGCTGCGGGGCTGCGGCTCTCCCAGGCCCCACCCAGCTGCCACCCACCCAGCCCAGCTGCTCTGGGCTCTCCTCCCAGCAGACCTACTGGGAGGATTGGCACCTTCTGCAAGGGACAAACACCTCCCCAACACCTGAGGTTGGGAGACCAAGTCCTCCTGTGTGTATGTGTGTGTGTGTGTGAGAGAGAGAGAGACAGACAGAGACAGGCAGAGAGAGAGAGAGAGGCACAGAGAGAGAGACAGACAGACAGAGATAGAGACAGGGAGTGAGACAGAGAGAGGCAGAGTGACAGAGAGAGAGAGAGAGAGAGGTGGGATCCATACTGGGACTTGCGCTGAGGGTCTCCTGTTCTTCCCACTCAAGGTCAGACTCTCATTTGGGCCATACCTTCACTTCCCCAGTTTTCTTTTTATTTTATATGTGAACTATTTTTTCTTAAGCTGAAAATAATTTCTGTTCTCAGTGATGTCCGCATAGTACCCATGGGCTTTTTATTCTGGCGGAACCTATGGGTTCACAATGACATTAATATTGCTGTCAAAATAATTACTGAAAATGTAACATGCTCCTAACATATATTTTCTTGGGTCGTTTTATCCTAGGGAATGCCTACCTGGACATGTGCTACAAAATCACTAAAAGGTCTTAAATTTTTTTGAATTCTTCTTCTCTATGTCGCTAGTCTGTGGCTTGATACACAATTTAATTTTCATTTCAACTTTCAGAGTTTTCTTTTTTATTTTTTCTTTTTTGGTAGGTCATGGGGCTTGAACTCTGGGCCTGGGTGCTGTCCTTCAGCTCTTCAGCTCAAGGTGAACACTCTACTGCTTGAGCCACAGCGCCACTTCCGGTTTTCTAGTGCTTTACTAGAGGTAAGTCTCACAGCCTTTCTTGTTCGGGCTGACTTTGAACCATGATCCTCAGATCTCAGCCTCCTGAGTAGCTAGGATTACAGGTGTGAGCCATGGGTGCCCAGCTGGTTTTATATTTTTGTAAGCATTTACATGGTAATACTCAAAAGTACCAAAGAAAGTAAGTGTAGAGAAATCTACCTTCCATCTCTCTTCTCTGACTCTTGGTTTTTACATTGTATGTTTTGTCTTTCCACAGTTTCTTTTTAATAAGAAGTAGGTATAGAATTCTGTCTGCCTATATTTTACATTTGCTATTTGAAATCTTTTGGAGGATAAATTGACTGTTAAAAGACTGATTAAATTTACCAAATCAATTGACAGGTCTGGTACCAACGATGTTACTTTGTTCAAGATAAATAAAATGGAGATGGAGAATCTTTCACTGCATTGTATTATTGTCTGGTTTTGCCTGCACAATCTGGTGTTTCAGAGTGCTTATATTTATGGTCTAATGGTTATGCTTAAGCAAATTCCTTTTTATAGTAAGTTAGTCTCTTGGTTTTTCCATTCTGAAAATCAGCTAAACTCTTCTCTTTCTCAAAGAGGAGCTGAAGTAACATTCCTTTCCTCTAGGTGCATACCAATAAGACAATGAGGCTCATGTGCTTTCCTGGGACATTTATTTCATCGTTCCTCAGCTCTAGTGACTGTATACATAAGCACTCACACTCTCAAAATCATATGTTGTTTCCATGGAAATGGTCGCCTCAGTATTATGTCATAGTTTAGATCTGGAGCACCTCCCCACCCTCCTAAAGGCTCATATGCTCAAGGTTTAGTCTACAGCATTGGGAGTTGCAAGTTCCTAGTTACTGAGATCTGGCCCAGAAATGTGTGGTATTTTTTAAAATTAGGTTATCAATTATCATTGTGATAATCAGTTATATCTATTGGCAGTGTTTACATCTCTTACCACATACATTCATTACATTTTGTGCTCCACTTCAGGAGCTCTTTGAAACAATGGTGTCATTGGTCACCTTTTGAGTCTCTGTTGCCCAACATAGCAGGGTGCTCTACCACCCCTGACATACCTGCCCCCATCCCCCACCCCCCTCTTGAATCCAAGCCTGTCCCTATGGGATCCAGGGTGTCCACCAGTACCCTCTCTTAGCCTATTTAACTTACATCTTTCCATTTTGAATTCAAATGATCCTGTTCTGTCCTATTCTGGAAGGCCGGTTATCCGCCTTTCAAATCATCTTTGAAGAGAGGGTTGTAGGTCCCACTCTGCTATTTGCCCCCACTACATGTGACAGCCACCCAGGAAATTTGCGTAGAGAGCTCAAGAGTTCTCAAACTTTACACGTGTTTTCCCAAGGAATCCAATAAAGTCTCTTTCAATAATCCTTGGTCTCATGACTGATTTTAAGTTCTAGGATATCTAGGGAACAAAGATTTAAATATTTATTAAAGAAATCGGAGCTGGGCGCCGGTGGCTCATGCCTGTAATCCTAGCTACTCAGGAGGCTGAGATCTGAGGATCTTGGTTCCAAGCCAGCCCGGGCAGGAAAGTCCATGAGACTCTTATCTCCAAATAACCACAGGAAAACCTCAAGTGGTGCTGTGGCTCAAGTGGTAGAGCGCTTGCCTTGAGCTGAAGAGCGCAGGGACAGCACCCAAGCCCAGAGTTCAAGCCCCACAACCGACAAAAAAAAAAAAAAAATCAGCAAGAAGAGTTTTGAGATATGAATAACTAGCAAATAACACACAAAACACTGATCAACAATCTGAAAAATGACAATTAAAAATAGTAAGCTAAGTGTTTAAACTTACTAATAATACTAAAATTCAAATTGAAATGGTATTCTATTTCTGGCTTAATCTACTAGCAGAAAATTTTAAATGCTAATTTAAAAGCTGCTATAAAACGGGCATTCCCAGGCAATGAACTGGGTAGAAAAAACAAATGTTACAACCTTCATAAAGCACCTGGATCTTCAAAGCTCTCTATTTAGAACACAATCTAAAAATCTATAAACAGGGATGTTCTCAAAATGTTCACCACATTTGTACTCTAAATATTAGGAAAAGTCATATATGTATAAGCAGAAGAAAATGAGGTATCCAAGTGATGCCTAAAGCCAGTGAGAAAATGGTACTAACACCACAGAAAGGTTTCAGTAACTTAAAATGTTTGTTTGCATATATAGAAACCTAATAAAAACTACAGAGAAATCATGATTCTGATGTGTGTCTGTGTGCAACCATCTGTGTGTGTATAACTTATGGATCATAAACTCAGATTTTATTGGGAATGCACCCTTGAGTCAGAGATCACAGGGATGGGGGGGGAGCAGGTGAGAGGGCTGAGGGGCAGGGTCTCCTAGACACTTTTTTGGGCTAATTCATCAGGGGTGCAAGTTTCTCGTGGCCTGTGAGGATTCTGGAAACTTCCCAGGTCCACCTCCTCCCTGGAAGGCTTTTCCTGCCCCTGGGCCCCTGGGTGTCCAACCCCATATTCCTGACACTGCTGGAGTCTGGGGGGTGGTGTCCAAAGAGCCAGAAGCCGGTCTGCAAGGGTTGTGGGAGACTGTCCTTCCAGCTGCAGACGTGTTATGTACAATAAACACACAAGTTTAGAATTCAACAGAAAGCATCCACACAATGGTTTGCCAGAAAACACCTTTAAGGACAGGCTTTCCCGGAGGTTGGAGAGCCCTGACCCTTCCCTCTGTCTTGCCTTTGATTTCCTGAATCTTCTTAGAACTGTCGGTACGTAGTCTATAGTTTGGGGTGAATAAAACTTCTAGCACCTTCTAGTTCTAATTTAGCTGCCCCGGGGGACATGGGAAGGGAAACAAGCTAATGATGCCCCGTCAGGGTCCTAGCTTTCCTGCCCGGCCCGGCCTGGAGAGGAGCCCCAGCCCCGGCCCCCCCCCCCCAGCCCCCGGGCCCGGCCTTCCCCGCGCCTCCGCGGGAGCCTCCAACGTCTGGCCCCGAGGTTTCCTTTCGTCTTGAACGTCAGTCGGAGCGCTGTCTATCTGTACTTACCCTGTGGAAATTAAACCTAGCCGCTGTCCGTCTGCAGCGCTGAGCGCGTGCTAACACACAATTTGCTCTAATGAAAATACACACAAGCCATCCGTTACAGGAAGGGACGCCGAGGGGCTGGAGCGGGAACCACGCCCTCCGCCGGAAGAACCTCCGGAAGAAGCGCCGGAAACGCAGGACCCCGGGCATGCAAGCCCCGCCCCCTGGAGCCTCTCCACCCCCACCTCGCTCCCTGCCAGGCTCCGTCCACGACCACACCCACTGCGCCCGCCCACTCCCGCCAGGCTCTTCCTATTGGTCTCTCGCCAC